>NC_091399.1:32423547-32743368 GCF_032191515.1 Phaenicophaeus curvirostris
TGTATGCATTTCACATCAAGTCAGAATTTGTGTATGCTCCTTTAGTGTAGAACTAAGATTGTGTACACATTTTCTCTGTTATGCTTTCTCTAACAGCATATAATGAAGGTAACATCCCTAATATCCAGAAAATTGTAACGATACAAGCACACTATTAATAGATATGGCTGTAATGAAAAAATGTAAAAAGACAGGATATTAGTGCTGGGGAATAAAACAGCTCTGGGAGACTATATCTGTAGTTCTTAAGGTCATGTAAATGTATTCTCACCTCATACAACCTTTATTTCTTATATATATTAAATGTTTATTCATTATATTAGATTAATTCAGCCTTACACAGGCTTTAGTTTATGTGAAATATAGGTCACTATCAGTCATGAATGCTGAGTGAGTTAAAATGTGAATACTGCATACAAAATGTGTTCTGAGACCGTATAGGAAACATAGAACAGATTCTGGGAATAATCCAAGAAACATACAGTATTCCTAAAAATTTCTTTGTAAGTTTTTTTTTTACACATTATCTGTATAGAGGGTTTTTTTTTCTGCAAGATAGTCATAGCTATAATTACATTCACCCATGATAAAAGAAGTCTTGTACAAGAGAAGACTGCTGCAGAAATGGCAACTTTTTTAAAGACAAAATCTCTTCCTTCCTGCCTGCCTTTCTCTGTTCTGAAAGACAGCCAGGTATCCAAACAACCTGGAGCCTATTTGGGAAAATGCCAGAACTTCAAAAATACCAGGATTTCAAAGATTTGCTGACCTGGGTATAAGTTAGGCTCCTATCTGCAGTGGAATGGTTTCTCTTTCAGGCTCCAGAAGAAAAATGTTTTCTTGCACTTAGGGTTTAAGTACTCATTTGTGAAGACATGAATCTTCTCTGGCATCAGTGAAGTTTTGCTGACAGACAGTGATAGAATTTAAATTTGGGAAAAGAAGGGAAAACGTCATAATGGAATTATTGTTTATTTCTTAATAGCAGTTGCTCAAAATTGCACATCTAACACTCTGAAGATCTAAGTAATGTGATAATGGGCAAATAAGTAATTGAAAGAGGTCTGATCAACTCCCCCAGGGTGGTTGTTTCCATATGTGTGTAACTGATTTTCTGAAGCACTAAACCTCTGGCATCTCCCACTAGGATTTGCCTGTTGGTGGATCTTGGTAAATTCTGTCTTTCCAGTGTGTAGTTCATATTTTGTTGCTGCATGTGACATTTGCCCTCTATTCTGTTTACAGCTGTGCTTCCCAGTGGCCATCTCTGTATTGAATGCTGGTAAAAGTTAAAAAGCTTTTATTACAAAGCAAATGCAGGCTTTAAATGATGACTGTGTGCATATCCAATGATATGTGTATGCTCAGTACCTGGGTGTAAAGGAAAGAGTGAATTGAGTAAATATGGGAAATAAAACAAACAACATATTTTGGTTTTACTGTCAGCTTAACTTTGGCTCTGCCAGAGTGCCCAGCAGATTTTTTCCCCTTTTTACTGTTACATACAGCTGTATTGATACTTGTTCATCCACAGAGGGATAGAATGTCCACAGAAATTTTAAACTATATTTAAAAGTAATGTATTTCGCCTCCTGATTGGTCCTTGTTTGGTCATACAGTTTCATGGCTTGATTCTAAGACTTCTGAATTTGGTAGATCTTGAAGCACTCCCTCATGGGCTTGTTCAGATTAGTTGCACAGATCCGTTCAAGCTGCTGCCAGACATTTGGCATTGTCTAATGCACCTTCCTGTCAGGAAGCTCTTTTCTTGATAATGCACTTTTTCTTGCTGTAATACACATCCCTGTTCTAAATGTTCCATAAGCTTCAAACACCAGGGCAGGCTTGTTGGTTCTCGTATTTGTCTTCTTCTAACCTCATCATATCATCAGCTAGTTATAAGCTTTTCCCATCTGGAAAGTCTGTTCTTCTGTCCTTCATATCACATAGCTGCTCTTTCTGTCCATTAGGATGCTTGTGGCTTAAATTCAAGAGCTGGAACGTGATGTTCAAGATAGTCCATCAAGGGTATCGTTGCCTTTTTGATATTTGAATTGCTGTCTGACCTAAAGCATTAATGACTTTTATTTGGACTGAAATAGTTCACTAAACACACATTGTATGCAGAAACAAGAATTCAGATTTTTAAACTCCTATCTGAAAACCCAGCAGTTATTTTTACAGCTTGCAGCACAGTTGCTTGGAAGGCAAATCAGTCTTGTCTTCACTGTTTTGTGTAATAAAGGATTGAAAGATTGGAAGCAGCCCAGTGCATAGATCTGAGATGATTTAGCTTTAGCTTTTGTCTTTCCTTTCCTATTCCTGCCACAAAAGTGTCTTAAGAAATGAAGCGTGGATGTTGCTGTGCAACTTAGTCTCCTATTACATGAAAGCCGTCAGCTGGTAAAGGAAGATTTCTCCTTCTTCTGTATCCTGCCCCAGTTTCGACCTTGATTTGTGACTGTCTGCCATCCCAGCTGAGAAAAGAAGGAGATAACCACAGCAAGAGGTGGCCTTAATGTTATAAAAATAGGGAGTTTTTGTTGATATAGGACACAGCTATTGCTAAGGATTTACTGGGGTCTGCAAAGGCCTTCACTGCAGTATCAGAATTAGAGATTTTAAGTGTTTGTATTAAGTATCAAAATTAAGTATAATGGTTTTAAACCCGCATTTCACCACTATTTGGGGAAATAGTCAATAGTTATAGTCTTCTAGAAATCCTTAACATTGTCCACTGATTGGCCTTGTGGTATAAAGAGGCACTTTAGTCTATCAGATTACCCAATTTCAATACTGATTCATAAATTGGCAGCCTTTTTCTCCCCAAGTTTTGAGAGCTTTTTTAATTTGATATTGAAAAATGCCTACAAAGATATTTTGGTGTGAAATCTTCTGTGCAGGTTTCCTCAACTGCTGTGCCTGCATTGTCCGTCCTAACATTTTTCAGGGTCTTTTGGGGTTCTGGTAATGCTGAAGCAGTGAATTCCTCTATGCTGTGGTCAGCGGTGCTTTCATATTGCAGAGAAGGATGAGCAGCTATGTTAAGAGAAAAGCTTCCAGCCTTGTCTCTGAAAGCATTTACACCAGAGCTGAGCTACCTCTCCTCTTCCCTTTAACTGACACAATCTGTACTGCACAGAGTTTGGGGCTGTACCTCATTCTTTTCCTAATTGGCAAAACTGAAAACATTCCTCTGCAAAACACAACTAGGTTTACTTTTTGCAGTGTCATTTTTCTCTCCTGTCCACCTTCTTTTTGCTATTAATGTATTACATCAACATTTTGAGTAGGGACTTGTGACCAGAGTGCAGGGAATGGTGCATGGTTGTGCTTCTACTGTTTCATGCAGTTCCTTCTTGCACTCAGAGCATCTTGTGTTATAATTGTCTATTTTCTAACCATGCCATGAGTATGCCATTTTTCATGTCTGCACTCGATTTATAGATACAAATGGTCATATATAAACACCTCTTGGTTTCCATTTCTTGAGGTTGAAATAGCAGTTTTCAAAATGTATGTTAAACTTGAGAGTAGCAAAGAAAATAATTCCTTGAAACAGTATGTGTGGTGTGTCCAGTTGTTTTCCGTTTTTCCTTCCTCTGGAAGAAATAGTGTATTCTTTGCTTGTTACTTTTAGCATCAATATGAATCTGTTATCTCACCTGTCTATATGATACATGGCAACTGTTTTGGAAGGGAAGAATGGTCTGAAGAGGTCTCACTATGAGGACAGAAGGACTACTGAGAAGTTCAACACTCTTTTCCTTCTGTTTTAACAAGAAATTCCAAGTAGTGCTAAACTTGAGTTTGACCTGTTAAATAAGAACTATATTATTGTCTAAGGAAAATGGTTATGTTTTTGTTCTTCTATTTTGAGGTATTTTAGTTCAACCCAGAAAATTATTTCTACCTTAAACTAGCAGTTTCTGAGTTAGTTCAGTGTGATCTACTGTGGCTTTCAAATGCAAACACACCTTGAAAGCCATTTCCACACAATATACTATAAAAAGTATTATTCAATGTTACTGTTGTTAATATTTAAATATTGACTTTTTCTAGTGAAAACCCAGACACTTGCAGGTTGTCCCACATTCAGAAATGTTTAATTATGAAATTACACGTTGTGTATGAATTCCCAGAAAGAACTAAGAGCATCTTGATGTTGTATATCCTTTGTCGCATAAGTTTCCACTTGAAGGTATGTTTATGGACTGATTCTAAAGCTTGCTAAAACAGCATTTGGGTTTAGGCAACAGTGAAACAGCAGCTTAGCTGCTTTCCCAAGATCACAGAGGAATGATACGAATACATTGTACACAGGAGAGCATTTGAAGCTTTTTCTTTGGGCGAGACTAAGCTTTCCCTTTTTTTGCTGAATGAGGCTTTGAGTAGCCTGATCTAGCAGAAGGCGTCTCTTCCCGTGGCAGGGAGGTTGGAACTGGAGTATCTTTAAGGTTGCTTCCAACCCAACCCATTCTATGAGTGCTTGAGTCTTCAGTAGGTACAGGGAGATCAGGCTGGCCAAACACCTGCAGAAGAAAATAAGGGTTGATTTATACATGTGGGTAGGGAGTGGCATCAGGAGGAAGATCAGTAGAAGGGAGAGTAATGATTGTGACAATTCCAAAATTATGATACAGAGGAAATAAGGTACTGCGACCATTTCAACCTGCTGCTAGCTGTGGGAGCTACAGGTTTGAAGGGTGTTTGTAAGCAATGGGACTGTACTATTTTTGTAGGCTTGTATGAAACCCTGCTTCATCATTTTTGTTTTTCTGTGATTTGAAAGGCCCTCGGTGACTTTAAAAAGACATTTAATCACAGAACAGCCCATTGATGTGTGACTTTTCCACCCTATTGGGCTCTACCGATAAAATCTCTCTCCATTGAGATTGAGGGCAAAAATCCTATTGATCTCAACAATCAGAATTTCACGTCTATCATCTGGTTATTTGTGCGTAAAGATACTACAATAGTTCCGCATTGGCATGAGAAAATACAGGAATTTTGCATAAAAATCAGTGTCAGAATGAAGGCTGCATAATTGACTCTATTGACTGTGTGGGTGTGATAGACTTTTTTTTTACTGAGTTCTGCCTGTAAGTAGGTCATAGTGAATGAAAATAAAATATGCATTTCACTGTGTGACAGTACGTTGTGTTTATAAGTAATCTAGTGATTTTTTAACTAATTCTTGAGTTTTTTCTTTCATCTGATACCTATGTAGATGAACACAGGAAAAAACAAAGTGCCTGTATGCTAATTCTGAGGTGATATGTTTTGTATATTCTGTCTTCCAAGTACTGCTGTGCGTGACCTAGAAATGCTAGTGGTAAACGCTGTATCGTGGAGCAGAGTTGTTAAACTTGTTTATATCTAATCTTCAGATGCTATCAAGCTTAAGCTAGAAAAAGTAATCTGTTTTATGCTTTCCTTTAACATTTGGTATACATTATGTAAACACATATAATCTCTTCGCAGCAAAGTAAATATTACAGGAACTCCTAAATTACAAAATTTTTTCTCTATTTGGAAAATGTAGTTGCATTTCATTTGCCTTCTTGTCCTCCTAGAATAGAGCTTAAGATCCCTGCCATATCTGAGCTGGCAGTTCAGGAAATTCAGAGATAAAGGACTATTTTAGAAGGTATAAAACATCACTTTTCTGAATTACAGAAATTCCTCAGCAAAAGCAGTCATTTTTATCTTTAGTACTTTTTTCGTTCTGTTATTTTCTTCTTGGCAAAGTAATGGCTTTTCTTGCTTTGTGAGTCCTCTAAGAAAGAGTTCAGATTTTTTTTTAATATCAAATGGATGCTAAAATGTCTTGTGAATAAGCTCAACCAGATTGAAAAAACATGTCTTTAAAAATACTATCGTATCTTACTGTAATACAATTACATACTTCTCACATGTGCTTCTCTGAACTAGTCATAAATAGGACTGTGTTTGTGTTAAGTTCCCATGGTTTGTTTCAAGCATGCCTGAGGCGTCACAAAAAATTATACCGGTCCCTTACAAAGGATGTGCCATGGACACAGAGGAGTGAGAGGTTAAGCATGTGGGAACAAAATGTAATCTAGCTCATAGATACTAGTTCCTCTACAAAATGTTACTGTAGTTTAACTGATATAATCACAGAAAATTTCCAGGTTTTCAGCCATTATTGATTCCAGCCTCTTGCACGCAGCAGTGGAGGTATAACTCTGGGTGGATTTAGCCGGTTCTATCTGCAAATGTTCACTGATAAATTGCAGGAAAAAACAAGTTAATGATTCTGACACAAAATAGAGAAAAGCAGAGGGACTGTTGCTGTTCTGAACTGCAGACACTCTTCATATTTTGGTGGATATTTGATGCCCTAGTTAAAATTCAGTTTCATCTGACAAGGTGACTATTGCATTAACCCATCAGACTAAGAACCAATATGAATATTACTGTGGTGGAATGCACTCCTCTATTTAATTTATTTTTCTGATTAGTATAAGAAAATAATTTGAATCACTTATAAACAGCTGAAGTAACACCTTTAAGCTTTTTAACTGCTAGTTGTTTCTCACGTAGATGTCTCAGTGTTTCTTATTTGTCTTTTGTAAAGCCGTTATCCTAGAGTCAGCCTAGGAAAAAGTAACTCATTTCTCTCTCTTGGCCCCTGCCCTTCTTCTCTTTCTAGAAGTTTTGTGTCAGGAGAGACCAGATACTTTTCCTCCATTTTTGTATAAGCACAGGTACTAGTGAAATTCCTTGGTCTTTATAATAATTGCCTTATCCCAAATACATTGGCAAAAAGAAATTCTGGAGTAGCATTCCCATAGGAATTAGGGGGAGAAATTAACTTTAAAATGGATCCTGATCAAATAATGAAAAAGGCTGGAGTGGTTTCAGAGTACTGGAGACAGGAACATCAGACTAATGAGCGAAGTGTTCTTATCCCCTGTCTGCTGAAGAAAGCCTCCAGCGTTTGCTGATGCAGAGTGGATATTACATAGTGTGCATCACAGACTTTTTAGCTGAAAAAATATTAGAGCCTTTTGTTTGGCCAAAGTTGTCTGTTTTAAATGAAAAATGTCTGGGATGGCTAGCTTTCCCTACAGATGGATGGATAATGATCTCTGACCATTGTGTGTAGGTTTTTCCCATAAATTGTTTCTGAGTGTGTTGGCTAATCTCTTTTTTGAATGTTCCCATTGATTTTTTTTCATCAGTGATCTTTTGGCAGCCGTTCAGTTCTAAATTGCTTTTACCATTAGGGAGCTTTTACTTGCACCTAATCTCACAGCAGCCATTTTGATTAGATTTAATATAACTTTTACTAAAAACTGCATCCTACTGTTTTCTCCATGATTTTCTTATAAAAGCGTATGGAGGAGAGCCAGAAGGATCTCATGTTGATGATGAACAGTCTGAAAGTTAAACCACTGTCCTGAAGAGAGTGCTTGAAATGTTACAATGCTGTATCTCCACGGAGTAAGCAGTCTTCTGGCAGTGTTTTGGATTTATCATAGCCAGTAGCAGCATTGATGCGATTCATGTGTTCTACCTAAGGATTGATCATACGTTTGCAATGTCTGGTGTATGAGGAAAAAATACAGCTTTTTTTCCTTCTGCTGAAGTCCAGCAGAAAGAGCTTTATAAAGGAAAGTTGGAGGAACAGAAGCTTTGAAAGTTTACTTTATTTATGAGCACGGGAAAGTCAGTTTGGACTGTACCGATAGGTTGGTTTCTAGGTCTTCTCTGTTGCTGTAGCCTTCTCTGTTCTGTCAGTGCTTCACACGCAAATGTTATTGTGATAACCTTTACTAATGGGCTACTGTATATGGAGATCAGTATTTAACACAGTGACCTCTTTTTGTTGGCAGTGTGGAAGGTCATAAGAACTCTGTTGCAATACAAGGATTAATTCACTGGTCTGCAGTTTGAATTGTTCCTTTTTTACATCAAATAAATTCTGTGTTCAAGTTTTTTGCTCACAATTTTTTATCGCCTGAGTGAGTTACTTGCTTCTCAGTGGCTTGTACCCGTTCCCAATAAGATGTTCTTTGGGACTGGGAGATGATTGATTGAAAAGAAACACAAAGAAACAGAAAGCAAACCCAAGAAACCTTACAGACATCAAAATATGTTGACCACTGCTACTTTGAAAACACATTTGAAATATTGATATGCTTGAAGTACAGGTAGATTAATGACAGAGGTAATTTTGTCTGTTATATGTTCAATGGTAACTGGTGCAAGAAGCATATACTAGATTAGTATGTCTGTCAGGATTAGGAAAAGGGGTCTGTTCTTGTTAAGCAGAACCAAAGAAGCTAATAAACATTAAAATTACTGTCAGGGGAGAATATACCTGATTCTAATTGACAAGTTTGGTAATTGAAATTAGCGTTAAAGTGTAAGCTGTGCTGTGAAGAAAGAACAGTGTGTTTGTGTGCACAGATACATATAATGTGAAAAGAAAAATTATAACTTGCACATTGCAAAATTTATTTGGCTTAATGCATTCTTCTGGGCAGAGGTCATAGGGTTTCTGTTCCTTCATCCTGTCTAGTTTTGCTGTGTTATAAATTGGTCCATAGCACCTACTTCAGCTTTTTTGTTAAAATACAGAGAACTGAAAGGAGGAGCCCCTGTAAGTTGGAAGTTCTTTCTAATGAGCTTTTTGAGAGTACTACACATGGCAAAATTCAGCTTTGTAATACTTGCAACAGTTCCTGGAGGACAGTTATATACCTGATGCTCCAAGTAACATATAATTGTCATAACATTTTCCTACAGGTTTCCTTTGTGCATGTGAGACTGCTTTGAATAGTCACTTTCCCTTATGTGTAGTTTGCATTTATGCAGGTTAATGGTATCGTTTGCAGAATACCTATGGTGACTGATCACAGTTTTTTATTTTAAAAGAACGATGAATATGGACTGACTTGCAATATCGGGGAAAATATGTATTTTTTTTTAAAAAATATGTAGCTAGGTTTCAAACTAGGCTTTTACTTTTACTTTGCATATAAAGTTTTGCCCCACTGCTTTGTGAAGCCACCTCATCAGTAAGACCAAGTACAAGTTCCTGTATTAAGAAGACATTCTTACATATTCCTCACAGATGCATAAATTGTCAATCTTTCCTGGTGGTTTTGTTAATTTGACATGATTAGTGTATATACTGCAGTAAGCAATGTAGTGTGTTTATTGTGATATTGAGAGGATTTTATCTGAGGAGTCTCAGAATGATTGACAGGTTCCTCCTGCAGGCAGAGGGGCATGAGAGGGAGATTCTTCTGTGGATTTCCAGTTCTCCCTCCCTCATTCCTTCTGCCCAATGAAATACCCTTTATAGGAATGGATGTGTGAAAAAGTAATAAATAATTTCCTAAAGGAGAGTTTATTGAAGATATTTGGAAGACCTCTGGTGGTTTTGAGTACGGATGGGTTTGAGCTGTAGAATTCCAAAGGATAAAAGCAATGGAAACCTAAGGGTGAGAAAGGGAACATTAAAAACAAAGCATTTTGAGGCTGAGAGTACATTTCATATAATAACTTGCAGCTGTTTCCTCTGAACTCCATAACAAATAAGTAAGATAGAAATCTTAGTTCTGTGATTCATAATAGGTGCTGGCTCACTTCAGCTTTCCTTGCTTTTAGCAGGCTTCCTGTTTCTTCTTAATACCTTCCACTTGAGTGAGGAACTAGAAACAATTGTCAATAACTATTGTAAATCTTTATATGGGTCAGTTTGTTTATAGTCTGCATAATGCCTCTGGATTTTTCTCTTCTCTCTTCACCTGGAGTCTGCTCCTGTGTTTTTTAAATACTTAAAGCACAGCAAGGAGCTCTTTCAAACTAGCAATGTAAAGGTGCCATTCTGTACTTGGGAGGGGAGGAAGAAAAGCAGTATCAGGGGAAAAAATGGGGGAGAAGAAAGACAATGATAGTCCTTGGTCTGTTTTGATCTGTTCTTCATCTTCCTTCTCCAGCTCCTGTTCCTTGTCCCTCAAGTCCTGGAAGCCATCCACTGCCTTCTTTAATCATCACTTAATATATCACTTTCTTAACTATCATCATCTGCAACTGAAAAGCCTAATTGTCAACTTCCTGAGTTGGATTCTTAATTAAAACTGTATGGTGGTCTGTGGCAGAATTATGAAGCTGTTGGTGTGTGTGTTGTCATCAACACACGATTCAGGTTCTGCTTAGTTTTAAAGCAGGATTGTCTTGTGTTTGAAAAACGTTTACTATATATTCTGGCTTATTCCTTGTGCTTCTTTATTCACACTGATGACCTGTTAGAGTTGGTGTTTGTCCTAAGTATCCATACCTGGAAGGCTAACATATTCAAAGTTACTGTGTCCACACTAGAGTAGAATTACAGGATAATTTATTACAAGTTAAACAGCTTCTCACAACTAAGAAAAAATAAAAATTACTTAATTATGTGGGGAATGCCTGTGCAAACTCTCTTCTTATGTATGCCCCTAAAAACAAAGGACAGATAAGCATAAATAGCAACAGAACTTTATTATATTTAAGTTTTTTTGTTTGACATATATGGTAGAGAGTCATTACTAGAATAAAATTTCTTATCAAAGCGTAGAAGTTTTTGCGTGCATGATTATTTAAAACATCTCTCCAGCACCATAGAGTAGATTAACACAGTAATGTTACAGAGGTGTAACCATGGAAAAGTAAACAGGACATTAAGACAATGGTGGAATTATGTCCTTGCTGTGACTTAACAACGATAGTATGGTTTAATTTCGGTATTTTGTGAGGACATCTGATCAGTTTGCATATGGCTTTCAGTATGCTGCACATAATTTAACAATCTCTTCTGAATATTTTTTTCAGCTCGTGATGCAGATGAGAGAGAGAAGTGGATTCATGCTCTAGAGGACACCATTCTCCGCCATACTCTCCAACTTCAGGCAAGTTTCACTTTCACTTTTAACTTTGTTTACTTTCTTTTTGTTGCAAAGCAATGAAATATAATGACATGACTGCTATCTTGTATAACAACTGGCTGTTCTATGGCCTGTGCAGTCAGATATGAGATCACATTAGTATAGGTACCTGAGGTGAGGTTTGAGTCTTTCTGTTACTTTTTTCTTGTCTTACTATCATGAAAAGTCAGTATATAACTTATTTTTATTAACTCATATTTTCAATTTGTGATTCTAGACTGATAGTAGCTCATTTAATTCCTGTTTGGGTTTTTTTTGTTGTCATTGTTAAGCTGGGAGTTAGCCCTTTCTGGGTCAAGCAGAACGAGAGATCTGCGAGCCTGTAGTGTGCTTGTACACCACCTAATTTGAAATTAAAATGTAACTGCAGCATGGAACCTCTTTCTGAATGACAAAAATGGTAAATAGCTTATGTGTGAATTCACTGTGCAAGCTGGACACTGGTAGTTTTCTGGTTCTGAAAACAGATCTTTGGACTGAGGGTGGTTCCTAGCTCTGGTTATCCAAAATCAGTTCCTGGCAATGATCTAGACTCAGACACGTCTGTAAGGCTTGCTAATACTGGAGAGAAACCCAGTCTCTTCATGAAAGGGATTTTCTGATACTTGGTTTGTACCACAAAGGTGTCTGATGACAATGTAAAAATCTTAGAACAGGTATTTGTTATTTGTGTTGAATAAAGGTTTGGAATGCTTTTGGAGTAAAACAAGAGAGAATTAGGTCTCTTAATGATGGACACTGTACAAAGAAAGATATATTAAAATCTCTAATATCACAGAAAGAGAAGCAGCTTATAAACACCAATGTAGGTGACATTTGCCCAATCTTAAGAGTTACAACAAGCCTGAATTTATCTCAACTTTAGGCACTTGTGCTATCTCAGTCAATTCACCTTAACTTCCTGCTAAACAGTGATTTTCAACCTTTTTTGACTTATTAAAGACCACTACACATTTTCTAGTGGAGAGCAGATCTCTGGATAAAAAGTCAAGTTTGACAATCAGCTTTGTATCCCTGGTAACGTGTCAGGGATATTTTAGAAGTAATCTCTCCATCTGGACACAGTAGCTGACCATAGACGGAAGAACTCTGCTCTTCAGTGGGTGTGAGGAGGCAGAGATTATCTGGAGGACAACGTGCTAACTTTGAAGGGCTGAGCAGCCTCCCAGGGGATTCCTCTTTCCCCATCCTCAGCTTGAGGAGAGAAAGAGAATAGGTTAGCATAAGCAGCCCTGATTAGGGTCTGAAATGAAGTAAGAGGAGTCTGTAGTTTTCTTCACCTGGAAGACTTTTTATGGCTTGGAGATAGACTACAGAAATGGTTGGACTTGATGATCGTGGTTGGACTCGATGATTCGATGGGTCTTTTCCAACCTAGGGATTCTATGATGCTATGAAACGGCAGAACATGCTGTGGTTTTATTAAAATACGCACTGCCCCACTCTTTGGGAATCGTGATGGTGGTTTTATTGGCAGACATAGATTTTATGATGGCAGCTATTAATGGAAGCGTTTCCTGTTACATAACCCGCTCACGTTCCAGGAGCTTTTCAAACAGGTAAGGCTTATTTAGATTTAAAAACCTTAAGTCAGTAATTTATCTAGTAACGTTTGAAGGAATAATTAAAAATCTAGGACTGATGAGTAAGAAACAACTCCTCATCCATCTTAAACACGTCCAGCATCGAGCACAATACCTGGTGGGCCGCAGCTGCGGGCCCCCCGGTGTTTTCCAGGAGCCTCCTCCAGCCCGGGTGCCGCTCGGGCCGGGGAGCGGCTCCCTCGGCTCCTCCTCTGCGGGGCCGCGACCTGCCGAGCCGCCGCGGGTTCCTCAGTGCGCGGAGCGGCTCCCGTGCCCGCCGGAGGGAGGGGCGCGACCCCCGCCCGCCAATCGCCGCCCGCCTCGTTCGCGGGGGCCCTGCCCGCCCCCCCCCGCCCCCCAAGGCCCGGCCCGGCCCCCTGCTCCGCTCCGCTCCCCCCGCCGGAGGCGGCGCTGCCGGGGCCCGCCGGGCCGCCACCCCCAAGCGGAGGGATGGCCGGGGTGAGTACAGGGCAGGCGGCAGGGCTGGCGGGTGCCCCTGCCTGGGGTAGCTCCCCCCACCCGGGCACCTCCCTCTGTCCCTCATTTCCCGAGGCACCCCCCCCATCCCTCTCCCGGGGCAGCTTCCCACCCCCCATCCCTCTCCCGGGGCACCTTCTCCCCCACAATCCCTCTCCCGGCGCACCTTCCCCCTCCCCCCCATCCCTCTCCCGGGGCACCTTCCCCCCCATCCCTCTCCCGGTTCAGCCCCCCAGGAGCAGGCTCGGCCAGGGAGGCAGGCAGGGGGTCCGGCAGGGTCTCCGGGATCGGGTTCGGTTTCTCACCGAAGCGCCGCTGAGTCCCCGTGCGCCCCGATGCTTCATCCGGTCGCGGGAGCCCCTTGTACACAGACATCCTTGGTTTCGGTTAACGCTTCAACCAAAATGCCGCTTCGCACGCTTGATGTTCTTTTGCTTTCCTTTTTACGAGGTCGGGAAAGTCAAATGAGTTCTTTGGGAGGATTATTGGCTGAACAGGAATGGCTGAGGCTTGAGTGCTGTAGCAGAGATTATTTCCTGGAAGGGTATTTCTTAGGTTCATGGGTTCTGTCACAAATGGAAACTTGGTTGCCTATCAGAAAGCCTTTATGTGCCGTTTGTCCAAAATCTAGTACATTTTCTGCATATTTTTCTCGATTTTCATGCTACTTTCAGTCTGCCTGTTCTGGTATGGGAGTGTTCAAGTTTGGAAAGTCGGGCTTTGATTAAGTTTTCTTCTTGGTGTCTAACACACATCTGCTAGATGCGAGAAAGCATACTGAAATGTGGGTAGTTCATGTGTTGTGTGAACTGAATCAGAAGGGATAAGGGATTAATGTGAGGTGGAGAGGTGAAGTGGTGTCTGGGTGCTCTCTAGTCTGATTAGACTTCCTAATTGTGATGGGTTGGCCCTGGCTGGATGCCCCATCCCTGCCAAAGCTGCTCTATCGCTCCACTTCCTCAGCTGGACAGGGGAGAGAAGATGTAACGCAAATCTGGTGGGACGAGACATCATTCACCAATTACTGTCACAGGCAAAACAGATTTGACTTGGGGAGAAAAATAATTTATTACCAATCAACTCGGAGCAGGATTATGAGAAATAAAACCAAATCTAGAACACCATCCTCCCACCCCCCCTTCTTATGGGTTCAACGTAATTTCCTGTTTTCTGTACCTCCTTCCCCACAGCAGCCCCGACGGACAGGGAGTGGGGGTTGCAGTGGATTCATCATACATAGTACCCATCCTTCCTCCTCAGTGGGAGGACTCCTCACACTCTCTTCCTGTGGCAGTGTGGGGTCCTTCGCATAGGAGACTCCTCCACAAACTTCTCCAACGTGAGCCCCTCTCATAGGCTGCAGTTCTTCATGAACTGCTCCAGCATGGATTATCTCCATAGGGCACAGTCCTTCAGGAACAGACTGCTCCAGCGTGGGCTTCCTATGGGGTCACAGCCTCCTTTGGGGATCCACCTGCTCCAGTGTGGTGTCCTCCTCAGGCTGCGGGTGGATATCTGCTCCACCGTTGATCTCCATGGGCTGCAGGGGCAGGGCCTGTTTCTCTGTGGCCTTCACCACAGGCAGCAGGGGAATCTCTGCTTCAGTGCCTGGAGCACCTCCTCCCTCTCCTCGTTCACTGACCTTGGTGCCTGCAGAGTTGTTTCTCTTATGTAATCTCACTTCTTTCTCTGCTGCTATTTCACACTACTTCTGAAATATGTTATTCTAGAGGTGCTACTGCTGTTGCTGATGGGCTCGGCTGGGTCTGTCTTGGAGCTGGCTGGCATTGGCTCCACTGGACATGGGGCAAGTTCTAGCAGTTTGTCAGAGAAGCCATCCCTGTAGCCCCCTGCTACCAAAACCTTGTCACATAAGCCCAATACACAAATTGTATTTTTGCCTAAGTGTCCTACTGTGTTGTCCTTCAGTCTTCATAATGGAAGTGGTCTTGAAACACTTAAAAATATAATTATTAAACACATTTCTCGTGCCTGCAACTAACCTAAACATACAAGAATGAGGAAAAGTCAAGGAACTGAGAAAGCAACTGAGTCATAAATACATAGAAGGAGTAAAGGGATCCCAGCTGTCCAGGGAGCTGACAATTAGTAACATTGTATGCAAATGGAAGAGGACTAGGGAGGAAACTTTTCACATAAGCTTGTAATATAGTTTCTCTGAAATCTGTGCTGCTTGCTGTGTTTTTTTATGTTCTTATATTAAAGGCATTACTAAAAATATGCATAGTTATTCTAGCATTAGCTTTGTCTCTTGAAAAGTCCTTGAACAGTAGATGGTACGATAGTGTTGGAAGTGCCATTCTGAATCCAGCAGTGTTTTTTTCCTTATCCCTCCCAATGTTGTGGCATTACCCAGGTCAGTGGCTTTGCAGTGGTAGCACATCAGTTGCGTCATACCCACCAGAGGAGAGGGGAAGGGTGTGAATGGAGTGAAGGTGTATTGTGGCTTAGGTTTCTTGTTTGTCTGGGCAGATGTAGGAAGGTGATAAGTTATCTCTAATTTTCTTTTGTTCCTCAGTAGCATCTTACCAGCAACCAGCAGTCCCATTCAGACAGGGTCTGCTTCTAGTCATCTTGTTTAGTGTGGATGTCCTGCTTTCTTTGTTTGACTGTCAAGTGGCACCCTAGTGCTGCGTGTGCTTTTTGGCTCTGGAATTCTATATGGAAACCCCTTGAAGATAACTAATTTTGTTTAGGACCACAGTAACTTTCTTCTTTGATCTGAAAAGCGCAAGGACCACTGTTAAAATATGAATGTTCCTGAAAAACACCAGTAACTACACTCGTTTCATGACTCAAGGGAATTCATTAAAAAAATGACTAAATCTTAACATTCTAAATGGCTGAATGTGTGTTACATTACATGTTCTGGTAGTGTTAGGATCCTGTCTGTAGGAGTCACACTCACCCTTGAGCTGGAGGTATGAGTTTTACTTTTTTTATTTACCTTTTTTCCCCCTTCTCCTTCCTCCCGTTAGCTGAAGCTTTCACACTCATTCTTGCCTTAAATCCCATGTCTTGAAAAGTACTTTTCCCTTCTGCCATCTAGTGCTGCCAGAGCATCTTGTTAAGTGTCTTAAAGTAACAACTAAAGAGGCTGTTGGGAATTGTGTAAAAAATAATTACCAACTTGTTTTAAAAATAAATAAAGCCACAAAGCTCAATCTTGCATATTCTACAAATAAGGTGTCTTTCATGCTTTCCGAGTAGATACAACTGTGATATTTCTTGTTAGAGAGTCTTTAAATACTTGCAGACTACCAAGGATTCTCTACCCAAAATTAGGAAAGCCCTTCTGGTACTGCCCCAAACTATTTCAGCATCTAAGTGGACTGCAGTAGAAACAAAAGAACTGAAATTACTGTTTCTCACCACCTTAAAAGTGAAAGCAATTAAGAAAAATAAATTGCTCTGTAGCTTGATAGCTCCATAATGTAAACAAGATGTTTACTTCTTAAGTAGCAAATAGTAGGGTAAGAAAACTAATTCTAAGCAGTGGATCTGGGATGGTTGCTGAGAAGAGTGATACGATGGCTTAAATATTAAGAGTTACACCATGCTGGAGCTGCTGCCAGATGCAGTCCCATCTCGCTTCTCCTAGCAAACGGGAAGATGCAGTGTGGCAAGAGTAGCTGAATTTGCAACTAGATTCAGAATTGGCGCAAATTAAATCTACTTTTCCTGCTGCCCTCCCTTTCTGGGTTTAGTTTTAACCCAGATTATTTTCGACATCAGGTTGATTATGTGGCAAGGTAAATGTTGATGCTGACTCAAAAGAAAGAGCAGAGTAAGGTCAAAATATAAATAACAGGAGAACTGATCTGTTTCTCCTTCCCTTATGGTGGTGTAAAGAGCTTGTGAAACTGTGTTGCTAGTAGCAGTTCACTTAGTATCATGTTAACCAGGATTTTTGATGAACTTTCTAAAGCTGCAAAAAAGAATAAAAGTTGAACTTCCTTATATGCTTCTCTTAAGTATCTTATATTGTTACTCACTGGCTTTTCAACTTTGTGCCTAGTGTGAGTCAAGAACACTTGCGTAAATCCAAGAACAGGTTCTTTTAGATTAAGAATATGTGCAATATAGATCTGTTTCAAGTGCTGTTGGGAGGACACAGAGTTAGCAGGCCTGCTTCCCTTTTTTGAATTTTACTAACAATGTAGCTATGATAGTGACTAAGCAAGCAGCACGCCTCTACACTCATAATAAGTTACATGGGTTACTTTAGGGTATACTTAGTATTTGTGAGGGTTCAGTAAGAGTAACCTATGCTTTAATGACAGAATTTTACACCAGTATGTAAATGCTTGTGGTTTTTTGAACTCTGTTTTCCTGGAAGACCTGATAATATCTCTAGCTACACAGTCTTTGCTAAGCATTTTGTGTTTTGCAAAGCAGATTTTTTTTTTTTTAAGAAGCACGATATTGTGACTGTTTGGAAGGCTTGTGCGCCTTCACGAACTCATGCATTTGTTTTAAACTTAGTTTGAGGCATTTACATTCTGAGCTTTAAATATTGCTTAAAAATCTAGCAGAGAGAAAAATATGATTGTCTTTGCTACAAATAAAAAAGCAAAAAGGTGCTAGTGTGTAGTGCCTTCCTGGTCGATTTGTTGTTGTTCTTCAGTTTTCTATCAGTGGTTCTTGCAGGCAATGCCCTACTCCACCAAATGAAATGTGCTGGTCAGGGGATGTTTCTGATGAGGTGTTGCAGATAGAGGGAAAACACTCTTATTCACTTCTTTAAACTAGCTTGCACAAAATTTTTTTGTTGTTGTATTTGGAATCCTAATTAGATTAAGCATACAGCAGAAGTATCTTCTAAAAGATAAGAAAGTCTGATCTGTACGGCTTTCTCTTTTCCTTCCCCAGTAAAGCTATCCTATGAGGACAGCTCTTGTCAAGTCTTGACTGTTGCCTCTATCTTTTTCTTTGTTTCTTTGCCTTCATCACTGTTCATTTTCCACAGCAGCCATTACTGGAATGCTTTTATTTGGGAAATACATTAGAATTTTTCTGTTATGGTCCTGAGGATGACGCAATCTTTTCATCTCGTCCTAGTTTGAAAGAACAGGTTTAAATTGGACTGGAATTACTTCTCAACATGGACAAGTTTTGAATACAAATGCATTAGTGATATACATGACTTCTAATTTGAAGGACAAGGAAACAACATATAAACTCCCTTAGCTCTAGCAGTGCCGTAATGGAAATAAAGCTCATAATATGTATTTATGTTTTGTTGTCATGCTCCTGTTTACTCCCTCCCATAAAAGGGATGTGTATGAAAGGAATAATTTTGTAGGACTCAGAGTTCTTTACTCAATGTCAGACCAGTGTATAAACCCTTTCCTAAGATAACCATCCCATCTGCTCAATCCAGGTTAGTGGGTATTGTGCAGATCACACTGGGAAACCACTGAGTGGGTCAGTCAGTGCACTCACTGGTGGGAGCCGCTTTCTCCTTGCTACCTACGAACACTAGGACTGGGGTGTGCCCTGTACTGTGACGTCTTTCAGCTTTTGATATGTCTTGAAGGAGACATCCAGAAGTTGTAGGAAGGAGTGAGGGAT
Source organism: Phaenicophaeus curvirostris (assembly GCF_032191515.1). Taxonomy (NCBI): domain Eukaryota; kingdom Metazoa; phylum Chordata; class Aves; order Cuculiformes; family Cuculidae; genus Phaenicophaeus; species Phaenicophaeus curvirostris. The sequence continues at coordinate 32,442,164 of NC_091399.1, forward strand.
GGATGAGGGGAAGACGGCTGTGTTAGCTTTATTTCTTTGCTGTAAAGTTGTTATCAAGTGGGAGTTTCTTTGTAGGAAGGAGCTGGATACCAAATGTATTCTTTTGAGAGGTGATGGGCAGACTACAAGTTATATAAATTACTTGCTTCTGGAGATATTTAATCTAGTAATGTAACTGTTAATTCCTTAAAATTTACGTGAACGCAGAGTATTATGTATTAGAGGAAATAAAGTGTACTTACTAATAAAGCTAGATACTCGATGGAAAACCATGTTAGATTACTTTGAATTGGCACTGACTGAAGGAAGGAATCAGTGTATTTCTGAAGATCTAAAAATAGTCTGGATTCCTATTTTTTTTTTTTGTAATTTGAAGATAGCATAACTGGGGGAGACCTCTGGAAGTCACCTGGTCCAAGCCCTTTCTCATTGTGAGAACAACTTTTGTGTTAGATCAGGTTGTGTGGGGTCAAAGTCAGTTGAATTGTGGGCTTTGCCCTCCAAGGGTGGAAGTTCAACAATATCTACAGGCAACATCCTTTGTCAGTTTATGAAAAGTGAGCAGCATATCACACAAATTTTCTCCTAAGAATCTGATTGCTAGTTCAGTTGTGCAGTTTCCTAATTTCCGTGTTTAACAAGCTGCTAAGTGCCGTTCTATTGACTCTGCTCACCCATTTTTTTTTCTGAAGCCTCATTTCCTGCAGGGGAAGAAAGAAGGGGGAAGAAAGAACCAGTCTCCTTTTTTCCTCTAGTTTGTCTTTTGGTGACCAGATAAGGAAGAAATGAGTATCTGTCATGCAAATCTGTACTTTGCATAGCTGTTCTTTCTAAATTACTGCTGGGTTTGAAAAAACAATTAATTTTGTTTGCTATTTGTACAGTGTTTTTTTTCTGTACTATTGCTAATCTTGATATTTTTAACTCCAATTATCCTTGGATTTTCAAGTTTAAAGCGACATGCGGACTTAAATTTATTTACCTAATCTCATCTAACACAGACTAGTAAATTTGCTCAGTAGGTTATCAAATTTCATCTAAACTGTTATAAAACCAACAGCAAGCCAGTGAAGTACTGCAGCTCTAAGGGCCTCTGCTTTTCAAAATAATTTTTGTGTTTAATTTCTGTGCTGTGTCAGCTTGACACTATACTTTGTTTCATATCTTTAGCTTTGCATTGATTGAAGTTTTACCTTTCTAATAGAACTGTTTAGGTCACAGTTATCACTCTGTTTGATGTGGATGTCTGTTCAGTTGTAACAGTAAATGTTGTAATCAGCTTTTCCTTAAGTGCTAAGAGGCTGTAATTGAAGAATGGCATTTTATCTTTAAGCCACCACTAAAAATAACAGATTGTTACATATTAGTAGTGATGGATAGTAGACTGATGCCTGAACTAAAAATCAGTATTTTTATGCAGCATACAGATAGCTTGCACCATTAAATATATTTTTGCATATAGTATCTTCAGCAGAAATTTCCTGTATGGTTCATGTAATTTTAATATCTGAAACCTGAGTGCTGGAATCTTTTAACTGAGCATGCTCAACCATTTACTGAAATGAGGGTGTTGACTGCTAGCTGTACAGGTAACTGTTTTCAACAAGGGCATGGAATACTAATTTCATATAGACTTGTAGAATCATAGAATCATTAAGATTGGGAAAGGCCTCTGAGATCAGCCTGTCCAACCATCAGCCCAACACTACCATGGCTACTGAACCGTGTCCCGAAGTGCCACATCCAAGTACTTTTTGAACATCTCCAGGGGTGGAGACTTCACCACTTCCCTGGGCAGCCTGTTCCAATGCTTCACCACCCTTTCAGTAAAGAATTTTTTCTTAATATCCAATTTAAACCTCTCCTGGCGCAACTTGGGGGCCATTTTCTCTTGTCCATTCTCTTGTAACTTGGGGAAAGTTTCAGATGTAGTTTCAGTGTCATTTAAACTTGACTAGTTTGAGTAAGTGTCAAGTTTCTTGGTCTATAGGACTCTCCCTTCTGGCTATTAGTTTCTTTCTGACAACTTGTTACACTGGGTGTTCTTTGTCTTAATTTCTTGGCATAGTTAAAATGGTTCTTTCTTTTCTCTCCTTCTTCCTCCTTGTTTCAAAACACTGTTTCTGAATTTGTCCAGTGTGGATCACGTCATACAAGGTGAATGGTGGTGTTTTTATGCTGCTTTACAAACTAGTCGGTATGGATAGCTTGACGGAGAACTGTTGTCAAGACCTGGGCGTCTATGGCACAGTTTAAGATTTGGCAAATGAATAAAGAATAATATCTCCTCCAAGCAGTATATGGCTTTATGTTCTAGGATGTGCCTGATGCTGTGCACGCAGTTTGACAGATGAAAGAGCAAATGGTTCCTCTACGACATGCAAATGTTCACACCTCTAAAGAGCCATCAGTAAGGCTCTTAATATGATGGCCCATTATTATATAAAAATGAGAGAAACTGTCTGTATGGACAGAGCAAACATTGTCAAAAGAAAATGTTATGCTAATATGGAATTTTACAAATATGGTTCACCCATCTTCCCTTATGCATTTTTTTCCTCACTGGCTGATCTTTACACTTTCAGACTCCTGAGATTCTCAGCAGTCAAAACAGCACATTTGATGGTTTGGTAAGAGTTTGAAGTGAAGATGTCTTATTTTAGATCAGTGTGAATACAAGTGAAAGTATTTAGGCTAGTAGGAAAGCCTTGTCACTGCTGTGGTATTCTCAGGATTATGTTTCTTTTGTAACTGATGTTTGTTTCTTTATCCTTCATTGTTTTTTTTCCCCTCTTATATATTTAACTGGCATTGTACAACTCTTTTTTAAGCTGGGAGTGCTCCAATATTTGTTTTGCAGTTCCATTGGCATTAAAGGTATTATATAAACCTTAAATGTGTTTACATGTGTGAGGTCAGAAGTAATCAGTATCAAGAATGTTCTCTTTTCTTTCCTATAATTAAAGAAGTGGCAACCCAGTGGGAGTTTGTTCAGGTCTTTAGATATGTGGTTTATCAGTTTACAGGTAGGGATTATGTTATATGCCATGTGTTCTTTGAGTCTTACATTATTAAGGGAAACAAATTTGCAAGCAAGAAAAATATAGAAGTGATCATTCTCATGGCATTGCAACTTTGTCCTTGTTGGCACACGTGCAACAAAATGTAAAAAATCAAGTGTAGTGCCAAGGATGCGAATCATTATAGCTGTAAAGGACTAGGTTGGCCAGGAACAATAATTTTGAATTTTTCAGCTCAATGGGGGTCTGTATTTAAGAAGCACTTGTTAGTTCACTTCTTTGCCAAGAAGCTGTGGGTTGAGCAGGATTGTGTGGAGTGTGAAAAGTGTAGTCATCCAGTCGAGTCTGGGTTTGTCTTCCTTAACTGAAATATAGGAATATGGAATCAAAGACTGTCTTCAGAAAAACTTGAATTCTCTTTTGTTTCCCAAAGAAACTTTAATTAGTGTAATTTAAGAAGATTTGTTCAGTCCTAAGTAATGAAATACTCTGGTGTGTGGTGATTATACCCCGCCCCCCGAAAATGTGTAATGATTTACTGTTACTGATTTAGCTGCAAATAGAAGACAAATGTTTTCAGCTTGTGGCAGGATGAGAGGGAAGGCAACCTGTCAGCTGGCAGGCAAAACCATATTTTTGTTGTCTTTTTTCCTCCTCTGAAACTCTAATTATGTGTTTGCTTTTTATTTATTTATTATCTAGGGTGTGGATTCAGGATTTGTTCCCAGCGTTCATGATTTTGACAAGAAACTTACGGAGGCTGATGCTTACTTACAGATCTTGATAGACCAGTTGAAGGTATGGTTGCTAACTGGTGTATTTACTGCATTGGGAGCCTGCTTGTCAGTGTGGATTTTGAGGTTTGGTTGTAATGAAGCTCATCAGAGGGTGAGAGTCATGTTTTATGCTTGACATATGTTCTGATAAATGTGGAATGCAGAGTGCTCATCTGGCTGAGCTGACTGTGAACTGGAGAAAACATCTTTATATATGAAGTCTGATGATAATGCAATTCTATTTTCTCCCAAGCTTAGGATGTTACATATGCTCTAACTGCTTCCGCAGTAGAGGTTTTTACTAGAAATATAAAAATGATAAGCAAAAGGCTGAAATAACCTGAAAATGGCTTTTGGAGTGGATCTTCGGGTTGTTAAAAGTAGAGTTAGAAAATCAGAATAACTGAACAGATTTTGTAAAATGGTTTACAGTGGCTGAGACATTATTTTATACATGTAGCTTCATGGAAATGGCAGAGATGACAAGTTTCATTTTAAAATTTAACTAAATCATTGTATTGCTCATAGCACTCTACAATTTATCTTGAGACAATTTTGTCAAGTAACGTGTAACTACAGCTGCTGACAGTTTCAGACTTAACTGCAGCACTGGTGGATAATCTGTTCTTTGTCATTGAGTGAAAACATTCTGTAGAAGTTGTATACAAACACAGTCCTTTTATATTTTGTACATATGTTTTAGGTGGGAAGGTGAGGATTGATGAGCTCATATCTCTCCGTACTCGCCTTATTGAGAAAAACAGTTTTTGCTGCTGGTTAGGACGCTTTTTCCCATGACTCAGCAGGTTAAAATTGCTGTTAAGATTGCTTCAGTTCTGCTGGTTTGGATTTTTTTTTTCCCTGATATAGTGGGCAAGTGTTGCATGTGGGATATTCAGCAAAATTACAGTTGCAGGGGAGGGTGGAGAGAGGGAAGAGGATACCAACAAAACTGGAGGTAGGCAAAAGAGTCGCAAACAAAATTCAAAGCTAAACTGCAGATGAGGACTTGACTTCATCTCCTGTGCTGGAGCCATCTAACATGCTTTACTGAAAGGAAGGTATTTATACCTTTACACTTTCTAATTGTTATTTCAGGCCAACTAAGGGAAGGGGGTTTAGGAATTAATTAATAATGAAAGAAGAATGAATTTGAGGATGGACAGAGACCCAAGCTACAGGCTTTTTTTAGAACCAGAAGTTAGCCCTCAGGGGAGAAGAAACTCATGAGTAGGTTTTAAACGGGCAGTTGAGTGCAGAACTGTAGCTTACCTACTAATAATTGCAACTACTTTTCTGAGCAAGGGTGGATTGGATGAACCTTTGAGCATTACTCTTAATCTTCTTTCTTCCTCAAACAACTTGTACTTAATAGTTATTTGTGAATGCACTTCAGAGTGCTCTTGGGGGTAACTTTTAACTGTTCCAGCTCAGCCTATGTTTAATACACTTGCAAGCTGTTCAGTAAGAGTTTGTTTCGCTTTGCTGTATCTCATATTCTGCTTCTGAAAAAATAAATAGAAGTTAATTCTGGGAAATTACTACATATCTTTGAGAAAGAAATATTTACAAATCTTAAATTGTTTGAGTCATGTTCCTGAATAACAAGGTACCTGGAAGGGCTGGTAAGGGTTGAGGCTGTTTTGCTAAGCGGTCTGTGTGCCCCAAAGGTCTTTGCTGAAATTAAAAAAGGCAGTTTGAGGTGTTCACATGTCACTTTTATCATTTAACCTCACCTTTTTGATTGAACCACAGTAGAACGATGTCAGACTGAGCTGTGGAACTGGCTGGGATCTGAGATTTGTGGAATCTGAGATATCCCACTTGTCAAATGGGATAATGTGAGAAATCAGTTACAAATCTGTTATATCACAAATGCTGTAAAGAAATATTAGGCAAAAATTGCTTTGGCTGATAATTCCAAGATCATAGAGCTTAAGTACTTATTGAATTCTTTCGGTTTTGAAATGTTGATGGTTTTGCCTGATAGTGTATGGGAAACTTATCACTTTCAGTATTTTCACAAGTATCTCTTTCTTTTAGCTCTTTGATGAAAAACTCCAGAACTGCAAAGATGATGAACAGAGAAAAGCAAGTACATTTTGTCTTAAATATTGCTTATTTTGCTTAATCATATGGTTTTGTGCATCAATTTGCTAAAGTCTATAGAAATTTAAAGTACAGTTCAAATGCATGAAGTTGTCAAAATCACTTCAGGCGATTTGATTCACAACACAAATAATGTTATCAGTTAATAGGCTGCAAACAGACTTTTTAGTGTTACTGGATATCATAACATTATAAAAGGTTTCAGTCTGTAGGACATGATTACTCCTCTGCTATGCAACTGTTGAAAACATTTTTTACTTAAATTTGCTATTTTTTAATCTTTAACAAGGATGAATATTCCTTGTAGGAATAGCAGAACTATTCTGCAGGGGGAAAAAATAAATAGTGAGAATCATGTATTTCAAATAATCAGTCTGCATCCTGAGGTGAGGATGCCAAAAATGTAACATTCTGTGTGTGGAACACTGCTTCAGTAGAGAGGTTGTGATTCAGTTAAGTGTTGTGGATTTCTTTACATTCCCTCCAATTCCTTTTCAAGGTCATGTTTGGAGGTCAGAGTTCAATCTCTGTTTAAGAAAGGCTTGCACATACCTTGGGTGGTATGGATTTGGGTTAAGTAGCATGCTGGTTTTGTACATTAATTTCTGTGATGTGGAGAAGGGTTTTACCAATTCCTTATGAAGGATTTGTTAGTGAGAAATTGCTTATGTTTTCGGCAAATCCAGTACTTTCAATATAATGAAGTAGTAGTGTATTTCATCCTAGTTCCCTCCCTCCAATTTCACTTGCTAATAACTGATGCTCTCTCAGTGTTTGGTCAGTTTTGAAAACAGTCTGGTGCGTTTTGTGATTTGTTTGCTGCTTTATAATGGCTGTGACCTCTCTTTTTTGATGTGTTGTATGCCATCTTAGGGACTTCACAAATTATGGTCTCTCTAGAGTTCATGTGCATGTACTGGCTTCTTGAGTGACTTTGAAGTACAAGCGTGCTCTGTGTAAGTGTAGGCAGCTGACCAAAGGAGTAAGGCCTTAAGATTTTGTGTTTCTCCTTCAGTGCATCTTACTGGGAAGGATTCTCCTTCAGTTCTGACCTCCCTCCAGATGCTACTTTGCAGATTAGGCAGTACTTTCTTTTTCCCTGTTGACAGTGCTTCTAATCCCTGGAGACTTTCCACATGTTGTGCTGATTTCTTTCTTTATCTCTGCGAGGATCTATGAAGCAGACAGATTGACTTTATAGGGAAAGCAGGAGGCTTCTTCAGAAAAGGTCAGCTTCCTCTGATTTTAAATCTTGTTGAGTGTTGCTATTACTATAGATTTGATTTATTCTCTACTAAAAATGAAAAAGACTTGGCAGAGCACTTTTTTTGATCATGCCTCTTCCTGTACTAAGGCAGCTGAGAGGTTTTTGGTACTATATTGAGCAGTTTTCCTATTTGTTTATGGAAGTATGCTTCAGCTATCAGACCATGAGCTGAGTGTAACCGGCAGGACACTTCTGTCCAACTCATAGTTTTCTCCTCTGAGGAAACAAGATTTGCTTATTTGAGTGTTTTGTGCTTCCCACCTACCTGAGTGAAGTTTTCTGCAGCTGTTTATGGCTAAGCATTTAAAACCTGAGTCATTGTTTTTGAAGCATATGGAGTGTTGGGTGAGCTCAGTTTTAGTTACAAAGTATTTTGATCTTTTGAAGATAAGATACAGGGTATAGATGTTCTGAGATGCTTCAAGATCTCTTGGGGTATTTTCTTTCTGAGACATGGTAATCCATTGAATTTGGAAGAAGACAGTGCAGATGTAGACTTCATGGATTTTGAAGATAGAGATATATTGTAATTATCATGAGTTCCCTGTGTTCCATTGATACCCCTGGCAGAAGTACAACCAGCACTGTGTAGCAGGATTGTACTGCTCGCAAACATACTATAACTAGAAGTGCTGGCAATTTGCTGAATCTGCTGGTGGAGTACAATGTACCTATCCGATTACCTAGGAAGTAAAGGAAGGTGTGTAATCTGAGGGTACTGGCTTTTCAAGGTGAAGACAAGATAGGACCTTGCTTTCTTACAGTGTTAGTGATGTTATTGCTGAGAATCCAAAGTAGACTTTTCTGTTCAGTTTTGTGAAACTATCTGGACTACACATATCAGGGAGAATAAAACTGTAAGCTTTCAAAAGTATCAGAACAGCAATGAGGTCTGTATTGGGCAGGCTGGAAGAAAGCCAACATTATTTAACAAGATTTTGGAGGGAAGTATAGCCTGCTTAAGCTGCTGAGTTCACAACAAGTACCTTTTGTGAAGTAAAGACAAGGCTGAGGACACAGCTTCAGGTGCTTTGATGGATTTTTGACTGTGAGTCAACTACCCCTATGTGCCTCTGCTGCCTCTCTGCAGGACAGGCTGATCCCTCTGTAGTCACAGGATTATTGAATGGGCCAGAAATTGTTTGGTGAAATAAAATTAGCTTTCAATTGGATCACCAGTGGCTTCATAAAAAAGAAGATATCAAGGAGGTGCAACAAATAGCAAGTAGATGGAGCAGTCTCAGCAGCAGTCCGCAATTTGATTATATCGGGTACAGCATTTCCCTGCATTCTGCACATTAAAGTCTGCAGGAAATTGATGTTTCATTTGGAAATATGTGTATTCATTACCTAAAAATAGGGAAACTGTCTATTAAAATTCTATCTTCATCAGTTTTCAAAGAGTAGGGAAGTTGAAGAGAGAAAATTGTCAGAACTGTTTCTGATTTTCTGTACAATTTTGTGTTTTCTAAGTTATCTCTATTACTTAATGCAAGTTTAAACAAAAGATAATAAGAATAAATTTACAACGATTGCAGCAGCATGTGTGCATAGCAGGGTAGTTCTGTACAATTGATGAGACGAGGGAGAAGCATTCTCCTAACTCCTGTAGGCGTGCTGGTTTTGTTTCTGGTGATCACCCACTTGTTTTTCTGTCCCCAGTGTCACATCTGTGTTGTGTTTGTGTAAGATCTACAGGGGGAGAGTTCACAGTTCTTATTTCACACCTGCTTATATCACCATTCTAGAAAAACACATTGCTTATGAAACTCCAGAGATTTCCGTATTACTGTTTGCTTAGCCCTGGAGAACAGGGCTGGTGCCCTTTAGAAGGGTCTTCCCAGGGACTGAGTCTGTCTAGCTTGCCTGCATCTCATAATTTTATGTATGTATGAGAAAGACAACATTCCAGTTCCATGGGCGGTGTTCTTGCAAGGTAGCCATACAGCACAAATATGAAAAATACTGGATTAATGCATATTGTTACTGCTTAAGTTGGCCAGCACACAAAGAATTTGTTTCCAAAGTGGAAAAAATTGTGCAGTTTGTGGATAGGCCTTGGAAACCAGGTGTCCTCAGGTTTTACCCGTCTCGGATCTTCTGTGTGATCTTGGACAGATCACCTTTTTGTCTGTACCTGTGTGTAAGAATAACAATGTCTTGGTCTGTTTGGAAAGCTACACGTGGGTAGAGGGAGAACAGTGTGAATGAATTACAATTATGTGGCCTGACATTGCTTTCGAATTTTCAGCAAAGATGATATCAGTGAAGGGAACGAGACACCAGTTTATTCGGTGTGTAAATATTCTGTAGCATGTTGGGGAAAAATTAGATAAAGAGTAATCAAAACTGCTGATGGCTTCCTACACTTGACTATAAAGCCTTGAGGGTGGATGATTTATTTCAGCTGCATAATCCTTCATCTGACAAAATCTGTTCTTAGCTGTTAGCATATTTCTCTGTTGGCAACAATAGTAAATGTCATATAACTTGGCGATATAACGTCCCTGATATGCTCTTTCCTACATCAGAATAGTCCAGTCTTTCCAGTGGAAAAGGCTGAGGCTGGGTGCTGTTTGGGCATCTCTTGACAATTATTTATGAAGAAAATGCGTAGCATCCTTATGAATAGTGTATAGAGCAGAGTAGAAATGAAAAAAAAGTTCCCCAGGTATTGGCTGTTAAGCTGCCACTGCATTTATTTTCTTTTTAATCCACAAGCTGAGACTACTCATTCTTGAAGATTTATAGATGCATGTTGCTCTTCTATGGTGTAGGATTTGGCTTGCAGTGCTGTGTGAGCAAAAAAGCTGCTTTACGCGCTTTGATTATTGAAGAATCAAAAAGGCTGTGGCTCAAATCACATGAGACACTCATATTAATCAAAACAAAGAGGTCCTGTAATTGAATTAGTGGAGGTTCAGTGCTGAGTCCAATTTAATAATTTTCCCTTCTGCAGACAGACCCAAGGACATCAACAGGATGCATATGCTTCTTAGATAGGTCATGCCGATGTGTAAAACAGCATGCAGATGCCTTTTGCATGCCTGAAGAGCAATTCCACACAGGAAATCTTTATGAACCAGTGTTTCTAGATAAAATTAAGTTGGCAGATTTCCAGATACACTTTTACTGGGGGCTTAGAAAGAGCAGGAACATGGTGCACTGTTATTTCTGTGATTTTTTTAAAAAACTGTGCTTAACTGCATCTGTTTATTGTGCTTGAGTAATGGTAATTTCAAGTGATATTGATTGTTGAAATGTGCCACTGTTCAGTACATTAGACAAGGATTAAAACTTAGAGTGAATCTTCACACTGCCTTTTGGTCTTGCTGATATTATGTAAAACTGAAGTGTAGACTTTGATGGGTATATGTATGGTGTTACCGCTCAGAAATCCCTAGCCTTGTCATCTTTAAGCTTTAATTATCAGTTTGACTTCTGTCTTGTCAATTACAAAATGAAAATTGTTTCTATATACAGAAATAGTCTTTGACGTGTTGGTTGCTTTTTCTCTTTACCCAATTTGGTAGTAAAATATAGTGTTTGTACAGTATTTAGGTCAAACTAGATGCTGGAAATGCTGTCTTTAATCACATTGTTTTGATTTTTCTTTTACAGAAAATTGAAAGTCTCAAAGAAACAACCAGTGTAAGTTTCTTTAATTTTTTATGTATCTCTTATACACAGATTCTGAAATTCACCTTATTTTTGTGTGAAAGTTTTTAAAGCCTTTTACAGAAAGTTGGAATCTGTGTTAGGTCCAACAGTGCGATGGCAGAGGAAGCCTGGTTCTGGTACTGCATTCAGATTTATGTCTAGCACCTTAGAATCATAAAATCATAGCATAGTTGAGATTGGAAGGGGCCTTTCAAGGTCTGCTCGGGGCACAGTCAGCTAGAGACAGTTGCGTAGGACCAAATCTGGCTGGTTTTTGAGTAACTCCGAGGATGGAGGCTCTGCAGTGTTTCTGGTCAACCTGTTCCAGTGTTTGGTCATCCGCAGAGTTAAAAAGTATTTCCTTATGTTTAAGGTGAATTTCCTGTATTTCAGTTTGTGACCATTGCCTGTTGTCCTGTCACTGGGCACCACTGAGAAGTGTCTTGCTCTGTCTCCTTTAAACTCTGCCATCCCAATCAGATATTGATGTCCCTTGATAAGGTCACCCCTGAGCCTTTTCTTCTCTAGATTAAGCAAGCCCAGCTCACTCAGCCCCTCATCACATGACAGTTTACCTGCTTGCAGTGCTCTGAAAGTTGGAAGCTGACCTCCATTTCTCCCTGACATCCTGCGTTGTATGTGGCTTTTGGAAACTTCAGTTTTCTACTGCTATGCTCTTGTCTCTTGGAAAAAAAAAAGGAAGGGAAAGTAGGGGTTCTACAGAAGTGAGTGTCTGTTTAGTTCTTACCCAGTAGTTCAGTTGATATTCTATGTAATAATAAAAGTAGCAGTAAACACAAAATATTATAGCATAGTAATACAAGGGTTTTTTCTGTTGTTTTTTTTTCCTAGAGCATGGTAGAGTCAATAAAACACTGCATTGTGTTGCTGCAGATTGCTAAAGTAAGTACATTGTAAACTACTTTGGATTTTAATTATACGGCATTAACGTATGTGAAAACAATTGAAATCTAAAAGTGCTTTCTGTATGATCCAGGCTATATGTATATTAAAAAAATGGTGTAAGTTGATTTATGCTACTATTTTAATGAAGTTTCTGAGATACTGAGTTCCATAGCAGACAGTCCTGTTAATGTTCATGGTAACAGTTGGGTTGATGGCAAAGCTTTTCTTTTGAGATGAACTTTCTTTTCAGAGTTTGCTTTTAGATTAAATGAGAACTTCACCAAATGTAAGGGTGACAAAATATAAACTTACCAAAACTCTTATTTCTGCTTCAGTTAAGAATGTGACTAATGAATAGAAAAAGGGAAAATGATGATATTAATCATCTAAGCTGATTTGACAAGGTTTATAATAGGCCTGATGTTCATGATGGTCTTGGAACTTCTTGAAGTAAGAATTGTATTGAGAATGCAATATGGGTAATGCACTTATGCTTTTTACTGAAACACTTTGTTACTGTTTAATGTGAATTTTTTTTGGTCAATTTCTGCTCTAACAGACCTTCCTGTACTGTAATTAGGTTATGTTAATTATGAGCTGCTTATTTATATCTTGAGACCAAAGTGAAGGAAGATAGTGTTTTGCGAATAAGTTACTTTATAGTGTTTTCAGAATGTAAGACTGAATTGAATCAGAACACGTTCCTACTTATCCAGAAATAGGTGTAGGGTCTTCAGGTTTTTTCTGTACTCTAGATCACTTTCTTTTTGTAACTTTCAAACGTGATACTGCTCTTTGTCTTTATTCAGGGTGCCAGATTCATTGTCCAAAATCTTGAGGCCAGTGAAAGCTGAAGTATTTAGAACCTTGTAGGATCAGCAGTCATTCACTAAAAGGATTAGTGCATGTTTTGTGAAATTCAAATTTCATACCAGTAGCTTAAAACTTCTGAAGAAAAGGTGCATTATTTAACAGGTTTATACAAAAGCAAAAATATTTCAGAATTATTAGGGTACATTCAAACGCTCTTATGCCATGTGAATCTAGAACTAGAATGGTCTTTATTCAACAAGCAGTTGATACTGTTTGGGCAAGAAAAGCCTTGTCAGTACTTAATAACTTTCTGTTATTGGGTATATGTAGAATTGTTTTAGTACAGTGAATCGAGTAGACTCCACATCATTCTTTGGGATTTGGAGTCAGTTGTAGATGCATTAGGTGGCAGTATGCTGGTTTTCTTACACAGCTCTATGTGACTTGCTGTATTAAGGTACCTGTTGGAGAAACTGCAACAAATGACTTGCTTATTTTCTTGTTAGTTACTACGTAACGAATTTAGTAGTTATTATTTTCACAGAGGTTTAATTCCTATGAAATTTTACTCTTTTTTTAAAAGCTCTGCTGTGTAATTAGCAAGTCTAAAAGATGAGAATTATAATCTGCTTTTCAGGTTCTTGATCAAAGCTGGTAATAGGTGGGTGAGTTAGCTTTCTTTTTTCTGTTGAATATCAAATTCTATTTCTGCGATGGGTAAGTGTATTGGGGGATAGGCAAGCATTATTGCTTATCTTGCGCTGATGCTGAGCGTATTTTGAAGCTGGCCAGGTGGTCTAACTGTCAAAACTGAACTTGGAGTGGCAGTTGCAGTATTTTTGATCAGGTTCAGTGCTTTACTACTCCAACTACCATATAAGCATAAAGGTTGGTGGAATTTGGGTCCCCCAGAGATGCCAAGACTTGCTTTCTTTTACACTAAATCAGACCTTGAAGACCTCCTTTCAGTACTAGTAAATATTAACCAGCTTAAACAGATGGGTTTATCCATTGAGGAGCTGGGTTTTCTTGTTTGCTTTTTTGCTAAACCGTATCTAAAGTTCTTGTAGAGCTGCTGGAGATAAGTGTGGTTTAAATGAATGGGTTTTGCACAGCTATTTGGAAGATGTTGATCCACATATAGTGAAAAATACCATCAATATATCTTCTTACTATTTTAATAACCTTTATTCTTCTTCATCTGTTCTTCATCTTCCTCTCCCCCTCTCTATCTATATCTATATCTATATCTATCTCTATCTATAAATTGTATTGGTATCCTGATTTTGTACTGCTGTAGGAAATTAAGAATACAGGAGGTTTTTTGTTTGCTTTTGCGGTTCTGTAAGTTGCATGTGTCTGAAGCCATATATATGTAAAAATGTGTTGTGTCTGACTGATAGCTTTCTGTTCTCCAGTATAGAACCTTTTAAGATTCTGCAAGTTTTTTTCCCAAAGCTGTAAGGCAAGTATGGCTGCTGACTTACGCTGCTGACAAGAAATTGTATTAACACCACCCCTGCACCCCATTTTTATTTAGGCAATGCTTTTCTTATTAGGAGACAGACTCTACAGTTTGGAAATTGATATCACTTCTCTATGTACTCAGAACATCTCTCCGTTTCAAATGTAGAGCCACTTATTATTTGGATAATTTTGCTACCTTGAGGCAAACCTGGTTTGTTTGATGTTTTGGGGTTTGGGTATTTTTTTAACTTTTTTTTTTTGATTGTGTGTTCAATTGAGCTGTTTCGTGGGCTCTTAAAACAACCCGCCTTAGGACTTGGAGAGTTACATTTTCATTAAACTCACTGCTAAATCAAGGTTGCAGTCACGTCGCTTGTACTTGAGGTGACCCAAAGCATTTTCAAAATAATGAAGTAAATACTAGCTAAATAGGAATATGTTATAATGTTTACATTACTTATGAAAAACCAATGACAATAATCTAAGTGGGATGGATAGGTGGAGCGTTTGACTTGTGTAGTCCCCTGTGTGTGTATGGCAGTTGAAGATGTCCAGCTTTGGTGATGTGTGTGTTGTAAAATGTGTGTCATCATCTGTCAGTGATTTGGTAAACTACAGTTTTAGAAATATATACATTTTATGAAGTAGCTTTTATAGTTTAAATATTTAGTTTTGCATCTTTGCCTTCCCTTTTTCACTTATAATTTCTGGTCAGTCCTGCCTGCCAAGTCTGGTGACGTTTTGCCTTCCTTACCTCCTCCTCATGCCACGTTGCTGATTGTGTCTTAAGCGATAAGATAGAAAACTTCAGTACAAATGCAGCATCATTGTGTTTTATTTGTTAGATCTTGGAGATGATAGCATAACATGGGCATTTTGTATGTTGAAAAAACCCAATATATTCGGACTCCTTGTTTATAAGTTTGCAATCCAGTGGAACTTGTTGCCCTTTGTCATTTTTGTCATGGAAAACCTTGCTTAAGAAATGTCAGCTAGCAGATATGAAATTTGAGCAGCTTAATGCAAGCCATATAAGCAAAGGAAGAATTTATAAAGTATGGAAACAAAAATATGTGCTAACTTTCTTAATACTACTTACAGCTTTCTGGTGGGGTTTTTTGGTGTTTTGTTTTTTTTTTCCTTCTTGTTTCTATTTACTTTAACAACTGATATTCTGGGGAAATACTCTGCCAACAAATCTTAAGGTTTGCACTGAACAAAGTTATGGATTGATGTACTGGTTAATATGAGCTTTGCAGCAGCAGGGAAGAGATTCATATTGGCATTCAGTGAAACTTATACTATTGTTGGTGCAGCATTAAAGCTACGTAACTGTGGATTGGCTTTAACTTGTCTCTTACTAGTACCCACCCCCGGCACCGAAATCCTAGATTGTAAGTAATTGAAACCCATTTTAAAATCTAGTGGATGCTACAAAGCAAAAAGTTAAAAACATTTAACCTGTAAAGGCACTTCTGACTTTCAAAAGCAAAATGTGCTTTGGAAAACATAATCTGTATGCTAATCGCAGTTCTTCAGAAACTAAGAACTTCACATGTTTTGGATTTCAAGGTCTCATTGGTGCTGCAGGCCATATCTGGGGGGGGCTCTCAGCTGGTTTTGGGAAGAACATTGTAAAGTGTAATTGTACTCTGCAGTGCAGAAAGGATATTTTTGAAGATGTTTGAACTTGTGACAGACCTTCAGAAAATGCTGATCTTCAGAGATGCAGTGACTGTATAGAATTGTTTTTTCTGTGTTTAGTTACCATATCACATGACGAGGAACACTTTATGGCTGAAAATGTAAACACTCCTGAGAGAAACTTGCTGTTCTCGCTTAACACAGAGCTGATAAGTCATGCAAGATTGTTATGTTGATATTTTTAACATTTTTTCCTTAAGGACCAAAATAATGAGGAGAAGCACGCAGATGGACTTATAGTAAGTTTAAATCTAAACTTTATCTCCCTTTATTTCTGCAGAACATGTGAACAGAGACCTGAATTTCCAATCATTTTGCAACATGCTTCTTTCTTTCTCTAATTTACTGCTTCAAGTGTCTTATTAAAATTACTGTTGAGTCGTTAACTTCTGAGATCGGCTAACACCCTTGCCTTTAGAAAATAAGAGTGCTCGGTTTTATACTGTCTTAAGTGGCAGTGCCATGACTGAACACTTCAATAAAAATCTGTCATGTGAACAGATGAAAGGGAGATTATTGGGATAGCAGTAGTTTTGTGTTCCATCTGAAGTACCTCTAGGTATGAAATAGATCAGTTATCTATGTGCTTTAGCTAGTTTGTCTTTTCTACAGTGCTGCTTATTTGACGCACAGTTGTATTACGTCTGTTTAAGCAGTGTTTCTTCTTTAATAACTTCTACATTTTTAATGTAACTTCTGTCATCCTTAGTTTCAGTCACATGTGACTTCTCTGTCTTTGTTCTCTTTTTGTCACTTGAGTACATTTCGGATACTTTTAATAGGAGATTGGTTTTGGTAAAACAGGACTCCAAACATCGTAGTGTGTTTTCACCACAGCTGACGATATTTCCCAAACTTTGTTTGTCTTTCCATTATACACAGCAGTATGATTTTCTGGTATGAATTCTGGGGTAAAGATGCACGTACAGATTTTGGTTTCGTGCTTATTTTAAATAAGGTCTTAGTGTAATGGAAATATGCCCTGGAAAAGAGAGGTTACACAGTTTAGATGCTGCTACAGGCAGAGGTGGTATGCACATCTGATCTGCAGCTCAGAAATTTCCTGTAGATATTTCAGCTTGCTATAGTCTGAATTTGATTAGCCACTATTCTGGTTATCTGTGGGCTGGCTTATACTGGGCAGAAAAAAAAAAATGTATTTCTGTGAGAATATATTAACTGATACATCCTGATTGTGAAGACTGAAATTTTGATGCTGTGGAGGTTAATGTCAGCTCGGGCTGAAGGTCAGGATTTCACTCTAAACTTGGGCAGGAATATAATCAGTGCTTGATACCATGGTGGGATGATGGCCTTGTTCTTTCTCCGTGGCTGTTCTTAAATTGTTATTAAATTCAGAGTGCGAGACTTTCAGGTCTGCCTTCAGCTGTTGTGTTTCTAAACCACAGCAGTGTACCCCAAAATATCTAGCAAGAAAGTCCAGTTCGTGTTGCAGTATGGAGAATTGTTTAAGGATAAAGTTACAATTTATCACACCACTGTTCTATACCACATGTATTAATGGTTTCTGTAAAAACTAGGGGAGGTGGAGGTAGCAGTAGCATCCTGCGTATCATAGGACCATCTTGATTTTGAAGTTCCTTAACTCTGAAAATGGATTTTAGACTGAAATATGTAGGATATGGACCTGCCTGTGTTGCATGTATAATCCCACAAGAAGTGGAAGTGTTGTGTAAGGGACGTTGATTTTATGCTGGAATATAGTGAAGTAACAGAGTAACAGTATATGTACTGGATTATATATTCATGTAATAGTTACACCAATGATAACGTAGAAAGCAGTTTTTATTCCTTTTTTTAAAAAACTGGAGATTTTGTAGAGATAAACAAGGAATAACAGTTCGGCTTTCAATTCAATGAAACCCATGCTATAAAAAAATAATAAAAATCTTCACTGGTTTTCAGTCTAGGATAAAGTTCAGAATTACAGTTAACCAGGAAAGGAAGCAAGAAGTCTTCTGTTGTTAGGGAAATGGAAAGATGGGGGGGTTAAAAGACCCTGTTTCTCTCAGTCTGCATGCAAATAGAAATTAATAGACTAAGAGGAGGGAAGAACAGTTGGAGACTCTTGTTTTAGATATTGACATAAAAAGAGGATAGGAATAATTACACTGACTAAATTTAAAGGCAAAGCTAATCTCCCTTTTTTAAAAGCAGAACCCTTTTAAAAGTAGGACCAGGTATTGTATGACCTTCCTGTGCTTGATATTCATTACCTTCAGCATGGTAGCAAGATTTCCTAGCAAATGGAGGCAAAGATTTTCACAGTTCCAATGTAGACCAGTGATTTTAATTGCAAGATGTTTGGAAAAGGATTTTATGTGCCTTTTATCCAATTAACAACCCAGAACAGTGTGAAAGTTCTGGTCCTTGTATGTAAACATATAAAAAAACCAACATGTAGACAATAACAAAATTACAGGCCAGTGAGGCAGGGCAAAATCATGCTAGTTTGGATTAAAAGCCATTGCAGTTCAGGTTTCCAGGAGGCTGCTTATGTGAAAGCCAAGAGCAGATACTGAAGTCAGTGACTTTAGTGAGTGTCAAGTTGAATTGGTGCTTCATTTTCAAAGTGCCCATGTTCATAAGTAGATTGAAATGTCCTCTGCTGGTGATGCACTGAAAGCTGTCAGCTTGCATTGGAGAGAGTGTTGGCAGCAAAGCCACTTCATGGCTGCAAGCACGCTGATGATTCTTGTTTTAGTTAATGTGTTGATTTACTGTGGTCTGGACAAATTAATTTTTGAAACAAAAATGTTTTTAAAAATACAGAACACCTATCCTAATTTTTGCCAGATAATTTTTGTCTAACTTTCTACTCTTTGCATGCAGTATTTATTGATGGACATTGGAAGGAATGCCACAAGCTAGAACTTGAAATAAGAAATCTTTGTAGGACACTTCAGATCTGTAGCAAATTCAGTTTAGTGTAAATCTGTGTAAAGAATTAAAGCATTACCACTTTGAAAGTATTTCTTATGTCCTCAACTGTCAATTTATGTTTTACTTTCTCTCTCAGGAATTTACTATCTTGCATTTGGCATTTCTTGTGCTCACAATGTTCTTGCTATCTATGGTTTATTTACTTATTTTAAATTGAGAAGAAATGCGCTTTTCTTTCTTTTGTCTCAGAGCACTATAAACCCAGTTGACGCAGTGTATCAGCCCAGTCCTTTGGAACAGTCAGTGATCAGCACGATGCCTTCCCAAGCGGTTATACCTCCAGGTACGGTGTGCAGAAAGAACCTCAGTAGAAATATGCACGAGCAGAACAGGATGCAATTGCAATCCACGTGGA
Organism: Phaenicophaeus curvirostris; assembly: GCF_032191515.1. Taxonomy (NCBI): domain Eukaryota; kingdom Metazoa; phylum Chordata; class Aves; order Cuculiformes; family Cuculidae; genus Phaenicophaeus; species Phaenicophaeus curvirostris. Next base: position 32,461,205 of record NC_091399.1, read on the forward strand.
GGGGCTGCATAACGGTGGATCACTGCTGTGTCTCGTGCAGTATAGTTGCACGCTGTGCCTAGTGCTGCACCCTCAGCACAGTGGTGCAAAGGATGGGAAAGGAATGGGAGGCGCGGAGCTTCCTCAACCAATAGATGAATCTGCCTTTGGCTTTGTGGATATGCTGGTATATTTTACTTGCTCTAAGTCACCAGCTTACATTTCTAGTACACTTTCTTAAAATAAATGAAACTACGATTTTCAGAAAAGAGAAATGCTTTCTAGCTAAATAACTGCATTTTTTAAATGCCATCTTTGGTTATTAATAAAAAGAGCTGAATAACAATGACAGAAACATGTTTTTCTGTCTGAATGGCTTTTATATAGAAGGATTTAATATTTGAAAGTGAGGTGAAATAACATGGAATCTCCTTCCCAACAGAAGTATAATTCTCATTTAAATGTGACTTTGGTATTTAACATATCAAAATATTCTCTAGAACCTGCTCAGTTGTGCAAGTCCGAGCAGCGACCTTCGTCTTTGCCAGTGGGACCTGTGGTAGCATCGCTTGGAAATCAGACTCCAACACCAAATAGTACAGGTAGGGTTCTGTGTAACTGAAGTAAAAGAAACAAAACCTGAACACATACTGTCTGTAACCTAACATAAGTAGCTACTAAGATTACATTATATTGGCCTACATCTTAGTTTTAATCAACACACATTTCAGTGTTGTGTTAAGGTAATTATTTTGCTCTTTCTGCCCCCTGTGTATACACAGGAGTATTACCAGCTTGCTTTCTTGTCTCCGTTGTTGCAACTTGCAGTAATCGGAAAAGAGCTTTGCAGTTATTATATAGTGTGTGGCCTTTGGTTTTTTGAATCCATTGACTCCCTCCTCTACCCCTTAAATAATAGCATTCATCGAGCTTTTAAAAACTACAATAGAAGCTTTGAAGCAAAAGTTGCTACAGTATATATGAAGTTGCTGTAACTAGCTGTTTACAATTCCCATTATATTTTTAAGTTTTTTTCTAAAATCGTAGCTATTTACTCTTTTATCGATCTGCCTCTGCTGACTGCTACTTCCCAATCAGTTGTGGTGATGATATTGTCCAGTCATGCTAAAGCTCTCAGTTCCCTCACAGTTTTTTTTTTCTAAGCTTATGTGTAAATGACTTTGCTGATACTTTATCGCTACCCTTCCTTCCCACAAAACTAACACAAGTCTTAAGCAGTATTTGCCCCAATCTGAAAAATGAAGGATAACCCCTCCTGGCTTTTTCTCCTACCAGAAATTCCTTTTTTTTCTTTTCTTTTGAGTCTTACTCTATGCATCACATTATCTAGTTAGTTTATTGTTTATTTAAATACTTAAGCTTGCTTAGTAACCTCTGTTGCGACTTCCACAAAAGGTCTGTGTGGGTGTGAACTTCATTTGCTTTTATTGCTATGACTTTAAAACCTACAAGTCCGTGATGAAACGGAATTCCTATAATCCAATTTAGAAACCATATTCTTTAGATCTAGTCACAAATATAAAGTAAGTAGAATGCAAGCTGAGCAGCAACTGGTTGGACTGTCAGGCCCAAGGCTTATGATCAGCTGTGTGAGGTTCAAATGGCAACCAAGTGAGTGATTACTGGTGTTTCTCAGGGACTGATACTGGGTCCAGTGCCGCTTAACATCTTGGATAACGTAGACACATAGACCTTGCCAAATTGAGGAGAACACTCAATAGGACAGGGCTGCCATGAAGGGAGGTGGTGTCCAGCTGGGGAAGGGGACTGACGGGGACCTCGGGAAGTTTGATAAAGGCAAATGCAAAGTCCTCCACCCACCTACAGTGGGCATGCCGCAGCGTGGTGGAAGAGGAGGGTACTGGTAAGCAACAAGTGGAACACGAGTCAGCAGCGTGCCTTCTGGTGATGAAGGCTTTGCTGCATGCCAGGCTGTATTAGTGAGAGTGTAAAGAGTAGATTAAGAGAAGTGATAGGTATTCTGTAATAAGAGAAAAGGTCTGCTTGGGATCGGTGAGTCAACATCTTGAGTACTATGTATAGTTTTGGGTTCCACACTATAAAGACGTGGACCGCGGAGATTAGGAAGCTAAGGGCCTACAAAGTAACTTAGAGAGGCTGACAGAACTGAGTTTGCTGAGCCTTAGGAAAATCAAGCTAAAAAGGGATGTTACTGTTGCCTTTTGCCAGCTGTTGGGAGGGTATAAAGAAGATAGAACTGGGCTCCTCTTGGAAATGCACAGCAAAAGGATGACCCAATCAACACAAGCTGTAAGAAGCAAAATTCCAAATCGATGCTGATCCGGCTTTGAAATAGGTTCTCCCCAGAAAGATTATGGAATCTTGGGAGATACTTAAAACCTGTCTAGATGTGGTCTTGAACAGACTGATATAACTTGGAATTTGTTGGGGCCTCAAGTGGGGAGTTGGACCAGATGACTGCCAGGGGTCCCTTCCATCGTGAATCTTTCTATGAATCAATACAAGTCTTCAATATTGTGGTTTTGCTTTTGATAGCTTTAGAGAAGACACATACTTTACTGTTCTGTGTTCTTGCTTTACCATAGGACCTTGCTTTTGTTATCTGCTAAATGAAATTAAATATGAGCCTGACTAATGATCAATTCCTACGTTGTAAAGTATACCTTCTGAATTCATGTTGGTCTTCATTGATTTTGAACAATCTTATTCATAAGTTAGAACTGATGGATTTTAAACTCATTTGTTTTTATTAAATCTGTAATTTTTAATACTCCATAGGAAGTGGGCAGTCAGCACCTAGCAGCAGTCTCACATCTCCAAGCCATGTCAACCTGTCTCCAAATACCGTCCCAGATTTTTCTTACTCAAGCAGTGAGGATGAATTCTATGATGCTGATGAATTCTATCAGAGCAGTTCTTCCCCAAAGCGATGCATGGAGTAAGTAGCGTGTGCTGAATACATTTCTTATCTACAAGGGCATGGCCTGTCTGCTTATAGAAGTTAGTTAAACTAAATAAGCCACATTAGCTTAAAAAAAATTTTAAAAGGCAAGTGCAGCAAAAAAACCCACACTGTGTAGCAGAACAAGATTACTCCTTTCCCCAGCACAGTCATCTTGTGGAGATGCAGTTTCCTCCTCTGCTCCTTCCCATTCCATCAGGCATGTGTGTTACAACACTCTTAACATAAACTGAACTGGAGAAGCCACCAGCTCAGTAGTATAATCTGAGACTATGATGTGTTTGGTGCAGCCTTTGGTAAACAGCCAATTCCCTGTCACATTTACTAAAAGACATTTTTTGAAGTTGAATGCCTTTCCCTAAGCGCTCTGTTTAATCTCCTTTTTTATGAATCAGTTAATTTTGAGAGATGCTGAACGTTTCAAAGAGGATTTAGCTAGCTGGTTTATGCCTTCAGGCATTATTATCTTAGACTGCAGGCTTTCCTGTTTGGTCAGCTACTGTCAGTTTTAAGTTTTCTATGAATTAGCATGCAGCACATATATTAATGTCTACCAGTAAACTCATTCTCTGTTTATATCAAATTATAATAATTTGGTATGGATTGGTTCATTGTGAGCTGTGAGAATTTATTACTCTTCTTTAGCTCTTCAGGGTCTGCTGCAGTCCTGACTCGAAGCAGCACAGGAAGTAGTCTGAAACGTCCAGATACCACAGAGTCCCTCAATTCTTCCATATCTAATGGGACAAATGATGCTGGTAAGTGGATTGAATGAACTTTCATCAAGGAGCTCATGATTGTTAATCTGTGTGTTAAGTATATATGTGATATATATATATGACAAGGTACTTGTGGAAAATGGTTTGTCTACTGTTTCTTTACTAATGGAACATAGTTGAATTATGGGATTTAAAAACCTTAGTTTTGTAAATAAGACCTTTTTGACAGCTACTATATATGCTAATTAAATACAGTCTGTCTTTGAATGTTTAGAGAAAAACAAAAGCAATTTGGTGTTTCTAGATCTCTTCGATCCTCCTGATGATCGAGATGATGATGGGGAAGGAGAATCCGTGGAAGAACATAAGAGTGTTATTATGCATCTATTGTCACAAGTTAGATTAGGAATGGATCTAACAAAGGTAAACTTGTTTATTCATGGGGAGGCGGGGGAAGGGAGAGTAAACTCTGAATTCTGTGTAAATCATTTAGATGTTAAAGTAATTTAAGTGTATATTTGTTCTAAGAGCTAGTTAAGCTGCATTCTCTGTAGTGTGGTGGTTTTTTACTTGGAGTTATTATTTGGAGAGGGAAAATGAATGCACAATAAATATATCCAACTGTTAAAATCTGTTGGGAAAATAGATTGCTATGGAATCAAGCTGAACTTGATTCTTGCAGTGCCTGCAAAGCTAGGGCAAGCAGAATGCTGTATGCAGTTGTAATGTTTCTCTTCTCTTTAGCTTCCCACAAGACCACAGCGCATAGTGACATTCAATAAGACATAAATACAATTAAAAGGGGAATTAAGCATATAGTGAAATGCTTTGCTTAATTGGGATTTTGTTGAGTAAGCTGCTTGTGTATTTTGAAATGCTACATGTAGGTCTGGCAAGTAGATAGTTGGATTTTTCATGAATGTGTATATGTATCTTTTAAGGCTGAATGAACAGTATTCTGAAGGTGTTGATCTTTCTAGGCAGCTTGGTTATACTTGAGCAAGTAATTCTCACTTGAAAAAGAGTAGGAGAGATCAGTCCTATCATTAGTTTCCTTAAGTGGATGACTAACTGTCCAGTCTGGAACTCACAATGAATGATAAAAGATAAACTTAAAACCTTTCTGGGTAAATAGCCTGCCACTCATAAGTAAACTACAGCAGGTTTCCAACAGTTCTGAATAGGAATTGATCCAAACTTTGTCTGTTTTGGGAACTCCTCCAAGAGCTGAAAACTACTGATCTCAGGTTAAGCTGCCAAGAAGCATCATGAGCATGTGTCTTGTGTGCATCACTTCAAAGTCAACTACAGCAATCAACACTGCTTTCAGCAGTGGTCTGTACTGCTCTGAACCTGCAAATGCAAAATTAAAGTGGCAGGGAAGAGATTAACCTTCATCTTGATAAAGAGGCATGTAAGAAGATCTAACTATGTGGCATAAGATTTTGACTATAACTAAAAATTGACAGTGAACATATAGATGAAATGAAATAATCAGTGTTGCTGTAATTAAGAACAGCTTTTGATAAGCTCAGCCATGTAGTTGCATATGCTGTAAGTGGGAACATAAGACAAGTGGCTGTTCGCCGTAGATCGTTGGGTTTGTAGAAGATGTTAACTGACTTGCTTATGTCACAGCTCATTGGTAAGTTTGAGAACGCAGTCACCTTACAGGTACATGAAGTCTTGGGTGCTTTGTCCACTATTTACAGTTAGTGTGTGGAGTGCTTTTGCGCAGGATGTTAAAGTATCTTGGTCTGTAAGAATTGGTTTTCTTCACTCAGGTGGTTCTTCCAACATTTATCCTGGAAAGAAGATCACTGTTGGAAATGTATGCTGACTTTTTTGCACATCCGGACTTATTTGTCAGGTATTTGATTTTTTTAAAGTAGAGCATTAACTTGTTCTGGTATTGTTTCTGGTCCTTGTGGGCTGCCGGAAGTAAGGTAGTTTTGAAGAATATTGCTTGGGGTTTGATCTAAACTTGAAAATAGTCAAAGTAGTCTAACTTCTAGTTGTAAAACAATGAAACATCCACAAAAACTTTCCTGTGTTTGAGGTACCTGCTTGTATTTCATTTTGCTTGTCCTCCTTTTCTCTCTTTTGGCCTGTATAGCATCAGTGACCAGAAGGATCCAAAGGAACGAATGGTTCAAGTGGTTAAATGGTACCTCTCAGCTTTCCATGCAGGAAGAAAAGGGTCAGTTGCTAAAAAGCCTTACAATCCCATTTTGGGTGAGATCTTCCGATGTCACTGGGTATTACCAGGCACTGAAGGTGAAGACGATATGGTTAGTTTCTTGTGGTATGTTTTTTTGGCACCTAGAATGCATGTGGGTAATTCCCAAAGCTTTATTAATTTACTGGCTGAAATGGCTTGTGCTCTGGTTAAGTAGCGTAATTGACTATGGCAATTGCTCAACTAATTCCCTCCCCCTTCATCTTTCTCTTTGAACAGAGGTTTAAAATATCTCGCATAATAAACATAGCTTTTTAAGAACTATTTCGAATGTTGAAAATGTTCTCTTTTTCCTGAACTGTTTCCTAGCACTGAGTACGAATTCCTTTCTTTCCAAAGTTCTGATTTTTTTTTTTCTAATCATTTCTCTAAACCATTGTATTTTTAACTGTGGGGTTTCTTTCCCTCACTCACAACTTAGAAAGCAGTACATTTTCTCCAGTATATTCAATTGTCATTCCCCAGTATTTTTGTAGATGTCTCAAATTTGGAATCTGAGCTTGGATAATATTTTAGTTGCACATCTGTGTCCGGTCACTGCTCTTCCACTTGTGCTCTGCTGGAGTACGTCAGTGAAGTGAAGGACACAGTAACAGCCACTCGTAACCTGAAATCATCTGCTGGCGTAGGACCTTTTCTCTTATGTGCCCAAGCCTCAGTGAAACTGAGATTAATCAGGTTTATGCACGTCAGCCATAGTCAATGCAGCGCAGTTCTAGAGAAAAGCTGTAGCACTTCCTGTGCAGCCTGTGATGTGGAGGTTTTTTTGTTTGTTGTTTTTTTTCTTTTTCTTTTTTTTTTAACACCTTATTTAGGCTTCTCAACTTGAGAAGTTGCAAATGATGATGTGGGAAGTGATGTGAGGTACTTCATATATCCCCAGTGTAGCGTAGCTAAACATGGGATTGGTTAGATATGTGCCCTGCATTTTTCTCCATTTAATTTCCTTCTCCCTGCTTCCCAAGTAGTTTGCTCAAATCTTTCTCTTGTTTCTGAGGCGAATGTTTGGATGTCTGTCTGCTGACTGGCATAAAGATGATATTGTATTTGTGCTTCCATTGCTTCCAAGTATGAATTACACTTTTCATGCTTTGCCAAAAGAAATGAACGTTGTTTTATGGTTTTGAGACACATGATCTGATCATTATTAATAGCCATATCAGGCTTTCTCAAAAGCAAAAGTGAAAACTATTTCTGCCACACGTATCTTATTAGTTAATAAGAAATTTCTTATTAGTTAATAAGAAATTATTATTAGTTAATAAGAAATTAGGTGGATTTAAATATTACTTCATAATTGGGTTTATACATGACTCTTGCAGTTTAACTGTTGTATTTTGGGGCATCTCCCCAAATATGTTCATACTTGAAAATAAGAACGTAGACTCTGCGTGTTTTTAGAAAGCATTATTGTTTCAGGAGTAAGAATTTATGCCCAACAAATTAGCAAGCTGAAAAACATGTTAAAATCACTGCAGTACATTTTTTGAAGCATTTAAATGAGAAATCAACTCCCCTTGGAAGCGTACAGTCCCTCTCTGCTGTTCTGTAAACACTGTTGGTGATGAGAACCCTCTTTGTTGTCACGCAGGAGCCAGTTTCAGAAGGACCAGTACCGTGGGTCAGTAAGAGCTGTGTGACGTTCGTGGCAGAGCAGGTCTCTCATCATCCTCCAAGTAAGTTGATGAACTTCACTGATAAAGATGACACCTGGGTAGGAGCAACAGCAGAGTCGGCTCCTGGTTTGAATCTTGGATTTACGTTTTCTCTCCAAAATTTAAAGCTGAAAGTTTTCTCTCAAAACTATTTGTGAGAAACAAATTTCTGTTGCCACACGAGCATATAAGGCACTTTGAGGTATTTCCTGATAAATGGATGTGGAAACAATAGCATTGATGTCTTGTGCTGCTTTTTCTAATACGTTTTTCTTCAGTTTCAGCATTTTACGCGGAGTGTTTTAACAAGCGGATACAGTTCAATGCTCACATATGGACCAAGTCAAAATTCTTAGGAATGTCTATTGGGGTTCATAACATAGGGCAAGGTATGTGTGCGTCTGTCCAGCAATAGAAGATAAAGGTACATTCTGCAACAGGAATTTTTGCAGTCATCCTGTTATACATTAGGAATGTTCAATTTTATGTAATTTGAGCTTATGCATCTAGGAGTCAGTGATTCCACTTTCTGTGCAGAAATCATTTGGGGCCCAGTTTTTCACATAAACATGACTCTCCCTGCCCTCTCTAGAAGCTCAGCATTCTCCTAAATAAAACTCTTCAACTTTCCATTTTACGGTACCTGTTTGTAGTGAATTGTTTCAGGAGATCATTATGAGAAGTTTCGTAGAGGTTTTGCTGGAGGCTTTTAAAATCTATTTTTATTTTTCTTCGACAGGGTGCGTCACATGCCTCGATTATGATGAACACTATATCTTGACCTTCCCTAATGGTTACGGAAGGCAAGTAGATGCTCTATTTGGTATTTTCTATCTTAATGCCCTGTATTATTTCGTTATATCCAACAGTTAAAAGGTTATAAATATATACATATATTTATAATTGCAGGTCTATTCTCACTGTGCCATGGATAGAACTTGGTGGAGAATGCAGTATTAATTGCTCGAAGACAGGTTATAACGCTTCCATCGTCTTCCACACAAAACCATTTTATGGAGGAAAGAAGCACAGAATTACAGCTGAAATTTTGTAAGCAGATTTCTTTTCTCATCTTTTCTGTATGGTGAGAAGCAGTTTAAGGGCTGGGATAAATCAGCCTGTACAGCAACCCGGGTAATGTTTGGAAGCTGTAGGGTCTTCCAGTTACTGTAATGCAACTGAGAAATGACTCTTTCTTTCTGTTTAGTTCTCCTAATGACAAGAAACCCTTCTGCTCAATTGAAGGAGAGTGGAATGGTGTCATGTATGCCAAGTACACAACAGGGGTAAAGCAGCTTTTTTCTTTTCCTTTTCTTGAGAAATGGAAGATTGTGCTTAAAAATTTATTTTGGCTTTGTTTTTTAAATAAACATTAGTAGTTGGGAACTGCCCAGAGATGACACAAATGCTGAATTTAGGATGAAAGTCTTGAATTTACTTTGTTGATTTACCTTCAAGGTGACTTGATTTGTACAGCAAGAACAGAATCTAGAGGAGGACGTTTGTCATGTATTTCCTGGCAGGCAGCATGTAGAGGGTGAGGGCACAGACGTTTTCATTCTAGATAAAGAACTGTTTTCTTTTTTTTTTTTTTTTTTTTAAATCTGCCTCTCTAGGAGAATGCTGTCTTTATAGATACCAAGAAAATGCCTACAATTAAGAAGAAGGTAAGAAAACTGGAGGACCAAGACGACTTTGAGTCTCGCTGGTAAGAACTTCAGTTAAACAGGAAAATTAGGGATATCTTTAGCTGTACCCCCATTTGCAGCACAGTCATCCTGCTGGTGTCCTTAACGTGTTCACTGTGTGGATGAACTGTGCTTCTCATTAGCCTTTGCTGTAGGGCAGAACCGAGGTACAAGCAGGCTGGGGCTTTAATTGGGAAGAGGAGACTTGGTCGCGTCCTCCCGAGAACCAAACGTACCAGGGAGGCCCAGAGAGCTTCCCTACAGCCTCCTCAGTTCTGGCAACAGTGTGCTCGTGGTTTAACCTACATGGGGGTTTCTGCCCTTTCAATAAGTGAAACCTGCCTTAATTCCAATAAATATTGATGACTGATAGCCAGTAATATAAGTTTCTACAACCTTGTAGCACTTTGCTTCTATAAAGTGGTCTCCATTCAAATTCTTTTTTAAGCTTATGGAAAGATGTAACCTACAACTTAAAGATTAGAGACATCGATGCAGCCACAGCTGCAAAGCACGCGCTTGAAGAAAGACAGAGAGCTGAAGCCAGAGCCAGAAAAGAGAATGAGACCTCATGGGAAACAAGGGTGAGCTTTATTCAGTGTAAATGCCTTCTAACCCGTCGCATTTGTTCCTTTCCAGCTGAGTCATAAAAAGCTCACATCTGATTATTCCCTTTTTTCTAGTTATTCCATGAAGATGGAGAATGCTGGGTTTATGACGAGCCGCTGCTGAAACGCCTTGCTGCCAGTAAACATTAAGGGGGCTGTAGAACCAGACAACATTCAAGCCTTGGCTTAGCGAAGTTTACATCCGATACCAAGATAGAGTCAGCAGCGATCACGTGCGCGTACAGGTGGGAGAACCCGCCCCCTCCAGCTACAGTGGTTCCTATCTCAGGGATACTGGACTTACTGATGCAGATAAGCAGTTAAACGAAACCAGAAACATCTTGGCTGTGCAGTAAGTTACAGGGCCGGCTGTGCCAGCAGCGGAGTTGGCTGCGGCCGCGGTAGCCGTGACCAGGGCTTCTAAAGCAGGGAGAGCCTGGGTCGGGGGGCAGACACGCTTTGTGTAACCACTGGGAAGGTCACGGCATTGGTATCAGTTGCTAATATTCCTGGGTCCTACATATTTAAAAGGCAAGAAACAAAATGCAAGACATCATTTAAATCTAGCTAATGATTGCAATGTGTAAATAGGAGGATTCCTTTGACGGGACAATTTGTTAGAAACCGCTACGTAAATGTTATCTTCCACCTGTATGATAATCAACTCTTTTGGCATTTCAGTGTCTTGCCCAAAATAACTTTGTTATTTTGAGATTAAAATGTAACCATGGGTAATTCTACTCGATGCATCTGAAAGCTTCATAAAATAGATTTTTCAAACTTCTCTTAAGGACTTTTTATTTATTTCGTAATAAACCTTTGCAGCAGACTGTTCTTTCAGCCGAGTCCTGATCGATTGTGTTATGTGAAAAGTATTATTAGTATCTTTTTTTCTTTTCCCCCGGCATCCTTGCAGCTAAATTTGCTTCTTGAAGCAGTTCACGAACCGCAAAAGGAGCAGAATTTGCAGCACCCACAGCAGAATTTTTTGGACTCTAGGTCCAGCCTTGCCTCTCAACGAGTGCACCAGCGCCTGGGGGAGTCTCTGCATTTCTGTGCTTTTGCTTGAAGTTAAATAATGGCTGAGTAAGTAAGCAGCTAGACGGAGCGATCAAACTATTTTCCTTTTCACAGTTCAATCTGGCTTTTATTTGATTTCATCTCAATTGTGTTGGTTTTGCACATACAGAAAAACTAAAAACAGGGTGAGAGGGTGAAGCTGGAGGCTTTTCTCCCCTTCCACCCCTCTAGCTCCTCCAGGAGAAGTGCAGAATGCTTCCTCGGAGCAGCTGTAACTGCTGTTAAGCAAGGGCTGCGGCACTGCCGGAACGATGGACGAGATGCTCTGAAGGAAAAGGTGCAGCCCCGGTCTTCAGGCAGCCAGAGGGGAGAACGTGGCATCTTCCTCATGGAGGGTAACCACTCCCTTCACCCAGCTACAAGCGCATGCTGGGCCTACTCTTAATGACCTTGGGAGATGGCTGAGAAGGGCTGGCTGAAACCTTCCTCACTATCCAAATGGACATCTCCATCCTAGCTAGCACTACAGCCCGAAAAAATAGGTTTGTAATGATAAAAATAGGTTTGTGATGTTCGTGTTGCAGAAAGCACCTGTATCACACGGCACGGCGGGGCACGACGTCGCCTTTATTTTAATATTTTATGGTAAGGGAGAACATTCAGAGTTGATGTGTACACTTTGATGTCCTTGATGGAAACAACATCAGTCATCAAAGACGAGTGGGGCAAGAAAATAAGATGAGGTATTTCACCAGATGAAGAGTTCTGTACTTGTGAGACAGCTGTGAGCTCCGCATCCCCTTCGTGTTTTCCATATCCAACCACCTGGAAAAACGTTAGTAAAAAAAGAAATGTGGCTCTAAGCTTCTGCCATTCAGATCTCCTTCGGTGTTCACCTGCCCTGACACTTCAGTACAGGTATTTACACGCAATTCAAGCAACAATAATAATGAGAAATGCGGAGGAGTAGCAGTGTGGATCCCCCACCCCCTGAACAGTGCGATGGCAGCTCAGCTCCCCAGGCCGTGCCGAGGTTTGGCATTCCAGAAGCTGACACACACTCACATGTATGCTGAGGACTTTCCTCATGTTGCTTCTGTGAGCTTGGAACCAGCTGCCCAGGTCTGATTTTGTAATGGACTTCAGCGCTTCAATCTGAAAGCCAGAGCGAGGTCTAAGTACCACCACGGTGAGTCAAGTGATTCAGTAACAACAACAATGGTTTCTTTACCGACTGTAACCCATGGAATAAAGAATCTTTTTCACACAGCATGCAAGTTTAGAACCTGTTACTCGTAGCATAAATGTTTTGCATTTAAAACTGTTGCAAAAAAGCAACATTCAAGCATTCCATTTGGCATCGCTTAACAACAAGAAGGCACCAACCTCCCGGGCAAGCCTGTCAAAGAGATACTGCTGTGTCACAACTTCATTCCAGTTCCTGTCTACCTCTTCTCCAAGATGGGAGTCTTCACATTCCTTAAGTTTTATCAAAGCTGTAACCTACATTTGAAAAAAAGAAAAGGTATAAAATGACCTTAAATTTACCATCACAGTCACCGAAGTTGAAACAAAACCCACATTACATTAACAAGGTAGTTCACGGCTGTAAATGGCCAGGGAAGGAAAGTTTAGAGAATGCCTGCAGGAGGACTTAGAGGTAGGATGGGACAGCAGAGAGGGGGAACCGGCTCCTCCAGTTCAAGCTCTTTTAGCAGTTCAGGGAGGATTGTTTCAAGATCAAGACTTACCTGGGTGTTGAAAGCATCTTCAGTTAAAAGCTTGATTTTCTCTTCAAAGCAAGAAAGAAACTCCTCTATTTTCTTGTCGACCAATTCAGAACTAAAAGAGAGTTAAATACCAAATCAGGCAGGAAAAAGAAAAAAAACAGTACTGAGGGGGAAGGGGCAGAACAGCACTCGAGTGCCTGGGGAGGTTTGGGACAGGCTCGCTGTTATTTTTCACAAGTCGCATGTTGTTCATGCCCCCCTTTGGGTTTGAACCACACCCCAACGTTGTTCCATCTGCCGAAACAGAACCCGACCAGCCTCCCTCCCCAGATTTACTGGGCAAGAGATTTAGCTCTCCTGGCAGAATCTCTCCAAAAGGGCAGTGGGATATTTGCCTTAGTCCTTGGATTACTTGTCCCTGTTCAAGCCCGCACTGCTGCAGTTCTAAGCAGCTTAAGGCTATTGCTTTATTTAGCTGTTGTTTTTCAGTCACTATGTTGCAACTGTCAGCAGCATCACAAGCTGAGGCCAGGATGACCCTATTGCTGATCCCTCGGGCGTTTATGAAACTCTGCAGTAGGATAAACCCCTGCATGGCCTGAAACAGGTGCGAACTCTTACATGGGAGCAGGTGCAGGGAAAAGCTGAAGCCAAAGCAAACGGAAGGCAGCTGTGAGCTGATCTAACAGAACAAGTAGGCGATTAAGTGAAACTGGGTAGTCATTCTTCAGCTGGAGGCTGTGTAAATACCCCCTTACATAAAATACGCCACATAAACATGGTCACAGTGAGTTTGATACTTCCCTGTATCCAGAGGAGCTCGGCTGTTCAGTGCCTGAACTCATGCAAGGCCCACTGCCTCCAATGTTAAGTGTGACTTTTCTAAAGCCATTTACCATGAATTCCCTGTGCTGCAGTCCTTATCCAGACAACAGCAGCAACAGCTGCCACTGCCAAGGCTCCGTCACACAGCCAAGGACAGAGAGGAACAGCCAGCTGGTTCCTTGAATCCCAGGCTGGCAGAACCACGAGACAGCTCCTCGTGCACCGCTGACCCGCAGCAGCCAGGGCCCCTGCCTGAGCCTCTGCCCACAGCACCAGAAAGGGGTGCTGGCAGCTCAAAGGTGACTCCCACAGCTGGGAGGTGACAAACTTCAGGACACGGTTTAATAGGAATAGTGGTGTCGGGCTGACAGTTGGACTCGGTGATCTTGGAGGTCTTTTCCAACCTTAATGATCCCATGAACATTAACCACAGAGCGCTTACTTGTATTTAGTTGCTTGAGTTGCCACTGTGACTGAGAAGCCAAGAATCCCAGAAGTATTCCTGCAGGTAGGGTACACGTGGTAGCTAAAAAGAAAAAGGGGGGAAGGGGGAAAACAACAGTCATTCCACAAGCACAAATGAATTTTCATTTCCAGGACAGGCTACCAGTTAAAGTAGTGATGGTACTCAAACAAAAACCTCAGATATAAATCCTAAGTAGTCTTATTTCCTTTATTTCCTGCATTGCTGCACTTCAGTGTTTTCTCTGTTTTAGGAAATCCTTTTAAGCTCAGCAGGGTTTGTGCTCCTGCAAGCTAATTCCAACAGCAACAGACCTGGAGCTGTGAAAAGCCTGCTCCGGTTTCCCCAGGCGAAAGGGCACCTCGGAGGGAGGTGCCAGGCACCACAGAGCCACTGTGAAAACAACCCTGGGAAGGGGGAGCTGCTGTAGGAAAGTGGAAGGAACAACTTCATGCTGAATAACTCTCAGTCAGCACACTGGTAACAGAAGCAATTCTTAAAAGTAACTTGACTGCAGCTTGTATCAGTGGCTGCTCTTGGTTGCGATGTGCTGCTGTTTCCACTAAAAATAACTGCAGGATGTGTTTCCAGAGTAAAAACACTAGAGAACAGCAAAACAGGAGCACAGGGGCCAAGCTCCACAATGAACTCACCCGAGGGTCTGCTTGGTTCTCAGGAAGTCAAAGCAAGGCTCTTCCATGTGCATCTGAAACGGAGCAGAGAGGCGTTAGAGCAGAAGTGATGCTGCTCTGCAGGCTCCCCTTGGACTCCCCGAAGACACGTGCTTAGAGCATGACAGAACAACAGAAGAGCTGCCTTTCAACTACACCCACTGAATTAAGAGACGTCTCAGTTTTCTGGGTCTCTAGCTAAGAGAACAGCCTTCCGTACCATCCCTCCCCGCAGTGCCTGGGGAATCCTGTCTGACACCCACAAGCTCACAAAGTGAACAGAGACAATCCGTCCCCTTCGTAAGTCACCCCCTGGCCTTATCTTGGCTTCAAGCACTGCTTTCGCAGAAGACACTTTAATGACTTGGGAGACTCAAACGCTGACTTACCACAAGCAGCTCCATAAGGGTGTATTCCCTTAAGCTCCTGGCACCTGACTGGAAAGAAGGTGAAGAATTTAGGGTGATTTCATGGAGTTAAACACTATTCTTCAGCCCAAGGTGACGGTTGTGGCACACGCCTCAGCCCGCAGTGCAGCACTGAAGTACAGTTCACAGCACGAACGGATGGAAAGGGAAGGGTTTGTTTTCCACAAGGGCCTCAACTTGGCCTTCAGGAGAAAGGGGGAGGGGTCAGCCCAGGATCAGGAGATCGGGGGTGAGGACACCAGGAAATCAGTGTGGAACAGACCCAGCTACCAGCACAAGTTGGGAGGGAAAGATGTCACTGTCAGGGGCCCCCAGGTTTGGCCCCTCGCGCCCAGGGCGAGGGCTCACACAAGGTTTCAGTGCTGCTCTCAGGACCGTGACAGACGCACAGCGCAGCAGCTACCAGAGGGAACAGGCCAGTACACAAAGCTAGTGCCTTACCTGGTAATACACGGTCACTTCAGAGTTGGCATCACCTTTGTTGAGAGTTTTCACCTTACAGAGCAGATGCGCGTTTGGCAAATCCACCACTCGGAACTGAACAGGGCAGGGATGGACCAGGGGAGCAAACTGGAGCTTTCTGAGGGGAGCACAGACAGCCGAGTGTCAACCACCACTCACATCTCAGCCAAACAGACAGACATTCACGCACTTGGCCTGGCATTATTTTCCCCTTCCCAAACCAGAACGTGCACTCAAAGTGCGATGATGAACGGTCACCTCCCACAGACACCAGCACTGCTGGAGCCAGGAGGGGAGAAGGGAATTTCTGCATCGCTCCCACGCTGACCTCTTCCTTCAGAACAGAATCTTAACTTGATTACGGTTTCCACATAATGAGCAGTGCAAGAGTCAAGAGATACTCACTGAACAACGTAATTCAGAAAATCCTTTGCTTCCTAGGAGAGAAAGCACAAACTAAGCTTTGTTTAGAAAAGAACTATTCCTTAACCCCCCACCACACCCCCCAGTGCAGTGCTTTGAGAAAGTGACCCCCTAAGCAAAGAACAGCTGAGCTCTGTTGCACCACCTGTGTCTGGGCCCCCTCGCCTGCTCCCAAGTCCCTCCAAGTGCCTCTGCACCCACCGCGCTGCCGAGCACAACAGGCTCCAGGCAGCTTCTCGCACTGTAACTTCTCCAGAAGGAGAAGGCAGAAACCAGAGAAACAGCATCGGCCATCACACCAGCAAAGGCTGGACACAGGTGGAGGTAAAGGCCCCTCAGTGTGCAGATGTGGCACTTCAGGACGTGGTTCAGTAGGCACAGTGGCATTGGGCTGGCAAGTGGCCTGGGTGGCCTTAGAGGCCTTTTGCAATCTTAATTCTCTTGATTCTCTGAAGCTGGAGCTCTAGGAAGGAGACTCTTAGGCTTAAGTGGAAGAAGCAGGAGGAAGTAAGAGAAACTAAAAACTGATGTAAGAGTTACAAGGTTGCACGTGCCAGGCTGTGACAGGAGCTCAGTTCAGCAGAAGCTGCAGCAACCAATGCATTCTGAATGAAGATTCTTCACAAACCCTGATCAGATTCTCAGACCTCCTCCTGTTCCACAGCTCAGGAGGGGACAGCTGATATGAAAACAATCTGACGTCCTTTGGGACGCTAGCGTGTTTTCTTTAGGTGGCTTCACAAAGTTTGAGGACAAACACCATCAGCTAAGACAAACTTCTTGGCACAAACTGTAATTGCAGAAGGTTTCTCTCCCATCCACACGCAGGCGCTCAATGACACTGGGCACATGGAGCAAAGCCCCAGTACAACCCTGTTTTCAAAAACCTCACAGAACTATGTGTGACCTTGCCCCATGGTGGAAGTCTTCAATGAACACTGCAGGTGCTTAACAAGACTAAAGGTGAGTGGCCTCAGCGAGGTTTGATCAAACCACGCTGGCGAGCACATTTCCAGGATAAATGTACTTGGAGGGAAGCCTCCACCTGTGGCACCACTGTGGAAATTTCTCAGTCTCAAATACATCAATACAAAAAATGATATAAAACCCCATGGCAGCAGGGCAATGGGTTACAGGCACATTTCTACCACAGTTTCCCCCCCTCTGCAGTTTAAATCCAAATCCCTGGCAACTTCTGTTTGAACTGGCAGCTACGGTGTCCCCAGTGCTTATCCAGACAAGCACTCGTGAACTGTTAGAGGTGAAACTGCCCTCGGCCAGGGAGCCTCCACTCTGCCAGTACAGAAGAGGCAGTCAGCTGGCAGCTGGGGCTGGAGTTGTGGCGACTCTGTTCAAGCACATTTTAAGAACCATTTGGAGCTCATGGCAGCTGCTGAAGTGGTACTTACTCTGCTTGTGAAGTTTCCTTGTACGAGACCTTCTACAAAGAGCTGGGATTTGAAAGCCTTAACAAAGGACGAAAGAGACTCAATGGAAAGGCCGTTCATCAGCGTCTGGTATCTATCTATCATGGACCACCTGCCGTGTTCTAAAATCAGGAGACGCACATCCCTGCAATGCAAGAAGGAAAACAAAACCACAGGCCATCAAGAGCTGTTTAATTTAAGAGGTCCCATTTCCAACTCAGGATCATACTGGGGACAGGAAGAGGGTCCCCAGGGCCACTGCTCTGGGCTCATCCTGCCCCCCTCAACACCTGCTGTTGGCTTCAACAGCCACGACTTGCATGTCCAATCTGACCCACGTGTCTGACCTGCTGGCTGCAGAGCTGCTTGAGCTCTCTAAGCCAGAGCCAAGCCTGGAACGAGCCTCTACAAGCACAGAGCAGCAATTCCCGAGCCCTTCAGCTCAACCGCAACACTGCCTCTGCAGCCACTTCTTGCCCTCCCCTAGAACTCACTTGGACAGAGTCTCGGGTTTGATGAGGATGTTGAAGTACGTTTTCTTCAGCTGTTCTGTTATCATTTCAAAAACTGCTGGAGTAAAGCTGAAGTCAGACAAGTAATCAATGATGAGCTGAAACAGAAGCTGCAGGGAGAACAGTTTGAAGTCAGGAGGGGGTCATATTGTGTTTTGGTTTGTTTTCTTTAAAGAACCAAATTAAATTTAATCCTATATAATAATAATTAAAAAATTATCATTGTTTGGTCAACACGAGAGGTGCAGGGTTACTAAAGCACATTGTGCAATTCTGTTCGATGTTCTTCACTAGACAATTCTACACCAAACTACAGTTTCAGAAGGGCTGCATTTTTAGAAAGGGAGCAAAATCAGCTTATTAGCCCAGATCAATGGAGTTTCCACATTCTACTGAAACAATCCTAGCCCGTAACTCCAACATTTCTGTATTAGATATTCCAGTTTTTCCTTTTACAGTTGACCATCACAATGACATCCCAACAGAGCAACACTGATGACTGAAAAAGATTATTCAGACCATGCTATTTGCACCTCTGGCTTTTAATTTTAAACTTCACAACAATAAGCCTGACAGGCAACTGACGGTCTTGTTAAAGTCTGAGGAAGCCTGAGAGTTCTCTCTCCTCTTCAGTCACTACATCCTCTGTGTTTGTGCTTGCCCTGCCTTACACAGCCAGCGTTCAGAGAACGGGAACAGGGATCCCTCAATCCTCAAACTCTCAGCAACACAGCAAAGGGAAACTGCAGCCAGAATGAGCATTTTCAGAGGCTGTACCTCCAAAGTCAAACTGTAAACAAAGCCTATTTTCAGATATGCTTCTCCATGTGGTGTGCAAATAGCCTTGGCTAATGGCTGGAGAGGCTCCATCAAACCAAAGGAACATGGCAGACTCATAGTTCTTTTTAAAGGAAAACCTGTTGAAGTCTTAATGGAGACACAGTTATTAATTAAAGGAAAATGTCTCTTAAGTCAGCCTAAGGTCAGTAATTTGAGGTTACTTAAGTGAATAAAACTATGTCTTTATACACATAAGCACATGAAAAACCATTTGCTGCATTATCCTGTATCTGAACAGAGACACAATTTCTCCAGTTTAAGATATCCCATCTAAACATGCAAAGCTCCAGCCGGCTTGGCTCCAGCTGCTATGACAAACAGCACACGCACTGAAAAGCGCTATGCATAGAAGTATTTAGAAGATCAGCACTACTTACAGGTAGTTTATGATTGAATCCTTTCACTCGAATGACTAAGCCATGCTCTCCGGCTACTAGCTTGTATTCCAACTGAGCAACGTCTGCTTCATAAGCTGGTTCACCAAGATTGTGGGCAAGGATGTTTACAAATGTATCAAACAAAACTATGCTGGGTGGAGAAGAGGGCAGAGGGTTAAAAAGAAAGAAAAAAAATGGAAGGAATAAAAGAAAGGTAAAATCAAGCCCAATGAGTCTGATGGTGTACACAAAAAGTTCTCCAATAGAGATGAACACTTGAGTAAAATGAGATTTTAAAAGAAATTTTCAACAAACCTGGAAATACAGAATGCAAGTTTCCCTTTGTTTAGAAAGCACATGACACTACTTAGCAATTACTTTAACATTAAATTATTCTTTGCAGCGAATAAGATAGCAGCCTCACATTATTTGAGATTTCCTCAAGGTAGGAATGCATGCTGCACCATGCTAAAGCTCAAAAACATCGAATCATAATGGAAAATGAGATCATCACACTTTGTATAAAGCAACGGGGAGAGACAGACTCAGTTGTGCTGCGGAGTTGAATAATGAGATGATTATTTACCTACCAAGCTAAAAAAAAAAAAAATAAGAAGCTATAGCAAGCCAGGCTACACAACATGGACATTGCAGTCCGTGCTATCAGATTTTTGGTATTGCCTGGATTTCAATTCAAAGTTTAAGCTAACAAAGCCTTGATGAAAACAGATTTACAAAGCCCTGAAACATTACTTGTACAGGTCTCAGCTTGGTTATGATAAAACCTCTATGAAATTTAGCCAACTGAACATGAGCCAGCAGTGTGCCCAGGTGGCCAAGAAGGCCAATGGCATCTTGGCTTGTATCAGAAACGGTGTGACCAGCAGGTCCAGGGAGGTTATTCTCCCTCTGGACTCGGCACTGGTGAGACCGCTCCTCGAATCCTGTGTTCAGTTCTGGGCCCCTCACCACAAGAAGGATGTTGAGGCTCTGGAGCGAGTCCAGAGAAGAGCAACAAAGCTGGTGAGGGGGCTGGAGAGCAGGTCTTATGAGGAGCGACTGAGAGAGCTGGGGTTGTTTAGCCTGGAGAAGAGGAGGCTGAGGGGAGACCTCATTGCTCTCTACAACTGCCTGAAAGGATGTTGTGGAGAGGAGGGTGCTGGCCTCTTCTCCCAAGTGACAGGGGACAGGACAAGAGGGAATGGCCTCAAGCTCCGCCAGGGGAGATTTAGGCTGGACATTAGGAAAAAATTTTTCACGGAAAGGGTCACTGGGCACTGGAGCAGGCTGCCCAGGGAGATGGTTGAGTCACCTTCCCTGGAGGTGTTTAAGGCACGGTGGACGAGGTGCTAAGGGGCATGGTTTAGTGTTTGATAGGAATGGTTGGACTCGATGATCCGGTGGGTTTCTTCCAACCTGGTTATTCTATGATTCTATGATTCTATGAAGCTGGTGAAGGGGCTGGAGAACAGGCCTTATGAGGAGCGGCTGAGAGAGCTGGGGGTGTTTAGCCTGGAGAAGAGGAGGCTGAGGGGAGACTTCATTGTTCTCTACAACTGCCTGAAAGGAGGTTGTAGAGAGGAGGGAGCTGGCCTCTTCTCCCAGGTGACAGGGGACAGGACAAGAGGGAATGGCCTCAAGCTCCGCCAGGGGAGGTTCAGGCTGGACATCAGAAAAAAATTTTTCACGGAAAGGGTCATTGGGCACTGGCAGAGGCTGCCCAGGGAGGTGGTTGAATCACCTTCCCTGGAAGTATTTAAAAGATGAGTGGGTGAGGTGCTCGCAGACATGGATTAGTGTTTGATAGGAATGGTTGTACTCGATGATCTTAGAGCTGTTTTCCAACCTAGTAATTCTATGATTCTATGAAATTGGTTACAAACGGCAATGCCAGCCTAGGACTGTCAGAAGTACAATGTGCGGAGCTGTCTAACGACAGCTGGTTTCTAAACGCTGCCAGCAGCCTCTTCACCTGCTCCCACAGGCTCCCAAGTTGCTGTCTCAGGGCATGACTATGACTGCTGCTTTCAGGACCAGCTCCTTCTCTAAGCACTCTCTCCTGGTATGTGCACCACTGCTGTTAAATTCATTTTTCCAAAACTTGCAGAGGGCAAGAACACACCATGAAATTCCTACACATCTGTTTGCTACCATAAAGGCCTGCTGCAGAACAACTTTTACAGATAAAACCATGAGGAAACTCTAAGAACATGAGAAAGAACTCTTATTCTATTCTGGTTTAAAGTTAATCTCTGTTCATCCTTTTTCAGTAGGGATGGGAACTCAGTCGCTCTGCAAGATAAGTACAGACAATGTAACCCTTACTTCACTGCAGATTGCTGTATCAAAGGAGAGATCAGATGGAAACGAACATAACCTGGGGGGAAAGAAAAACTTAAATGAACAATTGCATAAAAAGCAATAATTTTCTAAAGTCAAATATATTTCCATTGGCTTATTCTTTACTCACAACTGGAGTATAACAGAACAGTCATTCAGCTATAAGAATTTATTTTTGCTTATATTATGTCATCATCAAATGCCTTCTCTTTTTCACTACAAAAGTTTCCTTTAAAAATACCAAATAGAAGACACAAAGCTGTGCTTTGCAGAAAACTGACACAATGTGACCAATGTAAATAAAAATAGAACTCCACAAAACATCTGTTTAACAGACACTAAAACTTGTGACATTCTGCTTGAAAGCAGCAACACATCTTCCACGTTTGTTTCAGATCCAGGCTACATTTTTCTCTTTCTGTAGAGCAGACTATAATCTCTTTCATGTCTTCCTTCATTTTCAAGCCCTCGACTCAGTATCATATTCTGTCTGCCAAATTCTACCCAGAGTCAGACAATCAGAAGTCAGTATATCAGCAACTCCACTTTTTCTTTGTTGCAAGGTAGTTTCCCTGCTTCGCTTTTATTGTAGCTAATAAACACATCAAAAGGACTGTGGAAGAGCTGACAGTAAATACAGAGTTTTAATAGTTAACACTATCATGGCTTATTTGCCTTTAAATAACTTCCAGCTGGTAAAAACAAGGCCTTCCTATTACTCAGAAAGCCCTAAGGCCTTTACCTTTGGGGATTTTGAATTTATCATCCTTCTTGTACCAGAGACAGCCTTGTTCTGTGCTTAGTGTTTTGACTGGATATTCTGTCTCCGGGCAGTCAGCAACTTTCAAAGCAAAGTCGGTGGCTAACAAAAAGAGAAAACAAATCAAACCCAGAAGTTAGTGGGTTTTACAGGCACAGCCAGGCTCCATGCATGAATGTCTTCAAAATTATCAACATTTCCCCCCCAGTTTGCTAAATTATATGTGATAATGCTTTCCTGGACCCAAAGTACATTTATTTTTCAGTTCCACGCCAGAACAGCGGCTCAGGAGTAGTACAGCAACAGTGGTGTTGCCTTCCATCCAGCGTAAAAGTTATGGTTTTAATGTCATCTGGTTTTGACAACAAAGCCAGACAGTATTTAGATGCTTTCAAAACCATCAGGATTAAGTAAATAAAATTGCTCTTCTAGGGTGTCTGGAGCTCTGTGTTGACTCTCACAGACCATGTGAGGCCTGCTTGGTTATGGCAATATGACCTATGAGTTTACACCTCAGGAAAGCTCAGTTCTTATAAATACAAGAACATAAAATAAAATACAGGTGAAATTCCCTATCTTTAGTTTTCACAAATAGGCTAATGTGCAGATGGAAAATAAGATTGTTTCTAAATTACAGAAAATTCTCAAATAAATTACTGGGGGAAGATTTCACTCATGCTCAGATGCCTTACCTATGTATTTGTTTTCTTCTGGAAGGTGTAAATCCTGATTTAACTCAAAGTCACTGGCCCATAAATCACTCCAGAACTTGTCAATATCTATTAAAAAATATGAAATGTGTTCAGTTCAACAGGAAGAGAATGCTATCCTATTTTCTAGACCAGTCTCCTATAGAGCTGTTTTCTCTAGAGCTCTTTCCTATTTTCCTACATCAGAGATCTTTCAGTGATCTCCATGAAGGTTTGCAGTACAACAGGAATTCCTTAGTATCACCTGGTTCATCATGACTCTTTCTAAATCCCTTCCTACAAACTCTCCTGGTGCAGACAGAAGCAGTTCCTATTAGGAAGTAAATCAAGCCTGTCTGTGTGAGTAGCCCAGCTACCAACATGCCTCATCCTTCATTGTTTGTGTTCTTTTCTTTGTTAAGGACCTGAAAGGCAGCCAAGCAGAGGGCTCTCTGGGATTCCTGCCTGCTAAAACAATTGTAAACCAGGGAGTGGGAATCAATTGATACCAAACAAAGAACAGTTTACTGAGTAGCTGAGTATTTAACTAGTGATGAAGTCAACTTAGCATTGAAGATTCATTTCCCTACTTCCCTGTGGTTGCATTTTGTGTTGTCACCCTTTTAATATCTCCATTACATGAATTAGACATTCTTTCTACCATTGTTTTACCTTCCACACTGTACTGCGTTCCAAACCACCTCTCTCTTAGATGACACTGGCCTTCATTGGCAGCAGACAGCAGAACGAGGTTGGCTCTCTGAGGAGTGAGCTGGTTAAGGGCATCTGCAATGATCTACAAGGTCAAGACAACACTTCAGTTTAAATGCAACCCAGTCTCTGCCTGACCCAGGAAAGACTTCTCAGTCTGAACACAGGAAGAACAAGACATAAGCTTATAAAAAAAGTAGATTAGCTTTCTGAATATAAAGAGCGTTTCAATTAATACAAAACCTATGCCTGTATTAGTTCTAATTATAAATGCCTATATTATACAGTATGCCCATGTTTTCCTTACATCAAAACACGTAATCAGAGTTCAAAGAATATTTACCTCAGGCTTGTATTCAAACAAGAGCTGGTCTCCTGTCAGAAAATCCTCCTTCTGAAACATCTGCATGTTCTCACAAAGGCTTTCCACATAGTCAACCGGATCTGTCTGTAAGTAAATAAATAAATAAAGCTATTTTTCACATAATAAGAAATTTTGTATTCTGAGAAAAGCTTGACTGGTCAGGTATGTTGAGCATGACTCGCATGCTCTGCTTGTTATGGCATTTAGTTTCAGTTATTAACCTAAATATATTTCATAACCATTTCTAATGCTCAAGACTCCTCTGAGGATCCTGAAATATCAGACACATCATCTTTCTAGAATAAACTTTGAGCATGCAGTTTACAGTCATTAAACCTACTCAGTTGAAGACACAGTAGAACGCATTTCTTGCCTCCAGGGAATACAAGCAGAATCCTGCAATTCAAGATTTAAAGCTATCTGGGAGATGGAAATAGCAAACCAAGGAACTGCTGTTACTCCATGAGTAACTGATTCTGCTCCTTTCCCCAGCTCTGTGCCATGATGTACAGTTTGAGTAGGAAGATATTCTCCTAATCGGACGTGAAAGTATAGATTGCCTTTTAACAGTGGAAGACTGCTAGTGGAGAGCTTCTTGCTGAAGAACGAATTTTGGGTTCATTTGAACCAGCCAGCATCACACTGTAAAGGTTCTGGGTCCACATGCAGACCACAGTTTGCCTGAACTGAGGCGTTTCACATATCGTGTCTTATAAATGTAGTGGAAAACGCGACCAAGAATTTCTTAAGACACTGTACTGCTGAGGAAACATCAAACCTCTCTTAGAGCACATAAGTGCTTACCTCAAACCCTGCCTCTATAACCATTATCCTTTATGATGGCCAAGGAGCCTAAAGAGTGGGCTGCCACGACTAAGTCGTTCATCTGTTCCTAAGAGGCACAACTCTGTCACAAAAGCACTTACAAGTCCCTGTTCCTTGCTTTGAGTTAAATCCCTGCACTATCAGTAACCTCTTAATGATCACTCAAATCAACTGGCCAAAAAGGCAGGACACTGGGTATTTCCCTAGCGTAAACTCGGCTGTTTTCTTTCACCACCTAGCTTGATACTGGGAAGGACACAGCAGTAACAGTTTGGGAAACATAACGTTCTACCTGGGAATACTAACCAGAACCAAGATGATGAATAAGAACCTTTCAGGACTAAACAGCTTCCCTTTGATGAAAAAGTCAGACTTTAAACTGTACAACCTCTGTTGGCAATAACTAGACAGAATCTTAAAACTGACGTGGGGCAATAGATATTCCTTCCTGCTATGTCTAATATACTAGAGAGCCATCCTTCAGAGACTTTTAGTTCTCCACTGTTCTGGGAAAAGTTTTCATTAGGAGAAGACAGCCTGTTTTAATTTTGTAGTAGTTGAACTTTACTAATAAATTAAAGTTGTATTCTACTAAAAAAACCCAGTACATGACATTTAAAAAAAATACACTCGTGAATCAGTGTAAACTTGTTCCTATCAAAGAAACCCACCACTCTTACCTATCACTAGGTGTTGTCAGCAGCAGCCCTTGCGGTCTCTATCACTTGCAAATACCACTTCTGTTACTCAAAGGCCACTTCAGACACTCAATATCCTCCATATGCTATTTCGAAGGCAGAGCTACACATGTAAAGATTTACTAAAAATGACATTTCTAACACGCTGACGCTCATGGCAGACTGGCAGGTCTTAGAAGTGTCTGAAAATACTTGGAGCATCTGAAAAGAAAAAAACTCCCCTTTCAATATTTCTTCCCCCCCCTCTTCTTCTGCACCTGTGTGCCTTAAGGGACTAAACTTCAGCGATGCTTTCAAGCTATATATGTAGGTACATGGATCTGTTTTCCCAAAAGGCAATTTTAGCGCCACTCAAAAATCCAAGTTACCGAATAAGAAACAGAATACGGCTAAATGTAGTGAAAGTAACAAAGTCAATGAAGTGAGGCTTCTCACATTATCTACATTGTGTTCCCTTCTTTACCTTCAATAAAATCAGTAAGATTTTTGCTATCTGCTATTTCAGTAAGCCAAGGAGACTTGAGACAAGCCCACATTTAAGGGTGTGATGCTGTCACAGCAGACAGAGGGGTCATTAGCACCCAGCCTTTGTAAGGCCAGGCGCCTCTCACACCACGCTGCTTCTCTATGCCCAGAAATCAGAATTCAGCAGTGCCAGAATAGCTTAAAAAATTATATTAGTCTAAAATACTGAAATGCCCCAAACAATTTGC
This sequence comes from Phaenicophaeus curvirostris, assembly GCF_032191515.1. NCBI lineage: Eukaryota > Metazoa > Chordata > Aves > Cuculiformes > Cuculidae > Phaenicophaeus > Phaenicophaeus curvirostris. Next base: position 32,487,336 of record NC_091399.1, read on the forward strand.
AGAGCACTACTAATGGGTACAGAATTTCACACCCAAGGGCCTAAAAGAGCCTACCTACTAGGTAAAGAATGAAAAAAGTAACATTTCATTCTGTTAAGGAAAATGTCATAATATTTCTCTGCCTAGAATACTTTTTTTTTTTCAAGCAAAATACAGTCTCATGAAGTGTTTCTGGTTGAACAGAACTTTGAAAATGTGTTGCAAAATTTAAAAGAAATCCTTTTTATAGTTTATCTATATAAACAGAAAACAGTGCATGAGTACCTGTTCCTGGTAGTGAAATTCATTAGCTTCAATCTTCTGGATTTCTTCCCATATTCTGTAAAGGAGGGAAGAGAGAATAGAAGTTGTCTTCCTTCATTATTCCACAACATTTATTAAGAAACCGAATAAAATCAGATTTCTAGGAAAAGCATTAAGGCTGAGTTCAGTGATTCATTCAGGTGCAAGACACAGAAGACAGTATTCCACCCACTTCCCTTCCACCGAAAAGGACATTTCTCAATATGCAGAAAGCCTGCTATTTTCTGAAGAGCAAGACTTAACTACAAAGAACCAAAATCTGCTACCAAATCAATGTAATGGCTAACACCAGAACACCACAGGCCTGACTTCCAACAAATTTATTTAAATAAACACAAAACTGCACTAACATCTACCCTAGTTCAGCTTATTAAAATTAGAAATCACATCACGATAAATCAAACTAAAAGCACCAAGAAACAAGCATAAACATTTAGCAAATTAATTTTAAAACTTTTTTAAACTGATACATTTCCACCCAGATAAGCTTTATTACTGATGCATTGTTTCTGCTCTTGTAACTGCACAAAAAAGTCCAAACACTACAAATAAAAGGCTAATGGAGAAGGACAATCTTGCAAATATCTGATGTACTGGCAAACACTTGCCTTTTATCTGGCCCTGTTTGCTGCAGCATCTTCACGTACTGAAATACAACATGGGCCACCTGCATACAGAAAGAAACAGATTCATTTTTCCAGACATTAGGAAAACAGTAAGGAAATCAAGTTGCAGTAAAACATACCTCGTAGAAGTGCTTGTAACCTTCATCAGTCAAAGTCACAGAAATGCTGAAGATGGAGTAAGTGGAGTTCTGTTCAAATCCTGTCTCGTCATTTCCTCCATATAATGCAAGAGCCCAAAATCTACAGAAGAGTTAAAGGTACTTATGAATTACTCATTTCATCTTTATTTGAGCATAGCCACAATTAGTATATCATAGCTTAACTTCAATGGCTTTTGAGCCATTCACAGTTTACACAAAGCTTTTTCCAACAAAATGTGAATGTCAGCATACAGAATTTAAGAAAAACAGTGAAAAATCTAAGTTACCTTTTGGAGATTTCTCAATGATCAGTCACAGGTTCTGCTGATCCATGGCTCAGATCAAAACCCACTTATTTCTTACTTGGGTCTATCACCAATTTAAAGAATATCACTACAAAATGCTGATACAAAAAGACAGACTTGGCCTGCTTTAATATATGCATAAAATAAACATATACCTAAAATAGAGTTTGCCTTTATTTTAATAACAGCAAAACATTTAATAACTATGCTTAAAAAACACATACTTTTTCCTAAGGAAAGAAAGAACGCTGCCTTTGCCTTCATGTCCCACCAACCAGGAAATATAATGAAGAGGCTTCACCCTAAAAGAAAATTTGAAGGTGATTAAATGCCATGAGGTAACACGTTTCACAGAAAGAAGTTTTGCTTTTTCAGACAGCATTAGGATAATAAGCTAAAAATGTGGGAGTTCAGAACACAATGACTGATCTGAGTCAGCGAGGAGTGATGTTAAATCAGCTGTGTACCAATTCTAATCAATTTAATGAAAAAAACATATCTGCATCAGATTAATTCATTTGAAAAATGTTCCCCTAGCTGAACCAAAGTAATTTGTAACACAAATCAATGAGAGTTTTTGGTTTGTTGTGACAGTCAATAAATTACTCACAACATAAACATGATAGAAATAAAATGCAGCACCACCATACCTGTAATACTGTTCTTGTGGTGGAAGCGCCCAAGTGATACTCAATGAGTGAACTTTCCTGACTGGAACAACTGAACACAAATAAATTTATTAATTATAAATAAACATGATTAGGCATAGATAAGAAATTCATATAATGCTGAAAAAATGGTTAAAATTTATTCAGAACCATACAATTATTCTACAAAGTAACTGGATCACACAAAGGAAATATGAAGCTATGTATTCAAAACATTTAAACAAATCTGGTTTACTTACCTCTGTAAAGCTTGTGAAATTCTGGTGTGTCAAAAGGCTGAGTCAGGTGGCCAAAGCAGGGTTTGGGTAAACCACTTAAAAGGAAAATTAAAGTGTGTTGTTACTGGCAAGGATTCAAAGGTTCACTTTGATAACCACAAGAGCTATGGATTCTGACGTGACAGAGGTGGTACATCAGACAAGCAGAAAATGATGGTGCGTAACAAAGGGTGCAGCCCAGGATCCACCCAGCCCAAAGTGGAAGGCAACCTGGAATTCACTTGCACTCACTTGCACTCTGGTAATTACTCTGTTATGTGGGCAAAGATTTAGATACTACATCAACTCCTCCCTCACCTTAGTAAAAATAAAAAGCTTGCTTTCCTAACAGGGTAAAGGAAAGCCAAGCATAGTAAACAGCTTCCTGAGTTGGCCCTGGATTCACAGAATCCTGATGGATTGTCTTGTGGGGAAGGAGGAACGAGGAGAACAGGGTCAGGAGAGACAAATGTGTCTCTGTATAGCATCAGACCTTCACTAGCACATTTCCATGCACCACAGGCATTAAAATCTTGCAAAAGCAGAAAATGGAAGAGGAAATAAAATGCTGTTCAAGTTAGTAAAACTTTTATAGAACCCCCTCTTTAGACAGCACATTAGAGTGAATTATTAAAAAACGCATCATGTTCTAACCAGTCACCACCCTAAGGACGACAAATTCAACACACGGTTTTAATTTATTTTGCTGCTAATTATTTTTGACATAAAGCAAAGATAAGAAATGCAAAATGATAATCTAGATTTGAATGATTTATCATAAAATCTAGGCATCAGCACATATTAAGCAAGCACTGATGCAAGTTAGCACCACACAGCTTGCAGGCTAAATAATTGTTAAGTACAAACAAAATCTTCCTGAAGCAATTAATGGCAGTCTTTACTTCCAAAGTTGCCTATTCTTTTCTAGATAAGTATGTTAATTAACAAACATTAATTTCCTTAGCTTCTCCAGTAAGTGATGTTTTTTAAAAACAGTCATTTTAAAAACAGATAATTTTATATTTGTAACGCCTTTTGCATCAAAGGAGTCTTACTTATTTGGGATCTCTGAGAAGATTTCTGTCACCCACTTCTCCAATGTATCAAGTGTTTCTAATACGGAGAGAGAAAAAAAAAAAAGACAGTAATGTAATTTCCTGAAGACCTAAGATGAATTCTTTATCTTATCTCAATAGATCAATTATTTTCAAAAGGCTGCAAGTCTGTATGTTTTAAAATTAAAACATTCCAAATTATAAGCTTCAAAGCTGTTGGTTTGAGTCAATTCTTAATATTCACTGAACTACATCTCTGGTCATAGCTCTGGTTTTGTATATACTGCTGAAATCTCACCCCTACACAACTGGGATTTAAAATTCAATAGTATCTGGTGTGACTGTGAAAAGGAATTACCAACTTAAGGATCTACAAAATCACCAGTACCTGTTACTCTCATTCCATCCCTATGTTCAGAACATATGCAGCAATTTTCACAGCTAAACGCAGTCCCACAGTGTTAAGAATTCCTTCTCCCCACCCTCTTTCCTAAACAAAGTGTGTCAAGAACCACAAGTAAATTTTGTTTTAAATGATCTGTTGGAGATTGCTTGTTTAAGCAAGCATTCTGTATTCCAGAAGTGATGTGGTATATGCTGAACAACAAGAAAAATGAGGCTGGAGGCAGGACAGAACTAACAGTTCTTTTCTTCTCAGCCACCAAAAGAAACAACATTTCAATCCATCACTATGTAAGCAACTATGCGAGAGATATTCGATTTTACAGACTAGACAGAAAAAAGCATAGGAGGAGTTACCACCTCTGTTGTTACCTTCTCAATTTTACAGACAGGAATTGCTATCAGTTTTAGCACTCAACAAATCCCCTAAGCACAAACCTAACCTGAATGCACACAACTATTTACTTTCAGCACAGGTCTTTACTACGTGCTTGACTTTTAAGAAATTTCTTTCATTCTCAGCAGAAACAAACAGGTCTGAAGTTCTCTGATGAAATAAAACTCAGCTCCATTTGCACAGGATTTTTCAGTCTACAGGAAAAAACTTAGAATTTTTATTCTACCTAAAGAAAAGTATTTTACTTATAGACCTCTTTTGAAAGAGCCCCAAACAAAATAAGACAACTGGGAAACCCTTTCTCATTCCCCTCATCATTTTCCGTGGAGGTTCACTGTTGATGGCAGAGAAACCAGCAGCATTAAGTCATTTAAGTGGTGACAGCCTTGAGATTTTACATTCTGTGTTAGCCTGGAACCTATTCAACAGTTTCAGTTCACAGTTTCTCAAGAAGTGGCAGGAGGACAATAACACAGCACAATTGCTCAAGTTTCATTTGGAAACCAAGCTAAAAGCTACATATAAATACCTCCTGCAGGACTGTAATCCACTAAAATGGCTTGGGCTCCGCTTGAACTGACGCCAAAAGCACTACACAAACAGCAGCAATGAGCCTGTTTTTAAGGAACAACTCATGTTACCTTTAGATTGGACGACTAAAGTCATATAGTGAGCAGAGTAATGGCGCTGCCAGAACTCCCTCAGTCTGGTGTAGGTATCAATATTCTTCATTTTAGGCTCATGCTTGAGTGTATCTGCATTACCTGTAAACATTAAAAGGTAGTTCATTATCTAGACACTGGTTATGTCACAGCAAGATATACTAAGAATTCCTTTTCCTTCCCTGGCACCAAGTTCAATAATGGTAAGCACATTAAAAATTTCTACTAGAAATTTGTAGTTAAACAAACGTTAACTGAAAATTAGTATCTTCCAATTTCTGGTTCCCATTATAAGGACAGTTGATATTTCTATGATAAGGGAGGACAGAGTCCTCCTGCATTATCAGATCACCCATGCCATTTACTGCATGGCTCACTGTGTTGCCAGTTATTCCCTCACCAGTGGAACTTCCAGAACAGAGGAGACAAAGAGAGGGGAAAATACGGTGTTCAGTATCTGTCACTACATAACTTTATAAATATTATCTGTATTTCAAAGCTGGCTAACTCTATTACCCACCATACTGCAATTTACATGCTCACCAGTGTGACAAAGGTGAGGGAGCTAGGACACCATATTGTCCAGGAGAGGAAGGACAGATTTCCCTTCTGCTCCACTCACATGGCTGTGAAGACCTACTTCTGCAAGTTCAAAAGGGAATTATTTATTTGTGAAGCCTCCTTAGACACAAATCCAGAAATACTTTCTTGTTCCGGGAAATTTTAATAGCAAAAAACAAGCTTAAGCAAGACAGAGATGACTCAGAGTGCGTTACATTTACATTAACCAAAAGTCAGATGATTGCACACCTAGGGCAACCTAGCTTTAACATCAGCAAAAAGCAGTATCAGAATGGCAATTATCTCAAGCAGTAGACAGCAGCTTTTAATCCCAAACATATTACTGTAAAATGAATAATTGCTCTACTCCTTCTGAGCAAGTCTAGTGTTTGCTCTGATAAGATAGCTCAAGTTAGTGCAACTCCTAAGTGGCTAAAAGTTTAAGTAGTATCACCACTTTATAACATAAATCCAGAACTTACCCCAAAAAAATTTCTTCATAGGATGCCCAGGCCTGGCAAGACTCCCAAACAGCATCTCCTTTCTGTTTGAGTCAGAGGGTCTTGCAAGCTGATACTCTGTTAATTAAAAGAATTTGAAGAGGCATGCATCAAAATTGAGGTTGTGCTGTTGCAAAGCAAAATAAGTAAAGTAAAACAAAGCAACACCCCCAACCAAACTGAAAAGGAAGACAGACCACATAGATGCAGCCTGGAATAGTTTTGTTGTATTATGAAGTAGCGAAATACAACAAGACTTGCTAGCAGTAATGAATACAAGTCAAAAGAATGTGGAAACCACAGCTCATTGCTGAGAAGTAAAAAAAAAAAAGGGATAAGGAGGACAACCATCTAAAGCCCCAGCCTGTCCTCAATCTGTTGTTGAGAATGCTTTCAGTCTGTCAAATTTGAGGGAATGCAAGGTCATCTATATTCTACTGAGCCAGGCCCTGCAGAAAGGACCTGAAAACAATTACAAACCTGCTTCTCTGATACATCACACAGGACAACTTGCAGCCTAATAATGAAATAAGGATGGTGTTCCGGCCCATGGCAGGGATTGGATGATCTTTACAGTCCCTTCCAACCCAAACCATTCTATGATTTTATGAAATTGAAACACTAAGCAAGATAGTTTCCAAAAACATAGTCTTAACAATCAGCTTATGCTAATCTAATTATGGGGTTCTGCCAAAATCAAGACTTTTCCTGTTCCTATTTTTGCTGGTAATAAGAAACATGCACAGCAGAGGTGTGAGCTAATTCTTTTGCCTGGGTTGTTACACAGCCAGTTCATCAAGCTGACATAATTTATTGAGCAGCACATTTCTATAGCGTCAACACAAAGGAAGGAGTGGATCTGCATAATGAAGGCAGTGCAATTGAAGGCTTATTTTGGCTAAAGCTGTTGAAGAACACACCTTAACTCAGAGACAGCTCCTTATTTGTATTGATACTTTTCTAAATTCAAAGACCAAATTGACCATTTTTTCTTGCCAGAAGACAGATGGAGAAGACAACTTGGAATAATTATTTAAACAATTCGGTATATATACCAGTAACAGTTTTTTTTCTCTTAAATCAGTGAATTTTTAAAAGCGGTATGGACGTATTCATTACATATTAGAAAATCAAGTGAACACTCACTTCTATGCCTGGTTTAATTTCCCTCTGTGAAGCAACTCTGTAGTTACTAAGACATTAGGATAAGGAGACAAGTGAAATCGCCTCAGTTTATAGTACTAACTCCACAGAGGATTGGAGAGAGCACCGGGGCTATGCTGAAGCTACAGGTGTGTTGTTCCCTGAAGAACATCCACAATGCTTATGTAATTGCCCAGCTGGTTACTACCAAATCACTTAAAAATATTAATTTCTGATTCAAGTGACAAAATGGAAAACTCTCACAGTGATAGCACTTTCTCCTCTAACAGCCATTGCTATCAATGAAACTTAAACTGAAGAGTTTAATCTCCCAGTCAAGATAGGTGAACTTGACTGAAGTGCTCAGGAGCGTAGTCCAAAATGGAAATCAGTGTTACAAAATAGGGTTTGCTTCTTTAAGAAGATGGGCTAAACACAGAGGGAAAGATACTACTACTTACCACTGTCTACAGCCTCAACTTCTCGGTCTATTGCGTCCCTGATCATGAGTGGGTGAATGAAGAACTGTGCCCACCTACAAAACAGAGACTTTCTTCAGTGCCTATTAAGATGGAGCAAAATCACCCCAGCAATTAAACCCAGCATTGACTATTTTGAAGTTGTTTATCTTCCTAAAAATTATGTAATTCTTAACTATAATGTCTTAAGGAAAGATAAAAGCCAGTTTTGTGATACCATCAAGAACCAAAGGACAGGGCTTTCTCTTTTGGTTTGATACAGTAGGATATGACACTAATGGGAGCAGGATTATCTCCCTTTGCATCCTAAGAATGATCACATCACATCAGACAAGTGATCCACAGCCAGCCTGGTTCCTGGCTTTAACAGGGACCAGTATCGGATGCTTCAGAAGAAAACGCTGGTTGTTCTTTAGGAACAACACGACCACAAGGAAAGTTTCTTCTTAAGTCCAGGCAACAAATTGTTCATTTATATCTTGTACCATAAGCTTGTATATCCATTACAATTTTACTATCTACTATAAAAGTCAGTGATGTCATCCAGATATATCTCTTCTGTACCCACAGAGAGCAGAGTAACAGAAAAGGACATGTCTGCAGTGAATAGAGATTCTACAGAAGGCTGACAGAGAATCTAATATTTCTATTTTATTTGTCAAGTTTTTTAATGATGCACTGAATATTTTAAGCAAAACTTTAACAGTAATACATTGTTGGCAGAGGTCTATGGGTACAGGAGTCACTAAACTAAAGATTACTGAATGGTGACATCTTTCAGATTCTTTAGATCCACAAATGAACAGAAATTATCAGGAGCATCCATTTATCTTGTTTATATAAAATGCTGTTCTACAGAACTCATAATTTGTGTTTCTCCTCCACTAAGTCAGCTGTTGTGAAAGATTGCAATTATAACATTTTATTCTTTTGCACTTATAAATAACTAAAAAAACACTCAGCTGATGTGCCCCTATAAATAAGTGATTTCCTCTCACTGAAGGAAACCACACCAACAGGTGGGGAGCTCTGTTGTATTAAGGTAACCACAGCATGAAAGAGCAAGTTAAATACCTTCTACAAAAAGATACACAGATACACACTGGACTGGGTTAAATGTATCCTTCTGAGGCACACCTTGGGCTGTTCTACCAGGACAGATATTTCAAGGGATGAATCCCTGGGATGCTGGGAGCACTTAGTCTCTAAACAGTTGTTACACTGTATAAAATTTCTCTTGCAATCAATGCTACTAACCTAAGGGTGGTAAAACCCTCCAAAAGCTACCTGCATTAAGACCTACATGTGGATCCCAAGTGACCACACAGCAGCTACACAGGCACTATCTCAGAAAACAGTACAATATCCAAAGGGAGATAATATTTCCTTATATCCAATACACTCCGTGGTAACAGAGGTACCTATGGAAGTTCAGCAATAGTCTTAATCACTCCAAAATGAAAAACTGAACAGCAACACCCAACCTCCTGAGGCATTTACAAACATCTATTAACACCTAATCACCACTTATATGAAGTTACCTATCAAGTGCTTCTTTGAAGTACTTCCTCTGCACATCAAACTGGAAGACTGTCCGCTCACAATCAGTTGAAGCATTATCGCTCCCACCATGTTTCTTCAGAAATGCATCAAACCCATTCTCATCTGGGTACTTCAAACTGCCCATAAAAACCACTGGAATAGAAATCAGCAAATTTACCAAGATGGTATTAATTTGTTATTCCCAATTACAGCTATAGCAACCCCTCCTTAGCACAGCATTACCTACGACTGACCCACAGTTCACATTCAGCAGCTAACTACTAAATAGCAACCAGCCATGTAATCTGCCCAATAACTAGTATCATTTGCCTTCAGCAGCAGGCCCAGACAGGCTGGAAATAACACTGCCTTTCTAGACATGCTTGGTCAAGAGCAGTATTCTGAGATACCTCTGGTCAGAAACTTCATAAGGTTTCTGTGTCTGTATTACTGATTCATCATCCTCTACTAGAGAGAGAAAGGTCTGTAGCTCCAGCCTACTTTGTAAAGCCATAGGCAACGTGCTTCTCCCACATTTAGGATAACAAAGAATGTCAACGTACACTATGTGCAGCCTGCTGAAGGGTATGAGATGCCTTCTCCCATGTTAAAAGTTCCTTACTAAGTCAGTATTTTTATGAAATCATGAATTTATTTATCTGATGAAAATAAATTCTGCAATGACCAAATTAGGAAATGATTCTAAAATACTACAAAAATTCAGAGCTACACAGCACTCATTTTGCGCTGAAGCTGGAGATGAAACAGGAGCAGATACATACTATGTTCCAGGAAGTGGGCTAATCCAGGTAGATCTTCGGGATCAGAGAAGCTGCCAACAGCAATGCAGAGGGCTGCTGCAGACTTAGAGAAAATACAACACACTCAGTAAAAGCTGCTTCAGGAAACACTTCAGGAAAAGGACAGAAGTGTAAGGTAAATCAATCAGGACAGGCACAATGAAAAGGTCTAGTCTGAATGCCTAATCACAAAGTTTTAGACCACAAGAAAGCTCGCTATGTATTTTTTCACCCTATAGCTTTAAGTACATACCTGCTTCTCTGTACAGCCTCTTTTCCTTATCTCTTCAGCCAGCTCTTCTAATTCACTGTCATCAGCATCATCTAAATCATCATTATCTCCACCATCGTCCTCGGTTTCATCTTCCTCATCGCAGTCCTCATCATCAAAACCTTCTCTACCATCTTCAATTTCAGCTCCGGAGTCATCATCTTCATCACTCCCCTCTTCAGATTCATCATCTTCATCGTCTTCCTCCTCCTCATCCTCCTCTGAAGATAAAGCAGCTGGGCCACCATCCAAGTAATGCAAATCGGAAATCAAAAGTGCACACAAGCCATTTTGCAGCTTGATATACCTGAAAGAATAATCACTTACAATGAACACACTTATTTCCCAAATCTGAATTTTCAGAATTACAAAAAATTCTGTATTTCCCATAATAATTTTATGGTCTTCAACTGAGATCTCCTAAGAAGCTGAGCCATTTTATAGTGGGAAAGTGAAAACTCTTCTGCTATCCAACAGCTATAAGAACAAGAATGAATCAATTCAAGGTAGTAGCAGGAGCCCTTTTACCTATAAGGTCAGGGCCGACGACTTGGGCTTTTATTTCTCTCCTTGTGAAATATTTAAGCTACTAGCACTTACTTAGAGAAAACTTCAGGTACTCAGAACAGGCAAACCCAGACATCAATAGCTTGTAAAACTTCTCAGGCTCTTGGAAACATGTATTTTGTAGCAGAATTAAGATCCTAAGTGTTTGGCTCTAAATAGGCCCCAGAGACTCCACTTCACTTGAATCTTTAAGTGTTTTCTATTAAATGGCATCCAAAGATGTAGCAGGTGTGTGTTAGAAAGGACAGATATTCTCTGCAGGCTTAATAAAATAAATCACACTTGCAATACAAGCAAATACACAGTTCTCTGTGTGTGTGTCTGTACACACGTTCAGAATTTTTTATGTATGTGTGCACATACACCTACACGTACAAAACCCTGCAAGCTCCCTGTCCAGCACCAATCTACAGCTTTTCAGACTGAGGACTGCGAGCACCAATGCTCTGCACTACAAGATCTCTTAGCAGTATTCATTTCCCATCAGATCTGAAACAGGCAGTCACAATTTCTCAAATTAGCTGGAGCCCCCTCTTCTGGGTGCTGGCACTGGGTATTACACCAGCTGCAGAAAGGAGTAATGCTGGGTCCAGAAAATATTTGATCCAACCCAAGGATTTGTGTGATAAAATCAAATGGTATCCCATCCAACAAGAAAAAAAAATGCTAGTATGTGATCCCATGGTCACATCCCACACTCCCAGAGAAATCAGAGTTACAACACACAGAATCACAGAATGGTTTAGGTTGGGAAGCACCTTTAAAAAGGTCATCTAGTCCAACTCCAAGTTTATACCAGATCAAATCTTTGCAACATGGCCACTGCTGTATTTTGGTAGCAGAAATTTCAAAACAGATTTCCAGCTCAAGCCACGTGGTAAGTACCCAAAAGAAAAATGAAAGGCACATTTTGTGTTTTCCAGCTCCATGGTTCCTAAAGTTTCTCACAAAAAGCATCTCACATGTTTCATTCACAGTTATCATTACACAATTCTACTGCTTCCCACCAATAAAAGCGTGTGTTATTATCAATATTCCAATTCAACATATGAAGTCAGTGTAAGTTTCAGTTTCACTAGAGCTGCAGGCCACCAGCTACGGCTCTGCAAACCACAGACCAGCTTGGAAACAAGTTATTCTGGTTACTTCTCTCCCAGCTGAATTTCACGGGGACCTACTTGGAGGGAAGGAGCAAAGGGGATACTGTAACAAGAGTTAAAAAAACATACTTCTTGGACTACAAGTCCTTGAAAAAGGACAAGTGCTTAATAGTTAAATTTATGAATGACAACCGCTGGTCCAACAGGAACTGACAGCACTTACTGTGGTCAGGCTTTCACAGCCATTAACACGCCCACCCTGCTTGCTGCAGGACGCTGAGCAGTACAAATTTGTCCCAATCAAAAGCGCAAGGGCATTTTCACTCATTCAAGCTACAGAAGAGGCTGCGGAGGTACAGATAGTACTAGATCCATGCCAGTGTCTGGGTACAATGTTAATCATCCCTACATTCTGAAAGCCTGTTCGCATCATACATGTGCGTCACATTACGCAGCTGCAGCACTTCCGAATGCACAATAGGGGTCCTAAAAACAGAGACACTGCATGTGTAGGCACTTCAGCCCCAGGAGAGCTGAGTGAAAGAACCACACAGTGACAAGCCAACATTGCCAAAGCACGTATTCCAGTACAACGAGCATATTCTTCACCTCTGCACTCAACTGCCACCAGCACGTTTTCACAGCCCATAACAAACGCTGGCTTCCCAGTGACCACTAAGTTAGTCATGGAAAGCAGAGAATGGAACAGTGCCGTTCTTCCAGAAGAATGACTTCCCACCAAGCTGTTTAGCCAGCTGTATCCAGTAGCTCTTGTTGACCCTTTCCAGTAAGGCTACTAACTTTATATTGCTTATCTTCAGACTCGTGGGTCTAGCAGACAAGGTAGGACAGCAAGCACCCAGTAGCAAGGCAACAATGCAACTAAGCCGCTGCTGAGGGCTATCGGATCGCACTTCAGGAGAATTTGGAACAGTACAGGTTACACCAAACAGAGGCACCAACTGACACAGGTGTTCTTTACTTTTTCCATGTTTCTGTCCAGTGGAAGAGGACAAGTGAAATCAATACACGAGCGTGCAAAATACAGGACAAAAAAATGCAATCACTTAATGTAACAAAAAAAAGCAAATACAGTCCAACTGCTTTTTTTTTGGAGGACTGTACAGGCATTGATAAAAATAAGGCTTAAGCATAAAATAACATTCAAATTCTTTAAGTTACTGTTTAACCACCCCGGGCAAGTTTAAACAGAATTGTTCTCACAGCAAGTTTTTTCTTACATCAATGATAATTGTTTAGCAGTTAAGTAAATATTGAAATGCGTATCAATGCACAATTAACACTTAGAAAATTGTTTTAATTTCCAAAATAATCCAAAACAATCCATACAAGCCCAAGAAATTCCATACATGAATGAACTGAAATAAAGCATACATTTTGGTAAAGATAACTACCCACTCATAGTTCTAATGAACAAAATCAACTTTGATTCTGACAATAATTTTTGCCCCAACAAACTCTTTTGAAAATACATTCTGTGATCTCTATCAGAATTCTTTCATTTCTACGGTCACTGCATTTGAGAGGACAAAACGTAACATTTTCCACTGCATTATGACTGATGTCACAGAAGGCCACGTTAAGCCCACTGTGACTGGTCTGCAGCGCTGATCCATGCAGAGAAGAGAAAGGGTATGTGCACCATGAAACCATCTGCCATTAAATTCACTTAGGAGGTCTGGTACACAGTTAGAAGACGTAAGTGTGTGCTTTACTTTCAGCAACACTGGAGTTCTCCTTCCTAAGGGTGACATTTGTGTCTGTTCTGTGCAAGGCTCACTTCCCACACACAGAAATCAGTCCAACAAAACATGACTCTCGGCTTCCAAATGAAAAAAGTCTGTTAAGCACAGACAGCAGGATTTCTGGAAGACATTGGTATTAGTTTACTCTTTGCTATAAGCAAATACACTTTCCAGTCCTCTACATTCAGAGGAGGTTCCTGAATCTCTAATTAGATATTCAGTGGCAGTTTTCAATGGATTTGCCAAGCTTCATCATTGTGCTGTTTCAGGTAGTGCAAGCAGAAGTTTCCTAAGCTGACAGCGTCTGCAACTGCAAACTCTGCAGGAAAACAAGCCTCCTGCAAAGGAGCATAAGTAAGAACGCCAGAAGAGGCAGGCAGAGATGCAGAGGAAGCAGCAAGGAAGTAGGGCAAGATGGGAGGGAGCAAGTTTCTCCTTAAGCCAATGGGCAGAGTCCTCTTCATGCAGCCAGCAGGAATTTCACTGTCAACCATAAGTCACTGCAAATCCAAAACTCAGTTTCAGGCTTAGGTTTAGGCAGATTCTTCACTGGCTGTACATGATGTCTGTCTACATCATGAAGACTAAAGATAAAAAAAAGCACCTTACAGGGGCTGAATACTCTGCTGCCTAACAGAAAGAAGTTATAATAGTGTCCCTTCAAGAATGACAGCCTTACACCTTCCAAAGAGCTCAGATTCTGTTAGCCGTTCCTAGTCAAGCCTCTCGCTGTGAGGAAGTCACAGATGCTGAGGGTTGGACTCAGGGAAGGGGACCTTTCATAGCGTTACTCAGAAGTAAACAAATAATAGCAAAACAGCAGCATAAAACTAATTGTCTCAACTCACAGATATATTCACGTTAAAACCTGGAAGTTCACCTAAAATGGGAAGCATAACAGACTTTTTTTCCATTGGTAACTGCTCTATAATAACCTTAACTGCATTTCACACATCAGCTTGACACTTTTGGAGCAGAGCTGCCTGGATGAAGGCTGCAGACTAACAAAGTGGTATTTCTATGCCTTAAAGTGTCTTGTCACAGCAGTTTTTGAACAGGCATGGCTTGGGTTTACCTGTGCAAGCCCTGGGGCTATTACTGTGTACCAACCAGACAGGCCAAGAGAAACACCCCCACAAAGACCCACTCTCCATTTTTCAGTGAGGGGGCCCTTCATTCCCCCTGTCACCAAGAGGAGCCCGGCTTCCAGTACCACAGTTCGGGCCATGCTGGAGTGTGCAGGGCACCCAGCACCAGGCCAGGAGAGCTCTCAGGGCAGCACCTGGCCCCACACTCGCCTTCTCCACTGCCAGGGAGGCCCCAGCCAGGTACCAGAAATAGTTACTATTACATCAAGTGGAATGCTTTTTAATTAAGCTAGAGTTAAGCTTCATCTATGTAACTGTATTTCTTGAAAGTCAGGGACAATGTCCCTCTGATAGTATGCTTCCTTTCTCTGACAGCACGTTTTCTTTCAGACAGGGTTTTTCCAGACACTATTTATTTTGAAGATGGTAACATCTTGTGTTCAGTCTGACCTG
The DNA here is from genome assembly GCF_032191515.1 of Phaenicophaeus curvirostris. Classification (NCBI taxonomy): domain Eukaryota; kingdom Metazoa; phylum Chordata; class Aves; order Cuculiformes; family Cuculidae; genus Phaenicophaeus; species Phaenicophaeus curvirostris. The sequence goes on from NC_091399.1 coordinate 32,502,421, forward strand.
TGCTGAACAGATAGTGCTTCTCCTGTGAGCTCCTCTTTTTGCAGCGTCTCCCCACCTCAAATGCAAGATCAGGCAGAGCTGGCTCCAAAGCTCCAAATCAGCAAGAGTTTTGACTGTTGTGAAGTTTGTAATAACACTAAAATTAACCCTTGGAAAGTAACAGAATGTGCATAAGATTTCTGGGAAAATTTACCCACATGCCTGTAAGCGGGAAATATCCTGTCCCCAGCTCTTGCCTGGCTGCACGGGACCGATGGCGATCGCCCTGCCCAGCCCCGATGAAGGATGCTCGCTTTCTAAAACTCCATAATGAGCCTTACAAAGTTGATTTACCGGCGTTTTCGGTACCGAGCCCCCCGGGGGCGGCCCCACCGGCCCCGCCTCGCCCTCCCCCCGCGCTCACCGGTACTGCTTGGGGTCGCTGGGGGACTTCACGATGTCGGGGTCGCCGAGGTTGGAGCCGCCGCGGCCGCGGTCTTCCTCGCCCTCCTCGGCGTGAGGCGAGCGGCCTCTGGCGTCGCCGCCGCTCTCCGCGGGCTGCTGCCCCGCCGGCGCCTCCGGGCAGCCGTAGCCGGACGTCCCCTTGTTCCTGCCGGGCATGGCGGCGGCTGAGGGGCGGCCGAGGGGAGGCCCCGCCACCAACGCTCGCCCGCTGCGTGCGAACGCGGCCACCAAGCGGCGCATGCGCCGCCCCCGCCGCCCGGCCCGGCCCGGCCCCGCGGCCGCCGCGCGAGGAAGCGCCGGTGACGCGTGCCCCGCGCCGCCGCCAATCAGCGCCCGCCGCGGCGCCGGCTGCGCAGAGCCGGCCAATCAACGCGCCGCTCGCCGCCGGAGGCGCCGCTGATTGGCGGAGACACGGGGGAGGGGACGTGGCGGGAAAAACCATAGGTGGGGAGGGGGGCGGGGGGCAAGGCAGCCCTTTTCAGAAATGAGACAGGAGGGACGAAGAAATCAGAGGGAGAAAGAAAAGACAGACGAGTAAAGCCTGATCCCGGGAACTCCTTTCTGCGTCGTCACGGTCCGACATTCACGCCCGCCTGCCGCGTTAGCTGTGCGTGTCCCCCCCGCTCTTGCGTTGGAACAGTCCAACCGCCTCCTCTTGGCCCCGGTAGCCACCGCTCACTCCGAAGGGCCAATCAGCGGGCGGGGCGGGGGGCGAGCGGCGGCCGTGCCCACCCGGGGAAAGCAGCGCAGCCACGCTCGGCGTGACGGCAACGCTCGGGGCTCTTTCAGCGCTTAAGGCTGCTGCTGGGGTGTAATTGTGTTCCCCCCCCCCCTCACGGTGCCCTTAGGGGCTTCGGGTTTGTACTCGTGACTCCTCAGCAGACACCGCTGTCGGTTCCCGGTAGGGCTCGGCCTTCTCCGATTTGTGGCTCTGCTTTCTCCCCTCCAGGAAGCTGAAGTGCTGATGTAGCGATTCCAAATATTATCAGGAATGGTTCCTTTCCTCATCTCTCCAATCTCCCTGAAGCTGGCTTTTCCAAATGGTGTGTGTTGCCAAGATCCTTGTAATGCTTTGAGAGCTGTTTGGAGGCTTGCCCTTGCATTTAGAATCGGAGAATCATTACATTGGAAGAGAACTCCCAAGCTCTAAGTTAGACTAGACATAAGGAGGAAATTCTTCACTTTGAGGGGGGTGAGACACTGGCCCAGGTTGCCCAGGGAAGCTGTGGCTGCCCCATCCCTGGAGGGGTTCAAGGCCACGTTGGATGAGACCTTGGGCAGCCTGGGCTGGTGGGAGGTGGCCCTGCACATTGCAGGGGGTTGGAACTGGATGATAACTTTATGGTCTCTTCCAACCCAAAGTACTCCATGATTCTATGATCATCCAGTCCAACCATCACGCCTACTAAACCATGTCCTGAAGTGCCACATCTACACCTTTTGAACTCCTCTGGGGTTGGTAACTCCACCACTTCCCTGGGCAGCCAGTTCCAATGATTCACCAATCTCCCAGAAAAAAAAAAATATCCTAATATCCAATGTAAATCTCCCCTAGTGCAACTTGAGGCCAAAAATCCCATCCATATACCACATCCCTTGTGCATTGTTCCACATTCGTTCCATTTTCTGCCCTTACTGCCATACCAGTGCTGTTGGTTACTTTGTGTGTGTGTTTGAGTCTATGTTGACTGCGAGAGATGCTGAAAGCAAATAAGGGGGGCTGTCCCAGATACAGGGACAATAATTTAGACTAGACGTCTAGGAAGGCAATTTAAACTGGATGCTTCAGTGCTTTATTTCTCCACAAGATGGAAGCCAAGAGCTATGTCTATCTTAGACCCTCCTGCATGGCTTTCCCTGGAGAAATGCACACTCAGTACTGTATTGCACAACCCACAGAGAGCAGCTTGTGAAGAGCAGTCACCTCTTGCCTTACACATTCTAGTACCCCTTTTTTACCCGGCAAACATACTGTTTTATTGACACTACTCCCCTAGGCCACTGGCAGTCAAATGGAAGGCTCTATACAAGACTGCATCAAGCATTTTGGTGCAAGCAAGTCTGTTATCTCCCTTGCCCTGACAAATTATTGACTCACATTCTGCCATTACCTTGCACAAGTTAATACAAGTAACAGCTGCTATTGACTCTCTGATGATGCTGAAATTGGCTGCACACCACTTAACAGCAAAAGGCTTTCTCTGTATTCATTCACAGCTTTTAAACCAAATGTAAGATGATGAGATATATCTCTCCATCAATATATACTTCATGTGTCAGTTGTCTGTGATGATTTGATTTCTTATTTGAAATAAACTCTGGAGGTTTTCTGCACCAAATACTAGGTTTTTCCCTGTATGCAATATAGGGCAGGGTAGAATTCATAACCATCTTTTCCTGTTCTGGCTCTACTGCATGTAGCTACTTGCTGACGAAAAAACAATTCTGCCCATCCTAGGTTGACGGGCCTGGGATATACTTGTATTCTTACTAAAAATTATTTAAAAAAACACATTTTAATTGACAGGAACACAATGAAACACAATTCTATATTGGATGGAAAAGGGTAAGGTCTTTTTTGTTAAGAAAAAAAAGCAAACCAAAATAATTGCAATTCCATTTTTTCTGAATCTGTTTTCTTCTCGCATTGAGTTGCTGAGCTGAAAAATCATTATTTACATCATGGCACTCCATTATAGCTGCACAGCTCAAAATCATCACTTCCTGCTGTGGGAGTTTTTATTTCTTTTTGCTATTCGCACAAGTTGCCCTAAACCCTGCTTCTGCTATAATTTAAACACTGTGCCGAGCATTTATTGGCCAAATAATTTTTCTCTTCACTCTGTTTTAAATCTCCACAGTGATTCCTGACTGCTGGGCTCAAGGATCATCATCCTGTCAAAAAAAGATCAAGGTATTTTAAAAGCATTTAAAAGATACCTTCTTTATACGTGCACACAATTGCCTAGTGCACTGGTAACACAGCTCACGCAAGCTCAGTGTCCACAGCCGTGACTGCATTTCTGTTTATTTTGCCACTTCATGGGTTCAGATACAATAGCCACATTCCTAGCACTGCACAAATCACACTTTCAGTACTAGATCAACACATACATCACAATAAAGATTTCTGAAAGCAATGTACAAATGAATGAAGGGATCAAGCCTTTAGCACAGTGAGCTCAAACTACACCAATGTAGTTGCACTTTCCTCCAGAATATTGTGCTTTTTTTCTTAGAACTATTACACTTTGAGACACAACACAATGACATTACAAAAGCATTCGCTGCTGTCACAATCCAGCAAATTACAGCGCAGTGGTCAGATACTTGACTCCAGTTTCTGATATCAGAAAGTCTCCTCAGTCAGAGGAGGTCATAGGCCTAGGGTAAAGCCATAAAACTTTACAGACTTTGCACCTCAAGAGAGCAGACTCTCTGTATCCACCTAATTTACCTTTACAGACACAATTTGCAATCACTTTTGGAGCTGGGATGCGCAAACAAGTATGTGATGCTACAGGCATACAGCGTATGTAATTTCACAGATTTTCAAAAGCTGCTCCTCTGTATATTTCTGAGAAATACAAGCTCTGCCTGTGGCTAATGCTCACAGAGTTCTACACACAGGTGTAGAAATCTTGTCATTTTAGGGATGTTGGAAGTATAAGAATGTTTCAGATGTTAAATATTGGAAACTGTTCCTCCCTTCAAACAACAATGCAACAAAACGTCCATAGAGCAATTCTAACAGGACATCTTTGCCGTTTTTAGTTTGCAGTTATTTTATATTAATCGTTCTTCCTTTTTTTTTTAATTCATACTTTGTGGTTGAATCTGAAACCAGAAAAACTACCCCCACACACGCACCCATCTAGCACAAAAGTAAAAAAATAAATCAACAACAAAGCGCAGAAAGAAAATCTAGTGGTACTGGCATTAATATTTGCCAACACACTTTGGCTCCTGATATTTTAATCTTTCTGAGAGGGTGCAGTTCCAAGTCTTACGTGTCAGACTGAGCCTCCAACTAAGCATGCAGCAGCCAATTCCTCCTTTCCTTCATCCTGCAACAAATCCACCATCAAGCAGTTGATCAGAGCACATTCAAACCTAGAGGGGTTAAACTATAGGATAGAGGTGGAAAGCTGCAGGATGGGAGGCTATTGGGCCTCTAGAAACAAATGATGAGTGACAGTGAGGGGCCTAACACAGCAACACCCCCAGCACGCTGCAAGCTGTAAGCGGTGACTGGGAAGTCTGCAGGCAAGGGCAGCCCCTGGAGAGGCTCTTGATCCTTCACCCAGCACCAGCCAAGAGCACAGGGAAATGCAGGTGTGGTGCAAGGCCTCCTCCTCCTTCTGCCCTGCCTCACACCTTTGACTCCTCTACGTGCTCTCCTGCTATTTAGAGGTTTGACACAAAATACAAACACACACACTCCCTCCTCGTCCCTCCCTAGAGCAGTACAGAAGAACAGAGATCCATGCCTAGAGGACAATGACTCAGAATTCTTACTTTGTAAGATATTTTTGTCCCCATTTTCTTTTAGACCTGGTCCCTTTTGACTGTTTTTTTTCTAATAATTCCTGCTGTTCTTGACAAAAAAACTCTTTCTGCAGTAGAGGAATTTATAATTACAAATTCAACATTCTCTGTGATAATAACATTTGCAACACTATACAATTGTTTTTCTGTGAAACTCACATTAACACTAGGTACACTTACAATATATAGTCAGATTTTTTTTAAATTATTGGATGAGGAAATATATAATATTAACACTCCAGCACATTAAACGAACATACCAGTTTCCTACAACAGAGACCTCTGCCTTTGGACTACATGATAATGCGTCACCACAAATGAAAAGATAAAATTTCATCAGGAAAGAAGGACATTTCTCAATGAGAAAGGTCACTAGCATGAGCAGTTCTGCTGCGAAGGGGGTGGGTTGTCTGTAAGTCGCATGCTCCTTCCAGAATTGCCCCTGGAAGGGTCTGATTCTATGCTCTCAGACATCTTTTCACAGATTATATCCACGAGACGCTCAAACACCTGCCTTACGTTGATGTTCTCTTTGGCACTAGCTTCAAAATAGTCAAAACCTGTGAGAAAAAATGGGGGAAAAAAATCAGTAGAGACTGATGGTAATGGAGAGGGCTTTTAAAATACTAATTTTTCAGAATTCACCTTAAGAAAACAAGACATTAGACAATTCTTAAGCTCAGTTGATTCCCACAATCTCAGGATAGTGAGCAGGAATGCTTCTAGAATTTGTCAGCCGTCAATAAGAGTCAAAGGGATAAATGGATCCTTACCATCACCCTGGTAAACACACCTGCAAATGATACAGATCTGAATAAACCCAGTACAAGGGAGTCGGGCTTCCCATGTAGGTCAGTGAAGGTGCCCTGGGTTGCAGCTGCTGCTCATGTACAGAAGGACAAGCCTGGACTCTACGCACCCCTCACTCTATGAACCACTACTGCAATTTGGGGAGAGCAGAGACCATAAAGAGAAGAAAGATCATGGTTATATTCCTTCCGCTGACCAATTTCTGCACTTGTGAGCAAAATACTCCAAGATTTTGGTTCTGTTTTTCTCGTTCTTTATCCAATCAGATGGAAAGCTCTTCAGGGTGATTAATGCTTGTACAGTACATGTCACGACAGAGCACCCATCTTGACAGCGGCCACTCAGCATTGCTGAATTGCAAACAATGTTGAGCACTTCCTACAGAGCAATTTCAGTGTCCCATCACCAGCTCCTTGCTGCAGTGATCAGTTCGGATTCTCAAACACTGACCCCTTCCGATTAAAAAAAACAGCAAGGCTGGAGTTATGTCAAGGTGAGGATGGCACCCAGAGCTATTCCTGCTGCTTTCTGTTGACACCCTGCAAGAACCAGCCTTCTCATGGATGAGCCTGAACCCCATCTCAGCCAGCAGAAGTGCACTGAACTGTGAAGCATTTCTTTATCTTTCTAACCCCAGGGGCCTCAAAAGCGAGCCATCACTTACGATGGCAGCTGCTTCTGTTCTACAAGGTTATTATATTGCCAACAGCAAGAGCTCAAGCACCACAGAGAGTTCATTTTGCCACAAGCTACATTCTGTTGGGCTTCATTTTGAGGGCATCCTGCTTTGCACCAGTTTTCTCTGAATCTGCTGCAAATGAAGGCAAAGTCTTAACTGATTAGACTGCCAATTCTGGAAAACTGAGTCACTTCAATGAGATAATAAATAGATATCTTCTCCATTCTAACACTTTTTAAAAATCATGGGACACCGGGTGAAGTGATGCAGATGTTTGCCTCGTTACTAAATAAGGACAGTTGCCCTGCACCAGAGGAGGCTTCTGTCTGCCCCACTTAATGCCTTTGATAATGATTGAGAATGTGTATAAAAGGCACAAGAAACAGATAAACGAAGTCGGATATTTTTAAGTCCTACACTGGTTTAGTTTTTGCTGTGGGTGAATCTATTTTAGTTTAGCTCACATTCAGGCCAATAACAATTTTCTTAATCTGATTAGGAAATTATTTCAATGATGTTAATGTCACTACATGAACTTAGATAAACACGCTGAAGGATAGCCTTTATGCGAATCATTATGATGAAAGCTAGCAGATTAGGCAGTCGATAGTCAATTAAAAAGATTGCTCTCACCTAAGACACAAAGTCATTTCAGATAATGCTGTACACATTAGCACAGTTAATATAAGAAAAGACTGACTGATAAAACCAGATATATTTTAAAAGGGCTGGAAAGTGAGCATATAGTATTTTGGGAGGCTGCAGAGGAAGAGGATTGGGACAGCACTTTCCAAAGGCATGGTTAGCTTTTGCTTTGCTTTGCACAGGGGTGTGTTCCTCCAGGGTGAGCCACACAAGCGCGAGGACAGGTTGGTGCAGAAGTGGGGATTCTTTAGCAGAATGGTTTCCTACTGATGGAGTCAGTTGCTATGGTAACTCTGTGCGAGTGTGTGCTTGAAGTGTCCCACATGTAAAGGATTCCAGGTGTGTATTTCAACAAACAGATGACTTTGGGGGAGAGAAAACACATTAGAAGTCAAAATTGGAGTGAGACTTCCAGTAAAACTGTCTATTTGCTGTTACATTGTTTTGGACAAATTTTCTACTACAAACAGTGTAATTACTCTTGCAAAATGCATTAGCCCACTTGCATTCACAATGGCTTTGAGAATCTGCAAGCCAGGAACCGACATTAATCTTTTCAAAAGCAAATTAGATTCTGATGTGTAAAAAAAGAGTCTATAATTGATTTTGCAAACTAACCATGTCTGTTTGTTTTGCTAGTCCTACATGTAAAGGGTTATTGTTACAATAATAATACTAATAACGATGGCAAATTAGAGGGTTTAGTTTGGTATTTTCTCATTATTTGCTAATGATGGCAGTGCCTCAAAGCTCCCGTCATGAATGCGACCCCTTTGTGTTTAGCATATGTAGAATTGACACTTGAAGGCTCTAAACCTGCCGGCCTTTGAAGGCATACTTTTTATTTTTAGCACATGAACACGACAAAATACTGATTGATCGTAATTTTGGAACAGTGACCAACTTTTCGTTCATATCACATGGTTCCCTATCACAAAGCCATACTTTACACTCATCTATGAGCAGCGTTTCTATACTTTCCCTTCATTAAAAAAACCAAACTGAAACGATAACAAAACCCCCAGCTAATAAATATTAATTATCTAAGATTTAACCATAGCTGGCAATCTGATAAAGGTCACACTTTAAAGTGCAGCAGTGTAGCCTGGAAGCCCGGTACCCTCATTTTAACAATACACCTCACAATTATGGCTTGACAATTGAACACGCAATAGAATTACATCAATGAGGCGTTATAGCAATTTTCTTTGGGTCTGGTAAGAATCTCTGCTCTTACAAGCTCTAAAAATATCTATAGTATACCCATGTAAGGGTATCCACTGTTAGCTGAATTCAATCTTAATAGGATTTACTTTCCACTATGAAATCTTTAAGAGAAAACAACAGTATAGTTAAATATTAACACAGAAGCCCTGATTCTGTATTTAAAACATTGCACGTACTATAAAATATAATGAAAAAATATAAATAAATGAGAAATTAGGATGACTTTATTTTGCATTTTGTTCTAAAATGTTCACTGCAATCCCAGCTTCCTCCCAATGGGACTGTTTTGCTTTTTCAACCCTTCATCAACAACATAATGTGATTTCCCTACCTTGACAGGGAAGCCTAATACATTTAAATATATATATTTTACTCAACTCTACAGTTCTGATTGATAAACTTACTTTTTCATTGCTTAGTTGAAAAAAAGTCCTACAAAAATCAGTATTTGCATTCTGAAAATTACTAAGGTACTTAGAGAGCAGGAGAGAGAATTATGTTTATGAAAACTTTTTCTCTTTTCAGTCCACTGAGCTAATCATACAGATTAAAAGGAACATAGCATAAAGAAGCAGAGCAAAAAAAGAGCAGAAAAAAAAGATTTGACATGTACCTAGCTGATCCGCCAGATGTCTCCCCTTCTCCACTGGAACAATTCTTTCATCCTCCATATCACATTTGTTTCCCACCAGGATCACCTGCGCATTGTCCCAGGAGTAAGTCTTGATTTGTGTAGCCCTAGATCAGGCCAAAAAACGTCGTTACCTTCCATCAGCCGTGCCAAAATACAATTGTATATTAAGTATGAAAACAAGTACCATTAAACACAACATCAACATCTCAAGACTGCATGTTGGTTAAAAGACAAATAACCAAGCTTACACATAAAGCAAGAATGCAGACTATGTAATTTATAGCACCATTCCATTTTATTACTTCTTATGACAATAAAAGTACTTGCTAAAACTTTACAAGTGTTTCAAAGATCCAGACAAAAAGCTGAATTGAATAATTTTTGAAGTCTAGGGAAAAAAAGCATTCTTCTAGGGCTACTCTCCTTCAGCTATAATCTGTCAGGAGAATGACAATCAAATATACCTCTTAAGGATATTGTCATACAATAAGCCATACAATAGTTACACACTTCATGCTAGACTTACACCTTCTTGTAAAACATACCAACAATAGTTCAGAGCAGACAATAAAAGATGCTCATTTGCTGCAGCACATTTTCTGCAGAGTTTTAGTAATATCATAAGGAATTGTATTTTGAGTCAAACAGATGGAAGCATCAAGTCATCTTTGCTTGAACGGGAAATCTAGTTTGTGGAGACTGAGACTGCATAGAAACGTGGAAACTATTGTTAAAGAGAAAAAGAAATTTACCAAACTGGGAAGATATAGGATCAAGGTAAAGCTCTGTGAGATAATATTTGAACCCAGCAGGATTAATTAAGTGATACCCAAGGCAGGGAACGGCAGATGCAATGACAGATGACAGGTATCGGACTAATGCTAACAGAGGGATCAAGTGCATGGGAGCTTAAGCAGGAGCACTGAGATGAACTTAAAGCCTCTAAAGCCCTCTGTGGCTCATATGCTGGAACTGCAATGGAACTAGCTGTGAATCCCAGGAGTCTGACCTTACATTTGGCTTCTTCATAGTTTTTCCATGACAAAAAAGATTTTCTTTTTCTATTTATCCTGAGGGGCCAGTCCTTTCCCACCATACTCAGTGAGGTGTCACAGAGCCAGCAGCAGAACAGTATTAGCTTAGTAGTATTCATTTGCATCCATTTTTTCAGAGCAGCCCAACCTATTTTATTTTCACCAAGTCAGCTCTATCTTTTAAGACTCCCCCCTTCCCAAAGGTAATTAGGCTGCTCTGCCAGAAGTGATTCATTCCTTCCCTCCTCTAGTCCCTAACTCACTTTTTCATCCTTTGTCCCTACTCACCACCCCTCCATATAGGACACTAGTTTCAGGCAAACCTGTCGTTTCCCAGAAGAGCCAGGAGTTCCCTCGGATTTTACTCTTGTTTAGTTTGCTTGAAATCCCTTAACAATAAAGCCGTTGGTTCCTTCTATCTTGAATTAGCAGCAGTTTCCAGCGCTGATCTACTAATGATAATTTTTAATTAGTTTGGGTTGCTTACTTGTCTTTTCCATGGAAAGCAGACAGTCATGTCTACAGAAAGGAGGTCATTTCCCTGTGCAACTTGCCTCTAAGCAGCAGCCTGTTCGATTGCACTGGCAAACATAAACCTGAAGGAAGCCCATAGCACAAGGCCAGACCCATACTGCAACACACTAAAATAATCAAGGCCCTCCTGCAGTGAAACTTCTTACTCTTCTTCATGTCCTCCTGGAAAGGCACTCGCTCCCACCTCAATTTTGGCTCCTCCACTTTCACCCCTCTGAGTGCCTCCATCTATACAAGCCCTGTGAGTGCTAATATGGGTCTGTGATGAGTTGATGCAGTACTCTGGGGTTTCTCTAGGCTCATCACAGAAAGGAATGACCTCAGAAATCCACCAAAGCCCAAAAAGATGAAGTCTCCCCAGTTTCCCTCTATAAGCAACAGAGAAAATGGAAGTCTCTTCAGGTTCAATTTAAAACACCTGTAACCAGGCTTCTCAACACTGCCAAATTATAACTATTTAAACAGAATTAATTAGAAAATGGAAAAGAAGAGAAAAAAAGCACAAACGATCTCCTATAGAAACTCATCCTTCTCCCTGCTTCGTACAAGTTAGTGAAAAGCTTCTCTTGCAGAACACTGCCATTTACTCTTCTGAGGAGCAGAAAACCCCCAGAAGTTATGAAGAAGAAAGTCTAAAAAAAAAACCCTGATCCCCATACGAAAAGAAAGGCAGCAAATTTCCAGAAGCTTTTGGAAAGGTAAATAAATAAATGAATGGAAAGGCTTGTGCAATTGAGCCGTTTCAACAACTATCAGGACAGTCCAATGTTCACACTGGGAAAATGCATTTCTGTGACAGAATAATAATGCTGTGCCTTATTTGTGCTGAATTCCCCAAATTAATGATAAAGCATGGGGTTTATGCTTCATGCTTAGAAGAAAAATAGTCTTGGGTTCACAGCTGCACGGATACATCAACGGCCTAATTTGGAGATCAGCCTTAAAGATAAATAAAACTGATGATTTGTGAACCCAGCTGTCACTTAAATCTAAGTTAAATTTAACCAATTTTTTTCTTCCCTGCTATGAAAGTGTCTAGATTGTCCAAAGCAGCATTTCTATAATATTTTCTGTTTACATTACAGTATCAAATGCTGAGTATATTCTAGTTTCAATACAATTTCAAATGAGGTATAAACCACTGATTTATCCACACACAAAACTATCGAACCAAAGTCAAATAATAACCGTCAAAGGAGACTATGAAAAAAATCTAGAAACTCAGCCAAAAGCCATGAAAGCTCATTTAGCCCTTTCACTCACCCTACAGGAAAGACATCTTATTATTCAAACAAAAATAATTAGTTATTATCAAATATCAGGTAAAACCCCACATCTTTTCTTTTGCCTATTTCTACTTTGTCTTCTAAAATAACCTAGCTGTTCTCTTGCCACACTGTAGTAAGGAAAATCACTCAGGCTTAATCTTTTAAGGCTTCTCATACAATCTACAGTACCTTTCCCAGTGAAGGAGCAAGAGAACAGGTCATGTCCTGGACGTTCCCAAATGCATTTATATTGTGTATTTTACACTTTCTCAGCTGCTTTAACATTGTTATCATTAACCAGAGCCAGGGCAGATGACACACACACCTAAACTGAGACAATAATTTATTAGGGTGATTCATGTGACTGAAGGGAAGACTGTACCTCACGTTCACGTACTACTTCAAGAGCTTGTCCGAATACCCAACATACAGCCATGACCCTCCTCAGTGAGGAGAAAGAGAGCCTTACCTTGGTATAGAAGTATTTCTGGAGTGACAGAAAGCAAATCAGAATCCTCTTTAGGACGTCTGCCCATAAGAACCCATATAGGATAAGAGGAAATGGCCTCAAGATATACCAGTGGAAGTTTAGACTGAATAGTAGGAAAAACTTCTTTACCAAAAGATCAAGCACTGGAACAGGCTGCTCAGGGAGTCACCATCCCTGGAGGGGTTCAAAAAGCATGTGGATGTGGCACTTCAGGACATGGTTCAGTAGACACAGTGGTGCTGGGCTGACGGTTGGATTTGAGGATCTTCGAGGTCTTTTCCAATCCTAATGACTCTATGATTCTAAGGTTGTGGTAAAAAGATCACCCAAGGAGGAAACTATATGGCAGATAAGAAGAGATAATCTCATTTCTCTTGTGGTCAGGTGATGGCAGGCCAGGAGGCTGTTACAACAGTCATATGCCAATGAACCAGAGATGAAAGGTGAAATGCACCATACACACATGGGAAGCAGTTTTAGAGGGGATGTTGGATGAAAAGGCTTAGAGAATAGTAAGGCTAGTAAGCACAAACTGCTAAGGCAATTTTCCAGCTAGAGGAAGGATACAAGCTCTAAGATGCTAGACACGTCTAGAAAGGAGGAGATTTCTCTCTAATGGAGATCTGACATCATTTCAGCCTATTTATGAAGTTGAATTTTGAGATCTATGCACAACACTATGAGCTCAAGAGAAGAAAAGAGTTTGTTGTGGGCAAGACCTTACTTGGAGTGCTAGGTCTCTGGCTTAGCTATTTGTTCATGCTTTTGGCTTGTTTTCTGTAGGGAACTCTGCAGGAAGAGATGGTACAAAAGAAAGCAGTGAGACGAGTTGAGACTCATGTTGACAGCCTGCTTACAAAGCACCTTAAAAAACCTGAATCACTAAACAGCAACAGGCAGGACACCAGCAAGAAGGAACAAGCTTTAGAATAGACAATGTCCTACTGTAAAATAAAGAGATGACTACTGTACACAACTTGAACTATTCCAAGGTTTTGTGAATGGGTACAAATTTAGGATCCAAGAATTTTATTCAGGTGGGAAATTCTTCCCAGTCAGTGAGAATGGGCTGGCATGGAAAACAGCCAAAAGTTAGTTGAAGGGTTATCACTTCATGTTTTATTTGATGATGGTTTTCTTGAAGTATCTTCCCAGGCTTTACTGTATTTGCTTTATGAACTCAGTCCCATGATGACATGGTAGATGGCTTACTCATGTTTTTATGCCAGAGAAACACTCAAATTCCATCCACGCACACTATGTTAGAAAAAACTGGGAAGGTTAACAGGTTCCTTACTGGATTTAATTCACATCAACGGAGTACTGCTGATATATTCTCATTGTCGAAAAGGCTGGCCGATCTGCTGCATCATGCCGTATTTAGGACAAAATGTTCAGCATAAAAGTACTATTTACTTACTGTAGCTGGACGCTGAAAAGCATATCACTAACCAGCTAGGATAGCAGGACACTTACAGGAGAGAAAAGATGTGTAGGATTAATTGCTGTAATTTCTGGAAACTGCAGGATGCAAGGAGACCTGGGATGAGCTTTGTTGTTAGCTTTCGCATATATTCTAGGTGGACGCCCTATATAATTTCAGTGAGGGTTGATGTATCATATTAGAACTAGCGCAGCTTGTTGTCACCTCACCTAAACCTGATCAAGCAGGGAGGAACTCATGTATCGGGCCACACACGTTACTTGCAAGGTAAAAAGCAGATCGTAAGTTCATCACTTCCTGGGAATCTAGGAGCAACACTACTGAGGGTAACAGCTTCATTAGAGGAGACGAGGTGGTTCAGGCAGTTGTCCTCCCACCGAACTCTCTCACATCCCAAACATTCTGGGCCCAGCCCTCTCACTCTTACAGAGGTCCTTCCTCTTGGACACCGCAGGCAGGGCAGGAAGGCTGATCTATCCATGTGTGATGGACAAGACAAGGCTGAGCATCAGGGGCACGCAGGCTGTGCAGCTTCCCAAGTGCTGCCACTCTCTCCTTCCACCAGCACCAAACAGAAGCACTGCAGGGCTATTAGGGCACTGTTTTTATCATTACGCATGCTGCTACTGTCTCACACCTGGCCTGAACAAGGGACTAGGTTCACATAAAGGTTCTTAGCTAGAGGAGCTTAGGTAGTAGACACCTTAATTTTCCAAGCAGAGTACTGTTCCTGACTGAACACCAGATCCAGAGTAATGTTTTTTGAAGCTCAACTGTATCATCCAGCATGGTGAAAAAAAGCCTCAAAAAAATCCTACCTACGTGCTACGCTAGCAGATGGCAGAGGCTGATACAGCAGCACTAGACAAAAGCTTTTGCTTCCATTTATGTCCCTTTGGAAATTTAGAAAGCGATTTTGCAGACTGGGAAAAAAACCACCCCTAGGCTGCGTTGCCACTAGAGGACTCTGCTGGCACAACAAAGCTGTCTTTGCTACCGTCCTTCCCTCTCCAGGGGGCAAGCTTCAGAGATGGAAGTGGGCTACCACAGGCCAATTTTATCTGCCCCACTACATCATTTGGGCTCAGAATCTTAAGATCGATGGTCAGAGAGATTCTTGACATAGAGAGTGAAAAAATAACAGTAATGGTTCATCTCTGTCCTTTGGCTGATGAGGTGCTTGTGCATTCCCTGTGGCACAGGGAGACATGAAGTCCAGGACATAAAGTCAACCTTTCCCAATTCTTACACTCTTGTGCCATTGCCTTTGATGTTAGATCATTTCCAATACAAAGGTTCAGGTTAAACTTCACCTATGACAACTTTAAAATAGTTGTGGCAGCTCATAGATTGAGATTTGGTATTTTTTACCTAAGTTAAGACTGATACGTAAAACATGTTAGAGAAGTCAGACAGACAGGCAGACAGACGAACTCATCACATATACCTTGTTTCAACTGGGAACCAAGCTTCAAATATTTAGAGTTTAGCGGAAGGTACTGCCCTAGCTCACATGCCTGCAGTCCTACAGAGAAACAGCTTCACCTGAGCTTGGTGGAGGGTGTCCCACATGAGGAACCTGTTTTTGGCAAAGCCTTTGTGTTTGTGTTCCTAGCAAGGAAAAAATTTATTCCTCCATCATTAGCTGCTGAAGGACAGCTCAGGGAAGGTGCTGCAGTTCCCCTTCTGCCGCACAGTGTCATGATATGGAGATGGGGTGAAAGTGGAGAGTACATCTCAAGATCATGAGCAACTGTTTCAGTGGACAGCAAGAACAAACACTCACCTTGGAGGAAGGTGAAATTACTAGAGATAATAGATTATGTTGTTGTAATTAAGTTGTAGCTTTTGAGTTACAACCTACATTAGGGAATATAGAATAGGTGTTCGCAAAAAGCCAGACTGAGCTGGATGCTAAGAGCCAGTGTCAGTATACGGTCCAGGATCTTCTGATCTGTTGGCTAAGAAAATTTTTAAGTCACCTTACATGCTGCTGCTTTATGCTCCTGGGAGGTCCCTGAGATCACCACAAATCAACATCAGACTTGGGAGATTACATGAACCACTGCACTGCCTTGCTTGGCACGCTGACCATACCTACCCTCAGTATCCACCAACAGGGTGACAAGCAGAAATGATGGCAAGACATTTGAGGGGAGCCACTGAGGTACTCCTAAGGACAGAGACAGCTTTTCCCATGCCTTGTATTTCCTACACAAAGTCTGGTGTACCTTTGAGAAGATGCCATGTCAGAACATAAGTTCCAGGAACAGCAGCTGAGGTTCTCTCCCCCTACACTGCACTGGGTCCTTGCTGAGAAAACACCTCCCTGTCAGCTACCACTGAGGGGACTGCAGGAGCTGCCCACAGCCACAGAAATGTCACATGCTCTGGCTCTTCTGGGAAGACCTCTACCCTTCCTGTTCTGTACATGTGCTTGTCTGAAAGGCAGGAGAGCAGCAAGAAGGTCTGGGCCACGGCTCCACTTCCAAATCAGATCACAGTGTGGAGTGAGAGTGTCTTCCTGAGGAAGACGACGGGTGGCATGAGCTACAAGGGGAGTCTTCAGCTAGGGAAAGGGAAGCACACACCAAAATATGGGGGAGGCAAGCCTGGGTACCATGCAGCTTTGATAGTGCCATGGAGGGTTTAAAGTGACTGACCCAGTGCCTTCTTTTTTCACTGTAAGCCAAAACTATCCCGGCCTTTTCTCACCAGAAAGTCCAGAAATAATTTTTGGACATTTGTGCTGAATTCAGTGGTGCAAGAGGAACTTACAACACCTGAGAATTTGTTTTATCCCTAGTTTTAGGGGTAGGTCCTCATCCTTCCTATTTAATAGGTAGCGCCTCCTCTCCCATCCTGGTGTTCCACTCTGAGCACTGCCTTGCAGAGTCGCTCAGGTGCCTTCTGCAGTCAGTGGTAACAGAAAGGCTCCTTCCAAAGGGTATGCTTGCTTCTGTCCTAGACCCTGCTCTTCCTCCTCTCATTAAAACTACAACCAATTTAAACTTCACAAGTTTTTAATGGTTAAAGTTAGATTCTTAATTATCTCAAATAAGGCAAGGTGAATACTGTTCCATGTGTCTACAGTGCTAAGTTCCAGGAAAAAAAACATTTCTTTTTTCTGGCAGTTTGGAAAGATTTAGCCTGGTTAGAATTTAAACGAGATCTTACTCAAACAACCACTGTTAAACTGGATTGTTTCAGCAGCATAGCCAAAAACCTCATAAGCCCAAATAACGCATTAAAGGATTAATTTCTTTACAATAAATTAGAACTTTTAAAAGCAACAACTGCTATAGTATGCTGCTATATTTTAATTATAACTTTTTTATTAAAGTGAAGCTGTAGAACTTTCTCTAGGGAGAGTTTAAAAAACAAATTATTTATCCCAGAGTTTAGATGAAGAAGAAAGAATACAGTGATGCAAAGCGCTGTGGAGGTGAAATGTCTAACATTCTCAAGAAACAATTTTGAGGAGAAAATTGGCCAAAAATACAACCAAACTCAACAACAACATTTCATACCAGTCCTGCACTGCATTGAAGGAGTCTTCACTGGTGATGTCATACATGAGTATGAAGCCCATGGCTCCCCGGTAGTAGGCTGTAGTGATGGTCCTATACCTTTCTTGTCCAGCTGTATCCTGGAACAGAAAGGAATATTTTTTGAGATTTCTCAGAAAGAGGAGATGTAGTTAGATCCTATATCTAAAATAAGGCAACCACTTTTTGTTACTGTATCTTTTAAAATTCTCATTTACTCCCAAATAAAATGAATTCTACTTAGATTTTAGCATTAATTGGGCTTTCACATCAACTATAATTTGTTAGATGCATTTTGACACATGTACTATTAAAAAAACACCAAAAATGTCAACCCTTTAATTGCTCTTCTCTGCCTCAGCCTCAATGCAATAATAAAATGTTAGCAGAGTTCACTGAAAGCTGAGACTTCAAAGCAGAGGCAATAGAAAACAGTCCAGGACTGTACCAGACAAAAGGCATTTACGTGTTGCAATTTAGTGTCACGGTCAGGAAAATGTCCTTGAGATAGATGGTGTGGGTGACTGGGTTCTTACCTGAGGGTAGAGACAACAATTAAAGTCTTGATGCAATAAAAATTATGCTACAAAGTGAATTTAATGTGGAGTATCCCAATCACAGTGTCTGAGGTGCACATACTAATTCAAGATTTACTAATTCTCTTCTGTTGGTTCTGCTTAATTCTCTTTACCTATCGAGTACTGTAGAATCTCTCTACCTGCCCTTGTCATTTCTGTGTTCAGCCCAGCAGCACAAAGGTGAAACTCTGGCATATACAACAGAAGAATTTCAAAAGACTTGTGACAGCTGGAAAACTTGTCAGCTACCGTCTCTTGCATGCCAACAACATTTATTCCTCATATTTTGGGTGCCTGCTGTTAAACTGAGGAGTGTTTCCATATCAGATCAGCAGTCCTGCAGACAAGCTGTTCCCTCTGGACCTGCCTTCCTTCAAGAAGTCGAGTACTTAACTTATTTCTCAGTTCAGGAGGTATCTATCTATCACATTTCATCCATCTTTGGACAAGTGGCAACTCTGTGAAACAGCTGCAGGGAGGCAAAAGGCCTTACCTTCAAAGTGCATGGTCAGCATAAGGTGTTGACTGCTCGCTACTCTTGCGAGTTAGCAGTACCGAAATGAACAGCCCTTTAGTCCTCCAAAACCCACACTTAAGAAAGCATTTACTGCCACTGGTTTAAAATGAGATTAAAGTTTCTCTTCTCTAAAGACCCTAAAGGACTTGCCAATCATGTAGCTAGTTGGCAGAGCTAAATAAATCCATGTAAAGCACTCTTGCAGGAGTATAATGACAGCTTCAGATGAGGCACAGCACATCAACACAACCCCAGAAAGCACACAAGGTGTAGTGGGTGGAAAACTACTCAGCTTTAAGATCCTCCTGTCCATCATTCCCATACATGCAGCTTCGGCCTTGCTACACGCAAGACAGAGTGTTGGCCCTTCCAGAACACATGCTAGCAAGTCTATGAAAAGGAAAATATCAATGATCGCCTGTTGTTCTGCACCAGAGTATCACAGAGGTTCTCTGTAGGAGGAAAATGCTTGTAAATAAGCTCCCTGCAGCTTGCTTAAAAGGCTCTGCCTATTGTACTACCATGGGACTATCCACAGCTGTAACACTGCAAATTTCCCAGTGCAGAGATTATGCAGCAGGAATTTTGCCATTTCTCCAGGACAATTCTAGGAAAAGAAGGGAGTTTTCCTTGAAACTTGTGTGTTTATTTCATGACAGGGGAGTTCATTGGTTGATCACGGCGAGGAATTGGACACTGGCTGAGAAATAGTCCTGTTCCCTCCTAACAAGAAGTACCAGAACGAGATGGACTATACCTTGCAGTCTCAGTGACCGTTTCTCCTCCTGCCATTGCTAGATCCATCACAGGGCACCCTCCTATGCACCAACACCACATTCTTTGCTTAGCTGCGGAACAGCTAAACCAGCCATGCCTACTGTATCCTAACTACACTTCTTCAAGTGGGGAAAGTCTCAGCAGCAATACTATTGTTCTGTTTATTCAGGGACACATGATAATTGCTTTATTTTAGCCTGATCTCCTAAGGACACAGGCTTATTAAATAATCAGTCTCCACACATGCATGTGTATATGCTCGTTATAACTCCACTCACTTTTGATCAAATTTGACTGAGGGGAAATGCTCTCAAAGGCACAGTCTTACAAATGTCATGAATCATAGAATCATAGAATCACCAGGTTGGAAAAGACCCACCGGATCATTGAGTCCAACCATTCCCACCAATCTCTAAACCATGGCCCTCAGTACCTCATCCACCCGCACCTTAAACACCTCCAGAGAAGGTGAGTCAACCATCTCCCTGGGCAGCTTGTTCCATTGCCTAATGACCCTTTCAGTGAAGAATTTTTTCCTTATGTTGAGCCTGAACCTCCCCTGGCAGAGCTTGAGGCCATTCCCTCTTGTCCTGTCCCCTGTCACTTGGGAGAAGAGGCCAGCACTCTCCTCTCCACAACCTCCCTTCAGGTAGTTCACAGAATCACAGAATAACCAGGTTGGAAGAGACCCACAGGATCATCGAGTCCAACCGTTCCCATCAGTCACTAAACCATATCCCTCAGCACCTCATCCACCCGTGCCTTAAACACCTCCAGGGAAGGTGACTCAACCACCTCCCGGGGCAGCCTGTGCCAGTGCCCAATGACCCTTTCTGTAAAGAATTTTTTCCTAACGTCTAGCCTAAACCTCCCCTGGTGGAGCTTGAGGCCATTCCCTCTTGTCCTGTCCCCTGTCACTTGGGAGAAGAGGCCAGCACCCTCCTCTCTACAACGTCCTTTCAGGTAGTTGTAGAGAGCAATGAGGTCTCCCCTCAGCCTCCTCTTCTCCAGGCTAAACACCCCCAGCTCTCTCAGCCGTTCCTCATAAGGCCTGTTCTCTAGCCCCTTCACCAGCTTTGTTGCTCTTCTCTGGACTCGCTCCAGAGCCTCAACATCCTTCTTGTGGTGAGGGGCCCAGAACTGAACACAGGATTGGAGGAGCGGTCTCACCAGTGCCGAGTCCAGAGGGAGAATAACCTCCCTGGACCTGCTGGTCACGCTGTCTCTGATACAGGCCAAGATGCCATTGGATTTTCAAGAATAATCAAGAATTTTCAAGAATAAATGAAAATAGTTGGTGAGGTGAAGAGACCTTAACTATACCTTACCCGGGGAAAAAAAAACCTAACTGCAATGCTTATCTTTTTCCAGCACCAAAGTATCCACAGGGGAGAGGCTTTCTTCATGCCTCATTACGAGAAAGACCTAAGTCAGTATTCATAACTTCTCAGATCCTGCAGCCAACAAGAAGAAACAAATCCATAGGAAGTCAGGCTTCTTCAGGTCTCATGCTCACAGAGTTATTGTTTTCCACCTGCATTCCCAAGTTCTTCTGTCTTCTAAAACTCATCTTCCGTGTTTAACTAGTGCTCCTTTTGGCTTAGGGCTTGAGGCTGTGACCAGGTGGTAAGCAACTGCAATAAACATTATTTAGCTACACGCAGCATCATTTGGAAAGAAATAAAATTTGACGGTGGCTCAGAGCAAGGAGTTAGCTCTGAGGAGGTACATCCAGGCTGCCCTCAGAAGCAGCCCCAAGGGACTCTAAGGGCAGCTTCCAAAACCTGCCTTGGTACCATCCCGGTGCCTTGGCTTAGTGAGGAACAGGATTCAGCCTACGGTGTTTATCTGTGTTAACAGCAAACTGTGCTATTGCCTGAAAACTCTGACATTTAGTCGTTCTGGTTTGTTGATTTCATTATTCTGCCTGTGAAACCCCTGTGTAGGGAGCGAGCCCCAATTTATTAGCAAGAGACAGGGACGTGGCCACAGGAGGTACAGAACCCCAAAGGGCTACAGGCATTTGCTTAGTCATAACCTGTTCCCTGGTGGATAACATGCTTACCTCATTAGGAAGGTAATTTGCATACTCATTAGTATATATTAGGTGCCTGCCTTCTCAGGTTATCAAAGGGGGAAAGGCATCCTATATATCATGGTATGTAAAGTTTATTCATAACCTTATCCTGGTAGCAATGCGGTACAATGCAGAGATGTGATTCATCTCGATGTGAGTCACTGATAAGTTCTGCGCTTTGTTTTACTGTACAGGTACAGAGCATGTCCTCTCAAAATTTTTTTCCTTGCATTTCTCCAAATTCAAATGAAACTTGGCAATAGCAATAACACTCTGAACTGAATTTTCTCCTCAGGTTATGTTAGCTTCTTAGACAGCTATAAACTGGCTTTATTTTCTTGAGTCACACCATGTTTTCTGCTAGCTTCAGTGAACACGCTCCATCCCCCCAGGTACTTCAACATAAAATAAAACAAACTGCAAAGCTGAATTCAGTTTCTTCAGCATTTACAATAGCTGCCCTTACATCAGCTTAAAATACCACAAACCCTAGGTCATTAGGCATTTCAGTTTATGTGCAAGATGATTTTCTAATGAAGGAGAAAATAATCAATGCAGATTGCTCCCCAACCCCACCCAAGCTGTTTGCAAGATTTCCAGGTAGACCACAAATTCATTACAAGACAAGCAGATGAGGCACAGGCAGGTATCAGCAGAAACCCAATGTAGCTCTAATTAACAGTCTAGCAAATGCCCAGGAAGAACAGCCTGAGCTTTCAGCATCCAAAAGGCTGTTTGGCTGTCCCTGATGAGGAATCAGAAAGCTTGGTTGCAACCACGGGGTGTTGTGAGGGTTGTCTCTGTGAGGTATATTTACATTAATGAGCCAACACCACTGTTCTTTTGTAGCTTACATACCTGCCTATCCTTGATATAAACAATTAACCCCCACCTCAAGACCATTAGCTGGCAGCCTGAAAAAAATGTGAAGGTTTTATATTAATGAACAGTCAAAATTCAGTGTTTATCAGAAGAGAAAAATATGTAAATGCATTTGCATTATGTGCAGATGCTCTCAACTCACAAGATCTATCACCTAAACATTCATGACAGGAACACAACTGGCCTTTCTTTAAGTTACATGGCTGTCTCAGCAGAAACTTAGGTTTCAAGGTACTTACACGGGAAACACATTTGAGTTTTTAAATCATAACAGATGCTCTTTGCTGCAGGTCTGAAAAATCAGAATCACTGATTCTAAACCATTGCTCTTCTATTGAAGATTTCCAGCCACAACTTCTTTGTTCCAGATAAAATGTCACTGAAACTTCTCATCTGCACCAGATTTAATCCCTTCAGCGCCATGACTGTTCTAGCAATATATGTGACAAACAGCCTCTAAAGAATAAACCTTTCAATTTTTTTAAAGGATTAAGGCTTGATTTTAGGCTGTGTGTTTTGGGGTTTTTTTTAAAGACAACTAATATGTAAGATTAAGTGTCACCTGTTGTCCAGCTTGTGGGCAACAATTACAAGATGCATGTACTTAGCTCCATCCTTGCTTAGGCTACCCAGAGTCAAAACAGAGGCTATATCAACCTCGAGAACCAGCAACAACCACAATTTTGAGGCCTCATCAGCTGCGGTGAAGGAAACACCTCTTCTTGTACAACATTTACACATCAGGAAACATCCTGACTCCCTGCAAACACAGCTTAGTGCTCAGCAGGACTTGTGATCTCAGCTCCTGTTCTCTACAAGATAGATAACCTGAATAAACAAGAAATGAAGGCACATCCTGAAAGCAGAGGGCGGTTTGTCCTGCTGCAGGCCAGTCTGGGGCTCAGCAATACTCAACCCCTTTATGTCCAAGATGTGTTTACTTTTCCTTCTGCATGGATAAGGAAACATTCACGCTCACATGGAACTATGCTGGTGTCTGTCGTGAACTGTGAAAGCGCCATTCTGCTATCCATAACCTCTACCCCCTCTGCTTTCTTCCCAGCTCCAGGCAGATCTCTCAAACTCTACATGCAGCCTCCTCCGCTGCTGCCCTGTTCTGCCCACCTCGCTGGACCTACCTTGCTGCTCAAAGCTGGGGAGGCAAACAGCACTGCCTTACCTTTCTGCACTGCTGCAGCGTGAAGTGTTAAATTTCTCATGACCTCCAGCAATTCTGCAGTTGTTTTACTACACACACACACACACTCACACTCTTTCTTTGCAATAGTGGACTTTTACGTGGCAGTCACCAAGAATCAGCTAAACAGAAGTCACCTTGAGAAAGAAGACGGGGGAAAAAAAACAACCCACCAAGAACCACAAGGGTGAGTGTAGAAAGTGACCTTCAGCAGACTAGTACATGGCATTAATAGGAGAATGCTAACGTTGAGCTTACTGTTCCTGCTGGCGGCTAGAAATAGGAACAAACAGGCAAGCAAGATGAGTCACTGGTTAAGACATGGAAAAGACGTGATGTCATGAAAAGCCTGTGAAGTTTCAATTGCTGCCAGGAGCAAAATAACACCTGGTTCTTTCAGAGCTCAGCTCCGATTAAAATGCTCCACTTCAACAGATCGTATTAAGCATGTTTTTTTTCTTTCTTGTTATTGAGTGCTCCTGTTGTGGAAGAGTCACTTGAACCTGCTCAGACACATTTAGATACCATGACAGCCAGTTTCATCTAAGCAATGTTAGCAATGTGCAGCAAAACATTTCTGTTGTGAAAAAAACCCAACCAACACAACCCCCTGTCTTTTTTTATAAAAGGCTCTTTCCTCGCAAAGTGCATTTTAAACACTTCCCCACTATTGCTGTCTTCACTTTAACTCTAGAGGTAGTCAAACCAGAAACCTGGATAATTTCAGTACCACCAGTTGCAGAAGCTTCACTTTTCCCATCCTATTGTGCTTACCCTGTTTTTTTTAACATTCCCCCATGAAATGCTCCCACTGTAGAGACAGAAATTTTACTAAAAGACACTTTTAATATATACACAGCCTACAAGAACTCACCAATACCTGGTCAGTCAGGGGCCTCAGTCACCCCCAACACACACACACTTGAAACTGTCCCCCATAACTCAGCAGCTGAGGGTCCCTTCAGATGAGGCACTGCACTTACTTTTCTTTTCAAAGTACTTTTTTAAACTAAGTAAATGGACAAGGAAGAGAATTTAGTGTAGGTCCACCTCATCCACCATTAAAACTGATGGTTGGGAAGCCCCAGTTCTTTAACTTTGCTCAGCAGCTTTGTATCGTTTAAGACAAAAAGCGAATCACTGAAAATGCAGTGGGGTGCATACACTCAGCAGAATGCAATTTCCAAACTGGAATCTGGCCAAGGCACTGTGATTAACACTCCTGCTCATGACCTACTAAGATGTTAAAAAAAATATTTCCATTTTCCCAGGTGCTTTGAGATTGTAGTGAAGATTAGCAGCAGTTGCCCTTCCTTATCTGTCAAATGGTAAGGAAGACTGAAAGAGGGCTGCTTGCTTGTGAACATTATCTGCTCTTCTCATCTTTTTGTAGTCTGAGGTTCTCTGTTAGAGTATTTAAAAGACAGCAGCTGTAAAACAGAGAAATCTCTTGAAGAAGCGAACACAAAGATTAAATTCATTGTGCAGATTTCTTAAATCTTATAGGACTGAAGCAGTATTTTTTCTGACTTAGAATTAATATGAAGATCAGTCTGATATTTTTTATTCTTCCTGATCCAGTTACGTTGATAGAAAAATAAAGAAATGGCAGAAATAAAAATATGTAGCATCCATTCTAAATGTCTCCTTCCAACTTCCATGTGTCCAACTGCAAATAAAAATCAAAAGCTATGATGCATTTAAAAGCCCATCCACTGCAGACAAGGGATAAAACCATCACTGCTATGATAGAAAAAAAAAAACTTAAGACAGTTTTAAGAGGCTGAGATCCCAGAACAAAAAGCATTTTAGGTACTGAATACATTTTTATATAAGAATACTTTGCCAGATTTGTGAGGCCTTTTTAGTTGTCCCACGTGTATCCTTTAATTCTGTAATTCAGCCACTGCAAGAACAGCTGTACAACGCACAGATGTCTGAGCACTGTTATCCACTACAAGCATTACTAATTAGCTAGGGTTCTTGAGAAGCAGATAAATTAATCAAAACCAGAGTACTTCTGAAGCAGCACTACTGTACTGTCAATGAGCAAGCTGGACGTCCCTGAATGGTCCTGCGATGCCCTGGACAGATGTGCTACCGTCCCACTACCACTGTGTGGGTTCCAACAGCAGCCTGATAACTCAGAGAGACGTACAGCAGAGAGGAAACTCTCAATACATTATGAATCAGCTGCCAAAAGAACAAATGCAAAATCTGTGAGGAGGAAGTTAGATGATCTGTGGTACAAATCCATCTAAATTCAGTCGCCTGGTTCTTTGATCTGGAGGGGAATCAGGAGAGGTGAAGGGAATTAGCATTATAGTGCTATTGGCCTCCCCCGCCTCAAATGAACGCAAACAAAACTGAGCAAGTCCCAGCTCGAGAGCAACAGAACAAGATCCAGACTTCCTGGAGCTTATTTCTAGGTGATCAAGTGTCATGGTAACCAGCAAGAGAGCCAGGCAGAGAGAGGGGCTGCTCAGGTCTCTGAGAGCAGGCTCTGCGCAAGGTTGGCAGCAGGGTGGTGGTACCCAGCCCTGCCCACAGCTCCACTATCCTGGCCAAACCTTTGGTTAACTCACTCACAAAGCACATAGTTATGTCCAAAGTTCTTTAGGAAGCTCATTGACTTTGTGCCTGGAACACCAGGTAGTGCTCCTAATTGTAATAAGCATCACTCCTAGAGCTTGTTCTTACCAAGGGAAGATTTCAGCTTATTTAGTAGTGGATTAGGGCTAAATCTGGGTCTCCTAATTCACAAGAACCCTTTAGAGATATTATGTCAAAGGGGTCAATTCTAAGATGAAGGGCTCGGAAATACTGAGAAGGTGTTTATAATATTTCTAAGATTAAAATACCAAATCAAAGTACAACCATGAGGCAAGAACACGTGCTTCAAATCAAAGGGTAGCAGCAGCAGCAAAACAAAAAGAAAACAAACAAACATAATTTATAGTAAGCACCACATGCCAATAAGGCCTTCAAAACCTTTATGCGAGATTTTCAAGATCTGGTGGAAATTAAGAATTGATCAGGCAATTTCCAATTTATTCCCTCCTAAATTAAGACAAAAGCCCCACTGCTGAATTCAAATGAGCATTAAAACAAAAATATAAAGACATTTAAGTTCTTACACACAATAACACAGAATGAAATATTAAAGACAACAAAACCCAAGAAAAGCCTGAAGCTTATAAGTCAGAAGGTACATAACAAGGAACAGAAAAAGGTACGTATCTCACTTCACTGGAGTTCAAAATACATTTTCCAAATGGTGGAAAAATAGCAGCAACAGATTCTTTTCTCTCATAAGCTCAGACTTGATAGAAATGTGCACATACTTTGAAAAGCAATGCAGTAAATAAATCTTCATTGGTGACATGAAGAGGTTTTTGTTTAAAATCACAAAAATGTAAAAAAACCAATCAAATGGAATTTGAAACTTTCCAAGTAAACCCACACCTCTGCTGAGAATAGAAAGGAAGACTTTCAGCTAAAGGACAGCTATTTTGGAGTAGTCGTAAGCATCTTAAAATAGAGGCTTAGAATTCAAGTTCTTTGTCAACCACAACAGTCCATGCATGATGCTGCTCAGTAATAACACAAGACAAAGAAAATAATCATCTACCATTTATCATAATACAACTACCTGAAAGGACGTTGTAGAGAGGAGGGTGCTGGCCTCTTCTCCCAAGTGACAGGGGACAGGACAAGAGGGAATGGCCTCAAGCTCCGCCAGGGGAGGTTTAGGCTAGACGTTAGGAAAAAATTCTTTACAGAAAGGGTCATTGGGCACTGGAACAGGCTGCCCAGGGAGGTGGTTGAGTCACCTTCCCTGGAGGTGTTTAAGGCATGGGTGGACGAGGTGCTGAGGGATATGGTTTAGTGTTTGGTAGGAACGGTTGGACTCGGTGATCCGGTGGGTCTCTTCCAACCTGGTTATTCTGTGATTCTGTGATAATATTTTGTATTATAACCACACTGTCCAGATGTAAAACTAGAAACTTCTTGTGCAGTAGCTGCAGATGGCTCTGCTGCGCTCCTGAGGCAGTTCAGCAAGTGATCATGAGGTCCCTCTGGGATGCCATGTGGTTACATTACTCAGGGGTTTCTTGGTGTGAAGTCCTTTTGCACTATTTTACACTCACCCACCTTCATGGTGATGCCATCTCCTCCTTTCTGTTTGGAAAGAGTGGTCATGGGCAAATACATGACATACATGTGAGGTGTTTTGCTGCTGGGTATTTTTACTGTGTACTAATCACTTCTCTGCCATGACTCCTCCCTGCTCTGTCTAGGCCGTGTGCTGCTTCCTCACGTGTCCACTGGCCAAAGGCTAAGTGCCTGCGTGGCTCAAATCTTACTGATGAAAAGAACTATATCTATCAATTTTATATTAATATAGCTTCATAAAATAGGGAAATTGCACAGCATCACAAGCAAGTGAAGGTCTATCTAGAAATCCGTAATTGAAGCAATGGCAGTATCAGGCACAATATAATCACAAGTTCATGCAGAAGTGTTATGCTGCTTCCTAAATCACCCAGACCGTCCACCAGCAAGATATTGACAACAGACTCTCTGAGCCACCAGCTCAGTTCAGCAAAGGGCAATTCTATACTCTATTCCCATCATACTTTCCAAAACAATTCCCAGCTTAGGAATGAATTTGTCCTGTTATATTGGGGAAAACATATACTGAAATACCTATCAAATTAAACTGGCTTCGTCAGCGAGAACTGATCTCTGGACAAATTTTGCTCCTCTGCTTTCATGTGGAGCTATGCCATTTGTCTGAGGAAGGTGCAAAAACGTGATGTTTAGAGAATACAAGTTATTTACTATCGTAGAGACAAAAAGAAGGCTCTCAGAACTTTTTCTTGGTCCCACTGCAGTCCCAATCACTCCCCCTGAAGGAAAGGCTGCAAAAGCAAACTTTGGAGCAAAGCATAAAGTATAAGTGAGTAGAATTAGATCTGCCAGTGAGCTAAAGACATTTTTAACATTAAGGAGATGTGACTTCAGCAACAGCATCACTGTTTCAAAACATAATGAAACTACATTTAAGTGAACTGTGCTTTCTGCCTGCCACTATTTTGCCTTGCTCCAATGTCAAAGAATTATAACTCAATCCAAACTTGGAGGCTCTAAAGCAGCAGGGAAAGCTTTGGGGTTGGCTCCCTGGACCTTACCCTAACACTTAATACCAAGACTCAGGCAGTGACAGTATCTGGCCTTTCTGCAGAACAGAATGATTTTTGGTCTTTCAGGAAACAGATAATTAGTTTTCATTTCACTGGTACACTCATACCACGATCACTACTCTCAGAAAAACAGCATCCACAGAACAAAATGTATCCCCATTTAAACCATTAATAAAGTTAATATAAAGGACTGAAAGGAAAAAAACCAGCTTCTATCCTCACACGGCACACAGGTTTTCTTTCTCCATCCAGTGTACCAAAGCGTAGGTAGTTTCCCTGGACCAAAGGTTTTCTCTTCATCTTCCAAGTCAGTTGAAAAATTATGAAAGCCACAATAACATCCAGATCTCTTCACTTAGATGTCTCGTTTTGCTAGTTCTTCTCATGAAGCCTGAAGGGAGAGTAGAAGACTTCATCCCTATGCTACCAGCACTCACTGCACAATGACAGAGCACGTGTGTGAGGACAAGTGCATCCCGTCTTACAAACTGAGAGATCCCATATATCTCAGATGCCCTTAAACAGGCCTTTTTGGCAGACCATGAGTTAGCATCAGAGCTCATCTCCTGCCAACACCTGCAGCTGAGGGAAGGGAATCCTAAGATCTAATGCTCAACAAAGACACTTTTGCCAGAGCTGAGCAGCATGTTCTGCCAGCCTTCCTGATGCTTAGTGACTGTTAATTTCCCACAACCTTGTTATCCTCATCAAGTAGGGCATAAATAAATGTGCTATAAAGTTTCATCCAGGTACATACACTTCCTAGAGTCAAACAGTCACACAATACATATTAGATGATAAAGAATATACGCTCTGTTCTAATCTCCAAGTGCCCTTCCCCATGGCTAAGGATTTCATATCAGATCAGCCCTACACTCATTAGGACAGTTATATCAACGGATAGTAAATGTTAGATAAAATTTCTTAGATAAGAATAGGCAACATTCAGGAACCTGTTTGCTTCCTTTAATTAATGAACAGACTAGTTGAAGTCTATCTCACAAAACCAGATGTAAACATAAATGACCTCCACATATGGAATCATAGAATGGGTTGGAAGGGACCTTAAAGCCCATTCAGTTCCAACCCCCCTGCCATGGGCAGGGACATCTCCCACTAGACCAGGCTGCTCCAAGCCCCATCCAACCTGGCCTTGAACCCCTCCAGGCATGGGGCAGCCACAGCTTCCCTGGGCAAACTGTATGCCCTATCTTTCAAAACAGCTTATTAAGGAGAGCTGCAAGAACAACCTCTCATCCATACCTGCTTCAGTGCCACATCCATTGCACTGCTACTTCAAAAATGGAAGAGGCCACATTTGTTCAGAAAGAAAACCATCGGGTATTAAAGGCGCATCTGGCAAACTACAGATTCATCTCTCTGCCCATGGGAGAAAATGGGTGTCATCGTACTTCTCCAGAGGGAATGGGATCTGCTGCAAAGATTACACTACTAGGAGGGAGACACCTTGTGACACGTCACGGTGGAGAAAAAAAGAGACAAACTGAAACGAGTCAAAAGAACAGCAAAAAAAGATGATGGAAGGGCTGGCTCATTAAAAAACATTGGAAAGGTGATCTGTGTTTGGATGAGCTAAATAACGATTATCATCCCAGGGTGTTAAAAGGCTTGTTCCAGCAAAGACAAAACATGCAGTTTCCTTGGGCAGGCCAAAGGCTTCTTTAGCTGTGCCAGAGATCAGCAGGGACCAGGTCTTCAGGCAGTCTCTCCTGTGAGTTTGAATGATTCTCTGCTTCTACAATTCCCATAAACATTAGAAACAAAAGATGATAAATAGTTATTATCCCTGTCATAGTCAATAAGGCAAAA
Source organism: Phaenicophaeus curvirostris (assembly GCF_032191515.1). NCBI lineage: Eukaryota > Metazoa > Chordata > Aves > Cuculiformes > Cuculidae > Phaenicophaeus > Phaenicophaeus curvirostris. The sequence goes on from NC_091399.1 coordinate 32,532,792, forward strand.
GAACTGCTGTTGGTCTCACTGGGATTAGGACTTGTGCTCATTTCACTATTTAGAATAAATTTTCACTGGAAGAAGTAAACGCTTCAATCAATTATTTTATTTAGTAACCACAGACCTCTGCTTCTGCTGATGGGTTTTTTAGGTTGTTGGGGTTTTTGTTTGGCTGTTTGTTTCTTGAATCCTTGTGCAGAGTTTCTTCTGTCACTTCCAGAGGTTTGGCCAAACTCGGCACCCAACAGAGTTGCAGACAAATCTGGTAAAGCTTCAGACACATAAAGTCAAAGACGCATTTTCTTCATGCTCTGTTTGCATCCAGGAGATTCAGGTCAGGATTTGATGCGTTGCTACATATGCTTGTAGCATGCAGCAGCATTGTCTTGGAGCTTTTCTATTTTGTCAGCTTGTGACATAGTCTGAATGTTGAACAATTCCATAATGTGGTAACACAGACCAGCACACAGACTGCACTGAGAAGTATAACCCCGCTCTGGAGAAGCAGAGCTGTTGCCACCTCTACATCCACGTGGTTACTGAAAAGCCATTTCTCGGACATGATTCTCAAATTTCAGGAGCAAATGATGGAAATACAACTAGTGAAATTATCTAATGAAAACAGAAACACAACTACAGGCTTCATATAGTGTCTCAATTGGACTGTGCTTAGGTCAGAATTCTCAGGTGTTAATAGGATTGTTAAAACAAAGAAAATGAACAAGTGAGGGGGAAAAACCAACTAGGCACAGTAACAAAACTGTTCATAATTAGCATCTTTATTTGACTGCAGGTATCGCAAAGCTTCAATAGCAGTATAGAGGATCAGAGAGTTTTCAAACACACCATTATGATAAAATGGAAAACAAGAAATTCGGAAAGAGTGTGCTATATTAACTTGATATTGCCATGGTAAACAGTTCTACAATCTTGTAAGAAAGCTTAAAAAGATCACAAGTTACCATGGTACCATTTTTCCTTCCAGCTTCATGTTTTCAACACAAAATTTAATGCATTAAAGGCAGCATGGAACTGTACTTTCTCCACAGCAAACTCATTCATCCTTTCCTGTGGGAAGCTGCAATAACCAGCACAGGATTTTTTCGGAATTTCTTTGTTCACAGGAGTCACCAGCTTGTTATTCATAATTCAATATAGTTTCCACAATTTGAAAGTGAAATAATTTTTGGATGCAGTTTTCCAAGGTAACTTCAGACGAAGAAACTGAACAAGATTTTGCTCTCGCATGGGCTGCTGTAGAAGCTAGAGTTTTCTGGATCTGTCTGATCTCAGTGAGATTAGCAAGTGATCAACCATTTATGCACTTGCTTAACAGTGACAAAAACCTGCCAGTTACAGAGCGTGCTCCTGTCACTCCAGATGGCCAGCACTAGAGGGGCAGCTCAGAAAACGAGAACAGAAAGCATGTCATATGGTATTAAAGCAAGAGAGACAAGGGCACATCACTGGGACCTTTTAAGACTCCTGCCGAGTGTTTGTGAGGATCTTTCTCTCTCCGCTAACATTTTACTGGCAAGCATTTTCCTCCCAACTACACAATCATCTTCTGACCATTTCCAGTGTCCTACACCTATTTGTATCCCAAACTGTTCTTGCAGAGAAGAATTTGAGGCATGTGAGAAACAGGCATCTATAGACACAGGTATAAAAAGCCACATCCAGGACTACTTTGTATACTTACTAAAGTAAAACAGGAATTCAGTTTCAAGGAATGAAAAGTTGATGTATAAAAGTAAAAAAAAACCCAACTGAATATACAAGAAACACCACCCTGGAGGTGACTGTTCATTTATATTGAAATACAGATTGCTTTGGCCACTGAGAAACATTAGTTTTCACAGGACTGCGCTAAGAGTATGCTTCATTTGCCATTACTGCCTGTCTGCTTTACCACCTGAATGAATACAGGTGTTAACTGACAAGCTGTATTTTCCAAACATCATACACAAACTGCCTCATGGACATATCAAAGATGTCATCTGCTGCATCTAGGAGAGGAAGCCACCCTGCTGCTTGACAGGAGCAGATTAAATATTAGCAAACCTCTTCCTGGTATTAGCAGCCTTGCCCACATCACATGAATGACTCCTGCATAACAGAGTGAAAGCAGAACAGCTTGCATCACTCTGTGTCCGAGGAGAAAGCCACTCTTAGCTGTGGAGCAATACTTCATACATCAGTGGGACATTCTTCTTCAGAAGATTGCCATTGCTTCTTCTTAACACATCAGATTGCCTACAGGTGAGACATCTCCAGAGCTTTTTCAACTCCAGAGTCCCTAAAGCAATGTCATTGGCACTACTGCCATCCGTATTGCCAACACTGCAACAAGCACTGTCCTCACCTTGGAGTCCTGGGAGAAAGCAATTGCCATTCTGCCATCTGTGGGCACTCACCAGCCTCCCGTACCTGCAAGTTTTTTTCCACTGGGGAGAGTCTCCTGCCCAAGCACAAAGCTTGGCCCTACTGAGGGACTTTGGGGGGAAAAAAAATACCAGAGCTCCTCTCCTCCTGCTCAGGCTCAGTACAGGAGGTTCTTGTCTACTTAAATAAATGTTATTTGTGTGGCTTGCCTTGGCAGCACAGGCAGTGTAATTATTGAAGTGCTGAATCAAAAACATCACACAGAGATAGCTGTAAAACATCCCACTCTCCCTTCTCCTCCTGCAGCAGCTGTGTCTATAGTGATTATTTGCATAAGTCACTCAGATCAGTTACTATCAATGACTATACAGTGGATTATCACTTAATGTTCTTATATAAATAAGGTTTTTACTACTTGATGAAGTGGGTATTTTTAGCTAGGTGGAAGACGCTTTAGGGCCTAGACATCAGCCAAGTCACCCATAAGGAGAGCAGCTAACTTGCTATGACACAACTTAATTTACTGGCTGTTTGAGAAGATTTTTATTTAAATACCAGATTCATATGCATAAGAACAATGCAGCTGGTTGTTCTAATCTGTATATTTAGAGTGGAGGAAGTTCATTAAGCATTTACAGGATCACAACATAGATAAGTTGCTGTGTCTTTCTTGGAGCACAGAAGAAGTAACTACATTAAGGAAGAAGTTAAACTTTTAGCTGCTTTACAAAGAACAGCACTTCATACCTTGGCTGATTTATACCCACACAATACAACAGTAAAGCTTCCTACCTATAACTGAGTACTCACGAGAAGTTTGTAGCCCCAGGTTTGAGATGTTGCTTGAGATCCACCAGCCTGCCTTCTCTAAAAATATGCCACTATGATATTGTGCTTTTTCTCCCTAAGCAACAGGTGCACAAACATCTAAAATGAACGGGGTCCAGTAAATAAAAAACTAAAGGACCAGTTTCAAAGACATTGGTCTGAGCTGGGTGCCTACACTTCATATTCCGTTAGTGGGAGTTCAGTACTGTATTTGAACAAGAACTTCCTGAAACTATTTAAATACAAGAGGTTACTCTGACATGTTGCCCTTGCAACGCAACCTCCTGACCTACAGGCAGAAGTTTTGCTGAAAAATGGCACTGGGTTACCCTCTTAGACCACAAAGTGCGGCAGCTGAAGGCTACTACTACCCAGCAGCTGGAGGTTTTCATATGTTTTAGCATGGGCGTGCAAAGCGGTGAGCCCCCAAACTCCGTACTACTGCCAGGTTAGCAGGATTTGGTTGGTTGGTTGGTTGGTTTTAGGGTACTTTTTTTTCACAGCTACCAGTATTACCAGTATTACCAATTTCTTGAGGCAAATAAATAGAATGTGTCCTAGCTAGATATATTTGATGCCTTTTAATTTGTACTGACAGAAGAATATGTTGTCAGGCTCTAATCAGAATAATGTGTCTCCCCCTGTTCATCAAGGAGTAACCACTGACAAAAAATTCAAAACAATCCAACACATTTTTTTCCTGTACTTTTCACCCATGTCATACAAACAGTATGTATCAGCTGTGCTAGAAATTCAAATTGTCTTTTAGACATGCTGGATTGCTTCTCATTAGCATATCCTCATGTCAGTAATCAAAATCAATCAACTTAAATCAAATTAGTTCTTCATGCATTCAGTTAAAGTGTATACCATATGCTGGCTGAAATGTGCACCAAAGCAAGACTGCTGTTGTAGAAAGCCTCTTTCTGCAGCTACATCTAACAGCAACACTGGGTCCATTTCCATTAAAATACTACGAAAATCTTTATATAACTATTTTCAACCAGCCTTGTGTAGCTCCAAAGAATCAATTAACTGACTTGCTGAAATTGGTCACTAGTGACGCATCACAGTATGTGCTGTCTCTGTTGGGTCCAATCAAGGGTTAAACACAAGAGTTTACTCTCTGATCAAACAGGACCTCTGAGAAATCACAATTCACAAGGCGTTGGTGGAGTCTCAGCTTCAGTAGAATTTGCAAGATTTATATGATGGTATTTAGAGTCATCACTTACCCTACCTAGTTAAACATCTGGCTGCTGTCAAATTTTCAAGGTTCGCCAAGCTGGAATGCACCTGCTTACAATACCAACTACTTCTTAACATCATTTTTATTACAAGAATGCTTAGGACCCTTCATGGTAAAGCCACTGCAGAAAGGTAACTCAGCATGGCCAAGGAGAGCCACCTCCAGCTGCTGAGGAGGTGCATCTGGCCAGGGGGATCAGCAGTGAGCGCTCACAGCCACGGAACCATCACCCCAAACAGCACTACAGTTGCCTCCTCCTTGCTGGACTGTCTACCTTGCATTTATTGAGGACACTGAGCAGACAGATCTTTTTTTTTATCCAACAGCTTAGCTGCAGAATCAACATCAAGTGCATCCAGAGAGACTAGGTGAGAGCCAAGCCACTCTGTAAACCACTGACAGCCTCTCTACTGCAATTGCTGATAAAAGCAGCTATAGTGGACTGCCTGAAGCTGGCTGGGAAGTGGACATCTAGCCCATTTCTATATTAAATCCATTTCAGTTATTTTAATAGCCCTGTTCTAACTCTATTTCAAACAGCAGGAAACCTTTGCTTGTCTTTCCACTCTCCTTACCAGAAGCCTCACTTTACACTTGATGAGACAACTACTTTTTCTCTCAACCAATCACTGTCATATGCCTAACTAAATGCGTCAAGCAAACAGTATTATAAGAGATTCATAAATGCTAAACCTCTAAGAGGCTTAGGGATGAGAAACATCATTGGGTCTCACTGCTGGAGGCAGAAGCATCCTTTAGGAGTTCTGATAAGCACCAATTCAGCAGATATTCATTTTTATGCTAGTTAACCAGAAACAGGCCACTTCAGCAAACAGAAATGCTTCTCTGCCTCTGTTCTTATTCACCATGGGGTAAAGAAATCACCATGCCATCTAAGATCAGCAGGGGAAGTGTTTCAGTATCTGTTTTCAGCTTCTGAGCCAAATAGCGATCAAAAATAGAATAGGTGCAAAATTGCCATGAACTAAAATTGCGTAAAACTTTACCATCTTCCTAACTGAGCAGCCAATCCTCAATAAACCAGCTTGTGCTGGACCTCTTTTTCAATTCTGTTTTCATGTATGATGGAAATACTGTAACCCCTCCTCCTCCTTTGCCTGTATGGCCAAACATGCAGTAGCAGACAAATTCCACAGATTCTTTTAATCACGTGACACTTTCAATTTAGAACTTCTTCTTTACCCTACAGGTATAATTTAAAGGGCTTCACCCCTAACCAGTCCCTCCCTCACTGGTAAAACTATATACAGTGACTACAAGATGCCCCCGATCATTTGTGATCGGAAGCCTTAGAAAGGTACTGTCATGACATACATCAAGCAAGTTATCTCATGTTATCATAGAATCATAGAATCACCAGGTTGGAAAAGACCTGTTGGATCATTGAGTCCAATCAGTCCTGTCTGCTAATAAATGACATCCCTGAGCATCTCATCTACCCGTCTTTTAAACGCCTCCACGGATGGTGACTCAACCACCTCCCTGGGCAGCCTCTGCCAGTGCCTGATGACCCTTTCTGTGAAAAATTTTTTCCTGATATCCATTCTGAACCTCCTGTGGTGCAGCTCGAGGCCATTCGCCCTTGTCCTATCACCTGTCACTTGGGAGAAGAGGCCAGCTCCCTCCCTCTCCACAACCTCCTTTCAGGTAGTTGTAGAGAGCAATAAGGTCCCCCCTCAGCCTCCTCTTCTCCAGGCTAAACAACCCCAGTTCCCTCATCCGTTCCTCGTAAGACTTGTTCTCCAGCCCCTTCACCAGCCTCGTTGCTCTTCTCTGGACTTGCTCCAGAGAGCACAAGGAGGACTGTGAATTGATGGGGTTTAGTCCCACTCCCAAAAGGAGCCTGCAGCTGGAGACTAAGCGCTGGGAAGGGCTCACTCTGGTGTCCCCTGGGGCTGCTGCTCTTTGGTGTTTCTTTTCACAGAAATCTACACAGGCTTCAAAAGCCAGAACCTCTTCCCTCACACTCTTCTCAGCATCAAAGCAAAAGTACATTTTGCACTAAGTAACCAGCTAGACAGCCCCTCTTCATTACCTTCCTACTGAGCTCCTACTGGCTACCTGCAGGTAAATCCTGCCTGTATTTAATCTCTAAATTTGAAGCAATTTTTCTTGTTTATTTTCATACTGGCCTTGGCTGTGATGTTTCACACATAGGTACACGCTATGCCACCAATCTTAGTTTATAAACTGAGTCCCACAGAAATCTGTGAAAAGGTCTTCACAGCTTCAGAAAGGCACCTGAGCACAGCAACACAGATAACCTGATGGAGGCATTCACTTTGCTGTCCTGATCTAGTTAACCAGCAATCACATTACCTTGCTCCTTCAATACCTCTGGGCTCACTTCAATTCACTTTGGTGTCTCTGAACTTCACACTATTGTATCTGCTGCTGTAAGATGCTCTTCAAAATAGAATTTGATTTTACAGAGGGCTGAACATCTTCAAATCCTGCTTCACCAGTGGAAACATTCCTTCAATCAAAACACATCTAGGCTCAGAGTGATCACTGCAGCACTATTAATTAACAATTAGATGTAGGCTTCCAGTGAGCTGTTTGAGCGTAGGTAGGGTAAAGCGGCCAACGAGCGTATCAGCTATCTATCAACTATGAACTGCCCTGTTTGTGAAAGCCAAAACACGCACATACATAAAAGCATTCTGCGCTGTTAAACTAATAGCAAATTACTTCCTCGTGGTTTCCAGAAGGAAAACATCACTTTCCTTCAGTTGCTTTTTGTACTCTTCTCACTACACCTACAGGAAGTTTCAAAAGCACCATCATATCAATACAGATACACAATCTGTATGCATTTAACTTCAAAAACAGTGTTACGAACTGCTTCCTAAAAGGTACATGTTTCATGTTATCAAAATAATTCTTAAGATATAGACTTTCATGACTCCTTAGTAGTTTCAAAATTCAGGGACAATGAAGACAAATCTCCAAGTTCATAGTCTGTTTATTTAAAAAAAACAGACATGACAATGCTATTTTGAAGATGGAATTCTGCAAAGTAGAGCTGGAAAACTGAATTGTATTAACAGTTGAAAAAGCAGAAAGCATGCTGCCATTCATTTTAGTCACTTTCAAGCAATTTTGTTTAAATCTGCTGAAGGCAAATTTCAGTGTAAAGTATGAAAGCTCATGATCATCTCGTTACTAAGATGAATGCCTATTAATTCTTCATTTGGGACTATTGCCTTCATTTATAAAAATACAATTTCTGTTCCGACAACAGAATTAGCATAAGTGCCTTTACAGTCTTGCTCACAGGATCTGCTTTCTTACTTCAATCTGAGATTGACGTCAGCAGCATTCACAACCTTTTGAGAACTCATTCTCCAGCTACCACCTAATTTCATGTCTTAGAACATTTATATGACTCACAAAACTCAGTGTTTGAAGCTTCGGGGCACAAAGATGGAAAGAAATCTAAAGGGAAAAGAAGATTGTGTTTAATATAGTAAAATAATAGTAAAGAAAAGGACCCAGTCAAAATATAGTCAGATGCTATTTTTGGCAAAGTTGTGCAGTAGAAAATAAGCGCAATTTTCTCTTTCGTTACTCAATAAAACAAAGAATCACAATTTTCTGTGCAATTCATTACTCATAGTGAATGAAGAGGTCAGTCATAAAAGCAACGTTAAATGTATAGGATTTTGCAGCAACCTGCAAGAGTTGAGCAGTATTTTGGGATTATCAAAGCAAAGAATGAAAGCACCTCCCCTATCCCTTTCTCTGTAGATACACAGGTGCTCTACATCCTCTGCATGAAGGGAAGACTATGCAGATGGGGGACATGCATTCCTGATTGCACCTCACAGGGAGATTACTACAATGCTTCCTCACTCTCAGACTGGTCTTTAGTTCCAAACCTGCATCTGTGCAAGTCCATCTCTGGTAAAAAATGAACTATCCCTCCTATTCTGAAAAGGGAACACCAGTTATATGAATCCCTTAAGCCTTGATAGACTGTCAAATTAACATTCTTATTGTATTAATCAAGAATTTAATAGATGAGATCTTAAAGTTAACATGTCTTGGGAATCCTTTCAGGTAAAAAAAATGGAGACCCAATGAGTCATGACTGAAAAAAAATCACTTGGTGTCTCCCTTTGAGAGACTATTTTGAACAAATACTTTATTGAGCAGACAGATTTTAGCAGAACACACATGACTCACCTGTGGCATGAGAGCAATTAAATCTTTATTATTTTTTTTTATATCCATAAAGTAAGTAGACAAATTAGAAGTGAAATATCTCCTGTTCGCTTATTTCCTTGTAGCAGTCCCAGAGTAGTTAGGAAATATGATAGCCTGGATTTATTTTTGCCTTCCTTCATGGAAAAATATATTAAAAAATAAATCAATGCTGCAACGCTTCTCAGACATGTAGACTACAGTTTTAAAAAAGAAAAAGAAAAAAAAACAACAGAGGGCCACACCGCACAGATTCTAACATCATAATCAACAAAACAAACACCTCTTCTCTGCCCATGAATTAGGTGATAAAAAGCAGTTTGATTCTTTTTTTTTTAAAATAAGAAGGTCCATTGTTGGTTTTAATCATCAAACTGGCTGCACTGACCCCCTCGTAGTCAAAGTATAACATAGTATTATATGTTTGGAGGGCACTTTCTCAGGCAGGATAAACTGCTACCATTCCAGAAACTTTAAAACTCTAAAGATCCCAGCTGGACTAAAAAGGCTGCATAAGTTTGATACTTTCAGTATAAATAAACACCCTGTACACAGTTAGTGGAAAATAAAGCTATTGGTTTCCTTCCGTTTAAGCACTTGGATTCTGTAAATGCTATGGCAGGTAACTACCTTGCCATCACTTAGCAACATCAGGTTTTGACACGCAACTGAAGCCCCTGTGCTTCCCCGGTCCCCAGCCACACGGAGAGGATTTCCACAGCCTGTGCTGCAGCTGGGAGAGCTGCCACACGGCTTTGAGCCAATGACGCAGTGATGCAAAGATGTTGTCGTGTCTAAGTCACAGCCAGGTTCTGCCAGCACCACTGATTTGGGTGAAAATTCACATTAAAATGTTAAATATCTGGAAGACCAAGACCATTTCCAGATGTAGGTAAGATTATTTAAATCACAGTTTTTCCATTACAACATGTGGATGATTTTTGCTGAAGTTGTTCCCTTTAGATTTCTTGCAATCTCCTTATAGAATAATAAGTAGCTCCTACACATATTTACATCAGAATTTTAGCAGGCAATCTGAAATAATTTCAAACATGTCCAAGCCTTGAGAATGATGGCTGCTCCTCTTAATGTGCTACTGTGGAGTGGAGCACAACCATCTCAGAGCAGCAGCAAGTACATCACAGGGGCAGAACTTTAGGCACTCTTCCCTTGGAAGAGTTTGCTTTCCCTAAATAAATCATTAATCAGCACAAGTGAAAGGTAATGATTAATTTCACACTTCTAAGCCCCAAAGACTCTGGGGGTATTAAGCAGTTCTCACAAATTGACCTCATTTAGTATCTCTGCAGTAGTGACTTTTCCTGCACGCTATTTTCAAGATGAAGGATATTCTTATAAAAGAGAAGATCCATTTTAGTTAGGATAAGGAGCCTCAAACAGGTATGGATTTTCAGCTGTTGCATAGTTATAGCACAATAGCTGAAATGAACATCAGTATAGAAATACTGCTCATCTGGAGGCCTGAGTGCCTATAATCAGCCAAACCATTCAAGTCCCTTCTGTGCTTTACACCGTGTCTCACACTTAAGAAAACAACCTAGGAAGGGGGGTTGGCAAGGAAGAGTGAATAAAAACAGGCTGAAAAGCTTTGCCAAATGCATACATTCCTCATCTCAGAAAGCACTACACCCAGACACCAACCATCCCACAGGAGGGCTGGAATCCACGCGGCATTCACGCAGACAAGCGGTTCCATGACAGCAGCTCCAGCCCTGCAGAACACAGCCCTCCTGCGCTCGCTGCTCCTGGCCTCTCCCTGCTACTTGCAAGCCAGACTTTATGCATGCTGCATCTTTGGTGTTGCCTTCTACTGCAATTAACATAATCACTAAAGGCAGTGGAGTATTTTTTCATTTCACGGTCCTGTTTTGGTTCTACTCTAGTTTTGTACCAGTTTTCACTCCACTCACTCGCTGGCCTTCGGGCATGGCAGCCTTGTGCAGTGGAGTTGTCTACACAGGTCCTCGCTTCCCAAAGTCAGCTCCAGAAGCGGAGGTGGCACAGCTGCATCAGCACAAAGCTCTGCTTCAATTAAACCAGGTTTGCCACAAGCCCCTTGCCATGCTGCACTAAGCACAACCTCCTCGCTTTCAGACGATGCATCTCCCCTCAGTGCTGTGTTATGCTGCTGGGCAGCTGGATGCACCAGGCCAGGTTACTGTAGCACTAAACCCTACCTGTGATGTGAGCCTGTCCTCCAAGTTTACAACAATGTAAGAAATTAGAGTCATATCTTAAGACCATCCTTATTTTTCTGGTAACTGCTAGCACTGTCTTTGGGATTGGAGATGGGAGAAAAAAACAATGTAAATCCAAATGCTCAATGACATTTCAACTTCTATAGCTTAACTTGTCACTTGAGTTTCTCTCTCTAATGGCTGCACACATCCAGAACTTGCTGTCTGGCAATCATAAACAAGTTTCCAGAGTCATGCAAGCAGCAATTTCTGAAATAGCACAAAATTCCCAACAATGTGTGATAAGCCTTCAGCTTTGGGCACCTTAGAAATAAGAAGGGAATAAACTTGAGACGTAGCAGGACTAAACTAACACTTTGTGTTCATCCCACTAGGAACTAGAACAAACCCTAACATGCCACATTGCAGTGAAGTGGCACTTTGCAGTAGTTAGGGTAAGAGAAAGCAAGTTTAATCACGACTCCTAACTAGCTCTTTTCTTGTTCCCAGTCCTCTATTGCCTTGCATTTAGTCAGCTGTGCTTCTACAAGGGGAACAGAGAGCAGGTATAAAAGAACTCCAGCTGAAGAAGTTTGTATTTTACAGCAATACTGAACAAACAGAAGTGTTTACACCTGATGATAGGGGACACCACTCCAAAGAAGGTTGGTTGTGCCCACCAAGTTGTCAATACCTTACAGGAGTGCACGCTCCAAACGCAGTTAGCCTCAGTTAGCCTCTGGAGGGCTGTCACCACTATCACTGCTGAAGTTGATGGCTACAACAGAAGTAAGTCTGACTGTCTTCTTAGAAATTGCGCACGAATATACACACAAACATGGTGAAGTCTGATTATCTTCACATTGTTGGCAGCTCTACAACCCAGCAAGGGCTGGGAGAGGGTAAGACAAACATAAAGGTTGATGTCCATCATTCTACTCTCAAGAGAGCACAAGAGAGATGCAGAAAATGCAAGCCTTAATTTAGCCTTACTTGGCTGTAAACTTGAAGTGTTGTTATTCCATGCAATCAATTGATGCATCAGTGGTGCTGTCTTCTAGTCAGAATATTTCTTCTCCAGAAAGGAAACAAGTAAATTGACTTCCTCTCTTTTCCCCAGCTCTTACACACAACTCCATTATTTCAAATTTTGTTACAACAATACTCTGTGAGAACTATCCCTGCAGTTAATGCAGATGTTTACAAAGGTGCTATCTGATTTCACCAAGAGCAAGCCAGAGTGCATAACATGGAGACAAGAGAAAACTATAGGAAAAGTTGGATAGCCTTTCAGAAATGTGTGTAGCATGAGGCTAAAATGCACAGTAAGGAAGCAATTTAGCATTCGGTGGTAATTGCAGTGGGAATCCATTCTTTAGCCTTCCAGTGACGTAGGACAGTTATAGAGTTAGAAAAAAAAATAATCCAAACCACATTTGATGGGAGTTATTTCTCTTTCTTTCCTCTTTAAAAGATACCAACCACTCGTATAAGACTTTCCATGGACTTAACAAAGGTGACTCATGCCAGTCTACCTCACTGGAGCACTTGGAGCACTCGTTTCTTTTCAGAAGTAGGAAGGGCTCGGTGCCTGCTGGCAGTCACCAGAGCAGGATGTAGTTACCATGGCACTCGAACGCTTGGTGACTTCAGAACTGCCACAGCGTTATCACTGATGTAGGGATCAAAGAAGGGGAAGAAGCAGGTGGATCTTTGAATAAACACATGCAAAAGCAAAAGCAGCATTAGGAGGAATATCCTTCCTAGTAAACATCCTGTGCACAGATCTCCTGTGTGTTCTTTTTATTTTATCATGCTGGCTGCAAGAAAAACAGACACTATCGCTCAATAAGCATCAGTAGCATACATGCACACATGTACTGACACACATCACTCTTCCTTCATGACTTTACCCCTAGCACTGGTACGGATGTCTGCAGCATTTTGTCAGTGACTAGCCAGAATCTGGCTGAGAAAATGTCATCCCTGAGCCTTCTTTAAGTAATACACAAAGTTTAATCACTTGACTCTTACACCATAAAAAGTTATTTCAGTTAATAAAGCACAGCAGCTCTTAACTTGGTGCTTTTATCTGCTCCAATAACACCTGCTCCTCTCAAGTTTCAAACTCTCATCTCCTTCTGTTTCAATTTCTAACATAAATTAGTAGCAAAGCAATGAGTATCCGAGATATGATTAGCAAAGAAATAGTTCAGATGCAGAATTAGCAATACTCTTCAAACAAGACCAGTGCACAACAGAAGCACAGGATGCCATGTGTAAGCTGGGTAAAACACTTGGGATCAGCAGTCATTTGGAAGGATGGGAGCACCTAACCAGCAAGCCATAGGCTTTCCAGTTCTCCACGCTGCAGGAGCACACTGCATTTTTGTCCAGTTTCTGGTGCTTGTCACCAGTGCTTCTTTCTGTCAGCACCATACACGTCCGCAGAGTCCTCCAACACAACTATGCCCAGCAGCTAGTTGGATCTCTGAGGACACTGTGGTTACACTGCAGCTTCAGCACGAGTTAACTGAAATAACCAGGTAAGAGGTCAGATTGGGGACCTCTTTATTAAAAGGAAAAAAAAAACAAACCCCAAACAAATCCACAGATGATTTTGTGTTGCGGATAGGGAATAACACCACCATTTCCCCTGTGCTGGAAGAATCATAAAATCATAGAATAGTTTGGGTTGGAAGGGGTCTTAAAGATCATCTAGTTCCAACCCCCCTGCCATGGGCAGGGACACGTCCCACTAGATCATCACAAATTCATCTTTCTGACTAATCAAAAGATGCTTCAGAGATCCTTATATAACTTTCCCTTCAAGTGACTGAAAATAGCCCTGGCCAACAGAAATACAGAAGGTCAGTGCGCAACAACTGGGAGCTCGGTTCAGACTGTTTAACAAATCAAGATGACATTAAATAGCTAGACAACACGAAATGAATTACAAAGTTGCCACGGCTAAACTCCCGGTTACTACAGCTGCGCTACAGCGTACAATTTCTCACATCTGAAAGCCAGTTTTTGTGTTCTCAGATTGCTGGTTTTATCTCTAAAATCAGTGATTCAGCCTACTCATAAGTGCTGCATAAACATGACACTGCAGTAGGTAACACAACACATCGAAGTTGTAAATGTGAATAAGCTCAACACATAGTACATTTTCTCATTTCACCCAAAGCTTATGACACAGTTTACTTGAGACAAATACCATGAGAACTCACAAATTCCACCCACTGCATTATCTCGGAACTGATCACAGCATAACCAACTATATTTAAATATAGAATATACCAGGTCATTATGTAGAAAATACTGTGAAAGAAAATCATAGTAGGGGTGTTTCTGATAAGACAAGGACATATGGAAAATATTTGGAGGCCTAAGACCTTATGTAAAATGATTACTGGAAAGTACCGATGTGTTCCAAATCTCTGCTGTAAAACCATTCAATGCAAAAAGTCAAGAGGACAGCAAACTATTTGTCCTTTCAAAGCTTAACTGCCTTATTACATCAGCTGAAGAATTTCCCTTGAGATTTTCCAGGACTGGACAACCAGTTAACATTGGTCCGTTTTCTCTAGAAAAGCTCCAGACCATTGAACTATCAGGAACTCCTAATCAACCAAAACTAATATACTGGACCCTGCTCTTGGATACAGCAGGGTACCTCTGAATGCAATACTGCAACTTTTTCACTTTACTGTAACGCACCAAACAAGGGCAGGTGCTCCATATATCCAGTAACTCTGCAAAGAAAGCGTGGAAAGAGGTACCATGCCTTGCAGAGAGAGTAAATCCAGTATTGTAGGCAGGGAGAACTCCAGCATCAACAGAGCTTAGACTGAAGCTGGATTTGGCCTCCGCTGGAAGGTAGAGTTATAATTAGATAACAATGGGATTGAGGTGACTAACTATAAACAGAAATAAACCTTCTGTGTCAACTGTTTATTTGCAAATACAGACGTGTCCTGCTCAGCAAGCTTAGGCTGTTAAATAAATTTAACAGTGAGTAGGATAAAAATAAAATCCTGGGTAGCTGGTTAAGTTTTTATTTCTTTTCTTTGTATCACTCTTGTAACTCTAATCTTACAGACCATTCAGAGTGGCATAAACACCAAGTTCTTCCCAATACAAGAGTATTATTACTTGAGATCTAACCAAGACCTTGGAATTGAATTACAGACACAGCTATTGTGCCTTTTCTCCAGTCAAATATTCTGCATTGTGTTTGAACATCAGAAGTAGTGCTTTACATCCATTTACTCCTGATGGTTTTTTATTCCTGGGACCCAGTTGGTCCTCAATGCTGCAAATAAGATGTAATCCTTGCCTTTCTTACAAGGATCAACCTGTCCTTTTTGCTATCATGACTCTGTCCACTTTAATTCTTTGTCTAAACAGCAAAACCAGAGGACTTCACAACAGCTGTGAACCTACTGAGCAGAATCAGGCCCATTAGATCTTTAGAGAGATCCATCACTACTGCATCTATATATTACATTTCAGAACTCTTATGATCTCTTTTTTAGAAACAAGTTTTGTGCACGCATTCAAATTTAAAGTCGGTGTTTATAAGAAACTTAGCAAAAATATGATGGGAATAGGATGTCAGGGGAATAGATGATTCTCGCATCTGAAATGCATAATTAGCTTTCGGTTAAGTGTGCAATTAACATTAAAATTTACAATCAAGTATGATGGTGTTCTAATTTTGCCTCCTTTAAATTAAAAAATTAACTTAGTTACCAGAGTTACTTTGAATTCCTTCCCTATGAGGTAAAGTGCACAGTTAACACCCTGTCACACGGGCAACAACCGATACAAAAAGCTTTTAGAGATACTGCATATTTGCCTTCAGCACAGCTACAAAGCTTGGGGGTCTTTTTTTGTTTATATTATTTTTTGTTTGTAATGGTAACTGCCACTCAGTATAATTAGCAATTGTCATACTCCTATTTGCAAAGATCCTTCCCACAAAAACAGAGCGATGTTGCTTTACACCCTCTCCCAGCTACACCTGAAAGCTGTAATGCATTTCAGACATCCACTACAGCTAACCTCAGACCCCTACGGGTTTCAGCAGTTAAGCCACAGAAACGTTTTTGATTATGGGAAAGAAAAAGCTATACTCATCCTAGCAATTTCAATCTGATAAGCAGCACCTTAAAAGAAAAATCATGCTACAGTCTAAACATGCTGCCTCCATCTGAACGTCATATCCTTTTTGCCTTTTAACCTGAAGTTAAATTTAACCTCTATTTGCCTTTGAAAAAAAGGGCTGAAAGCAACTGCAATACCAGCTGTCAAACCCTGTATTTAATTATGTTTATTATTAATCACATATATGCTTATAGCGTGTGCAACAAAAATGAGACTCCATTGTGTAGGGCGCTGCATGAAAGCATAATGCAATTCATCACGGAAACCACACAGTACGGTGTGCAAACGTTTTGGACATTGCCAATAATTTTCCATCAGTACATCAGTGCTACTATCCAAATTGCTGATGGAATTAACCAAAACTGGATTAGTGTGAAGGACTAGAGTTTGCCCCTCAGGAGTTAACCTCAACACTGCGTTGCTGAAGAGTTCTGCCATTATTACCACGCACCACCAAGAGACACAAAAATGCACAAAAGGAAGGAAAGAAATCTCACATTGCTCTCACCTAAAACCAAAATCGCTTTTATTCAGTCACCCTGCTTCTATCTGGATCTGGACAAAGTGGCCTTCTCTAGCTGCTAGGCAACCTGAACGCTGCATTGAGTATTAACTGTATGCATCTGCTAAGAATATAATACTGTTACCTTTGAGATTTATTTATAATAAAAAAAACATACCTAGCTGAAAATATAATAGCTTTCATTCAGTAATCAGTAATTAGCAACTCTGGGAATACAAAACTGTTGGTCAGGAAAGAAGTAATCCATTTGTACACCCCACATGCAGAGAGATTATAAATCGGCTCCTTACAAATATATCGTAAAGGAGATGTTTTATGTGAAAGCATTAATATAGTGGCAGTGACATAAAAAATCTAATCCAAGAATTATATTTATGCAGATATTAGAATATTTACATACTATATTAATATATTTATGTAAGCCATAAATTATAAAAGTTTAAGCTACCAGATCTCATCCAACTGCAAAACAAATTTTCTCAGTAAAGGTCATTTATTCAATTCACATAAAAACACCATTCCTAAACAAGACAGGAGAGAGACCTGAAATTAAAATGCAGTTAACTGGTCTTGGAGTTCTTTAATGAAGAATAAGGCCTCTCAAAACTCTGTTTTACATAGCCCCTCTCTGGACCATTTCACTGTTTTCTTCTTCAGCAGGAGAGCTATCATTCTACCTTAAAATCACCACAAGTATCTTTGCTGAGTCCCACTCCTCTCAGATTCAAAAGAAATGCTCCTTTAAGTCTTTTCAAAGCAGATTATTCCCCAGACTGCTGGGTAACTATCACAACTCCTAGGAATCTTATGAAAATATCAGTTTGGGTGGTTGAGTTAATGTCAACAAAGCAAGAGGCCCAGCAGCGACATCAAAACTGAACAGAGCAGCACTCTCTTTTTGATCATTATGCCTGACAGCTTGTCAAATCCCAGGTTCTCAAAGTACAGACTTCCTCAAACTCAGCACGAACACAGAAGCTAGATCTCCAGCTTATGAATGCTCATCAGTTTCTACTGCAGATATTAAGCGTGAGATAGGCCAGAACAACATTTACTGACACAGCAACACGCTGGCGGCCTTTACACGCAGCTGCTTGGTGCCTGAAAGCATCCCTGAAGCAGCGTGAATTTTCTCAGCTTTAAGAAAACCCAAGGAGCATTTTGCAGCTGGGTTCCTACACCCAATTATTCTGCTGTTCTGTTCAACGCAGGCAAACGACCATGCAGAAAGTCGTGCTGACCACTGATCTCTCTGGATCACAGCCCAGCAGTGGTTAAGTTCCCCCCAGCCTTGAGATTTGTAGGACACAAACCAAGGTTGGTTGCATACAGCCCTTGAGCACCTCCAGTCTGCCACAGCTGCACAGGCTTAGGAGCTCCACAAGCACCCATGAACTGAAAGAGATCTGGCCCTGCAAAGCAGTGAACATTAGAGGATCCAAGAAGTGCTCCTCTCTGTATTTCCTAAAGATGTTTGAAGTGGTTAATTTAAGACTTGCTCCTCCTCCTTCCTCACTAAGTTTCACAGAAAACTGATTCAGGTAAGACTTAACATCAACCCTTGAGGGAGCATAATTTAAAAAAATGTCAACATAACTGGAACGTTGTAAGTAAAAGCAAAGCGTTCAATGGAGCTGCAGGGTCCTACACTCATAGAAACTCAATAGCAGCTGGAAATCATTTTAAAAAGTAATTGGAAAATAGGTTGGTAAGAAAACTCTTCCTTCCTACACACAGGAACACATAGTTTTGGTAAGCTAATGGACCCCACTACTACTAAATGTACCCTGAAGAATACATTGAAATTACAAGCTTAATCTCAGGTCAGGCAGGAGGTAAACACGTTCAAATACTGTGGTTTTTATAGAGGTACAGACTTAATGTTTTTGTTAAGGTCCTTAAATATTGACTCACACCGGGGATCCATGCAAGGAGCACAAAAAGAGAGAAGAAAAGAACACGAGTCACTCTGGAAACTGTCAAACACTAACACAAAACTCCTATTGAAAATAAATTTTAAATCAACAGTGCTGATGGTAACTCCAATATTAGAGGTTTTGTAGATAGCACATTTCAAGGAATCCACCTGACATCTCTTTTCATAAGAAGTTTATGGTTACTAAAGTCTTTTTCTCCCACAAAGCCTTCAAATTACTGCTTAATTCATTTTAATCTCAGTATCTTTGAAAAAAACCCACAAGTATTTCATAGTGCTTTCCATTTTGTTTTTACACAACTTTATTAGAGAATTTCAGGTTCCAAGATTAAGAAAAACAAACTGGATGAAAATTAACTTTAGTTACTTACGGAGCCTGAAGTCTAAACATTCTTATTACTTTAACCCTAAACTAAATCAAACTGTTTCATGTCAGGTAATCTACATTAGTTTCAATGCCAGAATTTTGTAATTTGAAAAGGATCTTTTATTAGTTTGTTGTACTTAGTACCTGGCAACACAGAAATAAAATGAATCATATTGTTGCAGTAAAAAAAAAAATGTTCCTCATTTTAGACTCTTGCTGTTTTACTGTGACTATTAAAGATTGACACAATCAATTTAAAAAAAAAAATTTACATTCAAATGTAATAATTAAAGATTCATTAGAAACCAAGTGTATCAATTAGAAGGCTATTCCCTTAGCTGGGGCAGATTTTGGTAGAAGTGCTATACCGTTTTGACTCATTTTCAAGTCTAAATTTTAAGCTTAACTTGTAGGAGAAGCCAAAAGCACTAAGTAGGCAGCTACTTCAAGTTATTAAGCTAACTCCTTTGAAATTGTTTAAGAGACTATCAGCCTCATATCTTCTATTTGAGATCTTTTCTTTTTATGCAAAACAGAAGAATCTTGCTAACTAAAATTCCACATGGAGCCCCATGATACTTTAAAACACAGCAATCTGAGCTTAGGTTTTTTAAATGTATTGAGTAATTCACTGGGTCACAGCGGGTTTAAGCACCATCAGGATAAACTGCATTCACACTGTGGGGTTTAAGCAATTTGCCAGCAAGTAGAATAGAAGACAGCACTTCTTTCCATAAAAGGAACATCATGAGCTACCGACAATTGCCTGGCTTTGGTCCTCCACTCTGCAGCTCAGAAACTCTCTCTTTTTTATTTTTAAATTTTGTTAACTGGTTTAGGGTGCTGTACTTCAAAAAGGCTGAAGAGATCTCATGACTGGGTGTTTAAGCAGAGGGAGCCTCCAGCTTACCTGCATAATTTCTCTTCCCATTTGATTTACCAAGAAGTTGTGCCAGCAGAAACTGTTCGAAGCACATATCTGTCTTCCCCTGAGGAGCCCTGGAAGGATTAAGTGAGCTGGTTTGGTGCTGCTGTGTGGGCACATGAGTTGCAGGAAGATGTAAGTATCTTATTTGGAGAGCATGGGTTGATACTAGAAGCTATGCCTGGAGTTTATCCATTAAGCACTCACTGAATTTCTTCACCTACCAGTGCTCCCTCAAAAAGTGCTGCTCGAGAGCTCCAGATCTGCTTTGGGTTTGTTTCAGTTTCATAGTACACTGACCCCAATGAACACAGAGCAATTGCTTCAGACCATACCAGGAGTCCCATTGGTTGAGTGAGACAGCAACATAAAGAGAACTTACTCAGCTTTACTGCAGGGATACAAATGATACAGCCACAAAAATAAACCCTTACGAACAATCAAAATCTATATTAATCAAAAAAACTACTTCCAAACAAACCACTTCTTATCATCATGACTTTGCTGGGATTAATAGAAAGCGTTCTTTAAAATACTGGCACTTACCCAAATCTGTAGTTTCACCCGCTTGTCGTTCCTATAAACTGTTTTCACTTTGAAGTCAATTCCTACTGTGCTAACGAAGGCTGGTGTGAAAGTGTCATCAGCGTATCTGAAGAGGAAGGATGTTTTACCCACGCTGCTGTTGCCAATGATCAGGAGTTTGAACATGTAATCAAAATTTTGATCTGAAGTATCTTTCTGCCTGTATCTGGCATCTGTTACTGAAGCCATCTAAGAAAATGACAAATATTGAAAAAGAACAGATATAAGAGCAGTTCAGCATTTGTTTTACTTAACTGTGTACCATATGTTTAGATTATCTCTCTTTTTTCTAATATGATAACCACTATATGTGCTGAATAAAGAGCAGCACACCTTGAAATCTTGTTTTAAATCCTGGCTTCAAATTTTTATTACCCACTTCCTTACTGGTAAGATTTCCATACCTAAGAAATACACCTGTTGCGCTGCTTTGTGTATAAAGGAATAACAGATGGCTGTTGCAGATTGTTCAAATACTAGTGGGGAAAGAGCATTCTTTATTCCTGTGGCAGCGTGCCACTTCTGGTGCTCCCATAAAATGGAGCACTGCAACCAAGAGTTACAATCTTTAGCAGTGCACCCAACTATGCAATTCATTAAGCAGCCTCCAAGACAAGTGTACCAAAATAATTCCTTTTATAACTGCTAGGAAAAATCTTCATTTGTAGCTCATGCACCACTGCCATTTTATCCTTAGAAGAGTGCTGTCCTCAGGTTTTACTCGGGGCGAGGGGAGCAATGGGAGAAGATGAACCATCAGGAATTTCAGCTGTCAACTTTGAAGCTGTCCAATACCTCTCTTCTGTCAAGACTGCAATTAAAATTAACAACACCTGCATAAAATATGATGGCTCAGTAGAGCTGCAGGCGGCACTTGGAACGGATAAATTATCCCTTCTGATTACAGCGGAGGTAAGATTTGGGAATATGAGTGGGGCAGGGAGAGTAGAAGTTGCAGCCTAAGAGATGCCATCTCTTGTGACCCTGAACTGGAGTCAGGAATCAAAATCAGCTGTAGAATCTGAAATATCGAGATGGCTGGAACTCACTGAGGAGCCTGGCTGCTTTAACACATGCAGCTCTGATGCTCCACTGGAGAAAGCAAAGCCCTTGACTTTTCATCTCCATTTGTATAGAGCAAAAGACAACTACTCAGACCGAATTACTACTGAGTGGAGAAAAAGGAAATTTTACCTTTTAATAGATACACCACATTTTTCATCTGTAATGTTGTTTCAAAATCTACCCCACGTCAAACAAGCCACCTCAGCTCCTTACAGCCAGGCAGGGGCTTGTGCAAACTGGAGCGATAACAGCATAGGTCTGATTAGCAGCTACTCAATCAACAAACTAGGGACATGTGCTACTTGTGTGCAGTGTCAGAAAGCGCTGAGCGGAGACCAAAGTCTCTTTTTCTCCTGGCATCCAAAGGAATACGTTCATTTTCCCCTCAACTGAGACTCATGGGCATCTTTGGGAACAAAACTCCCACCAATGTCTATTGTCACCACATAGCCAAATACTTTCATTCTTAGCAAGTCTCACCTGCACACAAGACTCCACTCACTCAGTCAGTGAAAGCCCAAGACAAACAGTTCAAAATTCACTGCACTTAAACAGCCATAAACCAAAATGATGTCCAAAAGGAATTTAAATTGGGATGACAAGTTAACTTAAATTCCCCCACAGAGGGGAAACAAACCAAAACCAACCCAGTTTAAACTCCAGAAAAATACACATAGTAGTTTATCTCCAGCTAAACACATGCAACTTTCTCACACAGAAAAGGGCTGGTGCAATGGACGTTTTATCCACAGACTGCATTACCAAGGACAGTTTCTGAAGAACTTTATCCATAGCTCAATAGTCAACAGATGCACTGAATGCAGTAAAATCTTCCCACAAGTGATTCTCTGTGGGACACAACACAATTCTGATACACACTCTTCTGAATTTCAGCTGCTATTCAGTAAGACTATAGTCCTTTGCAAGCAGGCCAGAAAACTCAAGTATAATCTTTTTTTCTCACCAGCGTATCAGAAAAAGGCTCTTTTCCTCATGCCTTATGGTTGTTAACAGGAATTTCTAAAAGGAAGAATTCAGCATCCAACTGACTTAAACACACAAACACGCACATGCGCGCGCGCACACACTCTCTCTCAGGCCAATGCTTTGGTTCAAATGTCAGAAATCTTGGCTGCAAAAATTATGAATACATATGATTAGTTGATTTGTGTCATCACCAAGCTGAAAGACAGTAAAAAGTTCTGTGTTTGAGTAATTTATCTTCCTCAGACATGTGCCTAAGTTCCACAAATGCCCCTGAGAAGAGATGTGCACTTACTAAAGAAGAAAACGTATTAAAAATCTCTACTCCTTTTTGCTCACAGAAGCTTGAAAAAAGTGAGACGCCCTCATCACTTGAAGCCTGGCCATTTAAAGATTCAGAGCCAGACCTTTAACAAAGAAGTATTCGACCAATCATATAGGAATCAATATCTTCTTTTTACCCCTGCCTTCACAGAACCCATCTGTGCACTCCAAGCCGATCTTCTAAATGAAACACTGCTGCTTCTATTAACCCCCCCTCGATTGCTATAATCAAAAGTGTACCTGGCTACAAATGCAACTTTCAGATCTCTGTTAAAAAAGCAATTACAGAACGTGGCCAGCTAGGGCAGCTTTGTTGGAAGCACAATGCAGAAAATAAGATCAAACGATACTTGCACAGAACACAGGGCTGTTGTCATAGAAGCACAACACTCACTGGCCTGCGCGTGCCACTGAGCTACACTGAAGATGCTGCAGGTTGGCTCCTTGAATCATTAGAGGCAGTGTCAGAGCTCAAAAATTTCAAAGAAAATTCTATTCTGTTGCTTAAATTTGACTTTTCCCTTTCCCCTCCTCTGGCCAATAGTCTGAAATTAGAAGGACATTAGTACTAATTACTGATCAGTGCTCAGGTCATTACTGAAGATGCACTCCAGCAGCATTTGGGCTGAAAGCGTTCAGAGGGCTGCCCCTGAACTGGACCTTTCTCCCATTTCACCTCCCCTCCCTTCCTCTTGCCCACCTGTTGTCCCAGCCCTGCTCCAAGCGCTCCCTAGTTAAGCCAGTCCAGAGGATCATGCAAAGAGCTGGTTCAGAGAACACAGAGATCCCAGCTAAAAATAAATCCACCTACAACTTCTCCTGTTTTGCAGGGCTGTTTTCAAAGTTGGTTCAGTTCCTGATCCAGCACAGCTGATGGAGCCAAGCAGAGGGGACCGAGCAGTGGGAAGTGATGGCAGTTGCTATGCTACTGAGAGGAAGGTCCACAAAGTCACATCTCCGGCAGGCCCTCCACTCCTGGCAGAGATTCAGCATCAGCAGTGGAGGGAAAAGACAACGATGCACCAATGTCAGGCAGCTCCCGTCCAACTTGCCAGAACAGCTCACGCAGCCATCTCTCCAGGAGGATTTTATTCCCTCCTTGGTGAAAGGATGTTCAGTTGGCAGTGTAACCCCCTGCTCTGTGGGCACTCAGCTACACGTGCTCTGTGCTTAGGATGGCTCCAAATACAGCAGCATCTCTGCTGTTTTACAAGCATGTGCAGACTAACTAGGGTTTTGTTATGGAAGACCAAGTCAAACACAACTGGCAAGCAGACTGCAAGAAAGAGGCTCGTGATTGTTTACATTTTGACTGCCTTGGAATAATCCTGAAGAAAATATCTATACAGGGAAGATTTAGCTACATTACAGGAAACCCATTATGCAGGATAAGAAAAAGGTGCCAATCAGATTGTCTTTTGGAATACTTCGGCACGAGACCCTGCATCTTTTAGCTCTCTACCTGGGTATCCCCCTTCTTTGTAGCTAAGAGCATACTAACATTGACAACCTGTTTTCCCCATACACTTTAGTAATGGGAACAAGGTCTCAAACACACCCACTTCCAGCTAGCTTTGTGAGAAAAGGCAGTTATGTAGCTATGAGATACCTTATTATTTCCCTATTGAGTAAAAAAACTTGCAGCGTAAGCTTGTCTTTCATTAGACGGAGAAACCACACAGGAGGCAGATGCTACAAATGCTCTAAAGCAATAAAATCTTAATCAGAGCTTATTAGCCACCAAAGAATATCTTCCTCAGTCAAGGTGTCTCTCCTGCTTTTATTTTCCGTTTTGGTCTAATGGAGTTTAAAAAAGAAGCCTATCACACCATAAGACACCTCTATGGGAAACCAGTCTTCACTGCTTTCAATACTCGCTGTAAAGTGTCATATAAACGGCTCGATACAGCTGCGCTCTTTAATTTGTGACCAATGTCGTGGTGAAGAATCAAACTGTTTTGCAGTGCAACATAAACCATCGAAGTGTTATGGCTCTTACAAATCCCTTAAAGCGGTCACTGCTGCTCCAGTTCTGCAATATTTACTCCCTACAGTCAACTTCAGTAAAAAGCAGCACATGAACTGTCAAAAGCTGATGGTGTTTAGAAATCAACTAGCATATCTTGCCATCCATTTATTTCCAGAAAAAAAAAACTTAGTGTTTCCAGCCTTTATCATTTTGACTACAAACTTTGGCTGTTCCTCTCTATCTACTCATAATCAAGAAACAAGAAATGCTATCATTACCTTGGAAGTTTAAGCATCTCTAGTAGCAACCACATGGGTCTGTTGACAGACATGGTCATTTCCACATAGAATATAATCATAGAATTGCTAAGGTTGGAAAAGACCTTTAAGATGATCCAGTCCAACCGTGAACCCAACACCACTGGGCCCACTGAACCATGTCCCAAAGTGCCACATCCCACTCTCTCTCACAACACTGTGAGGAAGAAGTCTGAATTGTCTTTGGAAAAGAGTCTCCTTGTCTGCTGCCAGCCAGTTAACCGTGAAATGTGGTCACACTGATGGAGCTTATTCTTCAAAGTACACATGAAGACATACCTGTAATGTCAACTTGTTATGAACCTCTGTATTCTGTTTATTACAAGTTCTATGCATTTCTAACAACAAAAACATTGTCACTGCTTTATTTTTAAAGCCAAAACTGAAATGTACTACATTTAGTGTTAGGACCAGTGACAGTTTCAATGACACTGTTTAGCTGTCTCATCATCATCTGCTAGCACACACATTTCTTTTATTAGGCACATGAGGTGATAAGGGTGAAATCGCCCCTCTATATTTCTAAGAGTCAAAGATCTTAAAACAACATGCTACTTCAGGCTGGGTCCAGTCTTGTTTTGTGCATATTCAGCAATTGAGCCTCTCCTCTTTCCCCTGACACGCTATTTTATTGCCTTACAGAGCCACCAGTGTTAATCCATTCCCATATTTCAGAGTCAAAACTTCCTTTTTCTTACTTCCATTTTATTGTTCCCAAGTGCTCAAAATCAGCCAACATAGGAAAATTGAGAAAGAAGTTAACAACTGTCAGTCTAGAAGGAGTAAGCAGTAACAGCAGGAAATAAGAGAAGGGGCACAGTCACCAACACAGCTGTACCTGTTAGACTCCTCACTATCCATAGGCACTGAGGAGTATGGAAGGAAGGAAAGAGATTACTAGATACACTCATTTAGCAAAAGCAGAAATAATGAGGCTAAATAACGGTAAAAGTTAAAAAAAAACACAACAGCAAACACGTACATAGTGCTAAAGTCAAACAGACCAGATATTTGCCAAGGCTCTTATAGAAATATAGGACAGGAGCATTGTAGACAGCTCTGCAGATGCTAAAAGACTGTGGAAACTATTCTGTAAGCTACGTAGTAGGGAAGAAGTGAAAAAGCAGCCAAGCCAAATGATTTCTTCACCTCTAATATTTACAGCTTAGCAGTAATCCATGAGAGACACTACTGACATGCAGCAAAACTTCTTTTCAAAAGAGTTAATACTTTGTGGGGTTTTTTTCCCCTAAAGTCTTTAAAAGTGCATCTACATTAAAAATACTGCAGTTCACAAAGTACACACCTATGCCAATTCTGTGTTATAGAAACTCACTCCTTTATGCGCTCTGTCATCTGGAAAAAAATACTTGTGTTTTTCTTTTTCAGCAATCAAATTAAACCCTCAATCGGATTTCTATCAAGTAACAGAATTTTTTTTTACAGCCAATGTATGTTGTCCTAAGAATAAAGCTCATAAAGGAAATAAGGCCATGACCTTAAGGAATCTTATACAAATGCTAGTACTACAAGAGAGATTTGTCAGAAGCAGAAAACAATGAGCATGAGCAATTCATATAACTGCTAATAAATAATTGCAAGCAAGTGATAGTTACCAATTTAGATCTATAATCCATGAGACAGATGGAGGCTTTGCTGTGAGTATATGAACCAAGAAAGTGGTCACACTGTTGAACCTGTGATGCAGAAGCAAAAGGATTACAATGTTTAGGGTAAAGATGGATCATGAGAATATTATGTAAGAGACTAACAGGTAGGCAGGTTAGATTGTGAACACACACCACTGTGTAAAAGTCTGAGCTTCATTCGCTGAAGCTAAAAGGGAAAGTCCTGTAGCATACAAAGAGAACATAAATAGCACTTGAGTTAGTGACAGATGTTAAGTTAACAGCAGATATTTGGAGTCATAAGTTTAGAATTTATTAAATGGCCATTATCTTGTTTAATCGAAAGTAAAAGTTCCAGATAAATCCTACAAGTAGATGCAAAACCGCAGAGAGGAATTGTTACACCGTTCCTGCAGAAAGGCAACGAAGTAAATGGAACCAAGGAGCAGCTGAAATATATCTGCATACATCAGCCTGGGTCAAAGTCTATTTTGCTGCAGAGGCAAATGGCAACAGGATGTGGAAATGCCTGCGACTCCCCCTTACGGCACCTCTTTACCAGGACGACTGCCATAAGGTAACGGTTATTTCAGATTTAGAGCAGAAAAACATAACAGGATTTAGTCCTCTTTTTCATGGCTAATATAATCTAAAAGCCAACTGTCTCTGGTGCATTTCCTCTCCAGTAAACCACTGCTTGTCATCCTGACTTACATCACCTTTCCTCATGGACACTGCTGAAACACGTGGACAAACTCAGATCTTATGTAAATAACAAGTTACAGCCACCTACTCCGGGTTAGAATTTGGATCAAACAAGGACAAATACTTTCTCACAATCCTCACAATTGACAGTCACCTCACTTGGCAACAAGACAGCACCTTGCTCTTGCCCAGAGTATTGCACATTTTTCTGTATGGGTTACGTTTCCTCTTGTTCTCACACCCCTGCAACAGTTGCTTCCTGGACAGCCTCTGGCTGACACTTTTCAGTACTGTCCAGAAGCTGATTTTGAGGTGTCATCCAAATAACTGGATAGATTTAGAAGAAAAAATAATTTAACAGGGTAAACATAAAGAAAATAAGGTCTGTGTTCGTTATTTTAAAAAAGCACCTGATCTTGACAGCAAAAAGTAAAATTAATTTATTAATGAGTCCAGAAGCCTTTGCAAGAAGATGGTTGTAGTGGATTTGGTCCAGAATTCACATGTTATAAAATGAGTTCAATATATGCATGACAACTGGAAAAAAAAACCCACCAAACTTTAAACAATGTAATTATTATTATGCATTCAGATTTGGGAACATAAGCTTCAAAAACTCCTCTAAGAATTTGCTGGGTGTAGAACAAAAGTCAAGAACCTGCAGATATCACTCCTTTCTCATCAACTCTCTGACTTTAGCACTAGATTTTGTCAGGCAGGAGGCAGGGTCTGTTGTTAGAAAGATTTCCTTGAGCCAAATGTGTCTGTGTCTGCAGCCATGCCTCTCCCATTTCCTGCACAATGTTCTATGTCCTTGAAGTCCATTTTAGAGCCATAACAAAACTTTCAGGAAGGAGGAATTAGACATTCCAATTTTACAATAGCAAAAATGTAAAGAAATAAAAGTTTCCACACTTTTTACTCTCTTCTATGAGCATTTTCATTATGGCTCTTTAATCACCACATGGCTCCATGCCTGTTGGCAAACACCTACTCCAAAAGATACAAAGAAAAATATTTAACAGTACAAAAATCTCCCTTTCTAAAGGAGAGCTATTGACTGAAACCAGCTTGGCTCCCTCCCAAAGGATGCATGGAACAAGACATTTATATCCTCTTTATGCCCTAAAGAGAGGATGCAGAGATTTCCACAGTTCCCTGAATATTTCCTTGCGTTTGGGAATCCCAGTAGCCAGCCAATTTCTAGACCTAAACAACTGCAAGCTGAGGCTGACCCGCAATCCAGCCCCATCTCCAGAGAACAACATGAGTTGGAAAGGCTGACGGCTATTACAAAACTCACCATCACTAAAGCCCTTGCTTCCCTTGCAAACACTGCAGTGACAGCCGAGATAACAGACTTCAGTCCCCTTCTCATCGGCTCTCCAGCCTTGAAATTCTGCCTTGGTTTCTCTGAGAATGAGCAGGCAATAGTGAAATACTCCTGAGTATCTCACTGCTGAATATACTGAAGTAGCAGTGACGTGAAAGCACTCGGAGCGATGCACAAGATGAATCTGCTACAAGACACGTGTAACTCCCAGAAGGCAGGACACGGCCACATTCTGCGCTGGGATGCAGCCCTCCACGGAGGAAGCTGTGACCATGGCCTCCCATGGTGGTGGAAGAGAAGGCAACTTCAGGTACATGATGGAACTCGTACTATCCAGAGCTAGAGTCAGACCACGTGCAGATTTGATAGACACCCCTCCTCCCGTGTGCAGGAGAGAGTTACTGACTTTTCTGCATCATCAAGTCTAAAACTTTTCATTTATAGGTAAATGCAAGCTGCTGTCCTGAGCAAATCAGGACTTGTAGTAACCACCTGTAAACCAGAACCACACGGAGACAGGACCAGCTCAGGATGCCTCTGCTGTGCAGGAGTTTTTTAATTTACTGCCTTTTGTCGTTCTCTTCCAAGCAGAAAATCTGTGAAGACCAAGCTACTTTGTTTCTCTGAACTATGATGTTCTCTGTGCTGTGGCGTAAACCACCTGCTAACCTGGATTAGAACAAGCACCCTCAAAATGCCCTTGTTTTAATTAGCTAATACTTCCAAACACAAGTCTTATTGCTTACGTCAAAAATCAAATATTACTGCGCTGCAGTTAGCTAAGCAGACACTTAAAAGAGCTCACTAAATACTGCAGAACTTCAAGCACAAGATACACTATTACAGCAAGAAGCATACTTGAAATTACCAGTTCAGGACATTTCTCAATGTTAGCCACTGAGAGCTGCCTCAGAAAAAAATGCTTCCCCAGGTCCAACCAGTCACAGGGAACAGACACGGACCTACTGGGGAGGGTTAGGTGGGCATGAAGTGCCCTTTCCCGGCACTACAACCAGCCAGCGTGATGCAAGACCATGAAATGTGATGTTGCGTCCTGCCCATTTGATCTGGGGCTGCATCAGATCATGTGAAAATGAAAGTAGGAGAAGCTTTCTGAGCCACATGCAAGTCAGTGAACATCACTATTGAATGACATCTAGCATGCTAATGAATACTGTAACACACGCATTGCTTTGCTACACCTAGATGCAGCAAGATCTAATGCTTGTAATTTGCTACCCAAAAAAATCTATAGGATCTGCAAAGAGGGCAGCACAGTTTTGGTAAAGCTGGAAAGGAAGTTTGATTAAAAGATTGGTTTATTTGCCTCTCTTCTGACTTAAATTATAAATCGTCCTGATAAAACTATCCTGAAAGCATTGATCACACCAAGGTCCAAGTAAATCCATATACAACCACTTCCAGGATAACAAGCACAAATAAAAGAAGCTAAAAGGCTTTTAGTTACACTCTTATATATGGCACCATATGGATCCAATTTTAACTATAATCCAGTCAAGCGCTCCCGTTATCTGGGTGCGGATTTGAACACACAGATCAAGACCATAGTTCCATTGACATTTGTACCTTGGGAAGGAGAAGGAATTAAAAAACACGCCTAAAAGAGGAGGTTTATTTGAATGCAGAGCTAACCCAGGCTACCATGTAGATCCCAACAGTTATTAGAGCAACAAGGAGCGAGAGGAGTGAGCAATGAGGAACAGCACAGGAGAGGCTGAAATTACGTTTGCCACCAGGGAAGTGCACAGAAACGTGAATTAAACTTCTGAGGCCACTGTCTTATATTATCTCAGGCCAGGGGAAAATCCAGGTTAAGATTAACCTCCATCACCACCCCCTTTTTGTTTTGGTCAAATCAGTTTAGGTCAGATCAACCTGATGTGCTGCACAAACAGCTGCTCGGGCTGTGAGAAGGGACGGTGTGGAGACAGAACCTTGACAGGTAAAAAGCTGGAAACGCTCGTGCAGGTGCTAGGGATTCGCACGATGCTCCCACGCTCACTGGGTGAGCTGCCCTGCTGCTGGCACGCACGGAGAAAACAATGGGTGAAAAAAGAAGGCAGAGCCTTAGAACACACGGCCAAAGACCACACGTACAGCATAAAGCGGAGAAACCGGAGAGTTTATACTTCTTATGAATTAAATGAGAGCGACAGGTCTGTTTGGCTCTGTGTGAATCATAGAATCATAGAATCACCAGGTTGGAAAAGACTCACCGGATCATCGAGTCCAACCATTCCTATCAAACACTAAACCATGTCCCTCAGCACCTCGTCCACCCGTGCCTTAAACACCTCCAGGGAAGGTGAATCAACCACCTCCCTGGGCAGCCTGTGCCAGTGCCCAATGACCCCTTCTGTGAAAAATTTCTTCCTAATGTCCAGCCTGAACCTCCCCTGGCGGAGCTTGAGGCCATTCCCTCTTGTCCTGTCCCCTGTCACTTGGCAGAAGAGCCCAGCTCCTTCCTCTCCTCAACCTCCTTTCAGGTAGTTGTAGAGAGCAATGAGGTCTCCCCTCAGCCTCCTCTTCCCCAGGCTAAACACCCCCAGCTCTCTCAGCCGCTCCTCTTGTTCTCCAGCCCCTTCCCCAGCTTCGTTGCTCTTCTCTGGACTCGCTCCAGAGCCTCGAGGAAGCAAACAGCCTCCAAGTCCATCCTGCCACCTGTCCAGCGAGCAGCGAACCCGCGGCGGGTCTCTCCCCTTCGAAGAGCGGCAGCACCAGGACCGAACCCCTCATTTCCCAGCGGTTCCTCCTGCTGCCCGGCAGGTTTGGGCTTCATCGCTGCGACTCCCCGCACAGACACGGGGGTGACGGGGACAGGCAGGGCTGGCACAGCGGCAAAGCCCCGCTCCCCAGCCGCCCCTTTTAAAGATAAAACAATATTATCTCACCTCGAACTGCCGATAAATATTTACCCCGGAGCTGTCCCCGCTGTTCCCTTCGCCTCGGGGGCACGGAGCCCCCACCCCGCCGGCTCCCCCCGCCCAGCCCGGGATGGGGCTGTGGGAAAGAGTTTTGGGGCGAAGGGCGGCGCCGCGGGAGCCGGAGGAGGCGGCGACGCCCCGTCCCCCCCCTCCCCGTCACTTCAGAGGGGGAGCCTGCGCCCCGACGGGGAGGGACCCGGCGCCGCCCGGCAGGGCTCCTACCTGGGCCGAGGGGAGACGAGAAGAGCCGAGCCGAGAAGAGCCGAGCCGAGCCGAGCCGAGCCGAGCCGAGCCGAGCCGAGCCGAGCCGAGCCGAGCCGAGCGGTCCCGCGGCTGCTGGCGTGGCGGGAGCCGCCCCCCCTTCCCCGACGGCACCTGGGGCGGAGCCGGGCGGGAGCCCCGAGGGAGCGGGGGGAGGAAGAGGAGGGGGAGAGCGGGGCAGGGAGAGCGGGGCAGGGAGAGCGGGGCAGGGAGAGCGGGGCAGGGAGAGCGGGGCAGGGAGAGCGGGGCAGGGAGAGCGGGGCAGGGAGAGCGGGGATGGAGGGGAGCTCGGTTGGGAAGAGGGGTGGGAAGAATGGCAGCGTGGGCTGAACTCGCCGTTCCTGTGACGCTCGGTCAGCAGTCTGGGAGTGTTAACTCTGAAGCCTAACGATAAGTGGCAAATTTCAAGTTAGTATGTCTCGTAGTGATACGTGTCTTGAAAAATGTTTTCTTTCCTAAAGGGGGACTGATGAATGGCAAATGTTTGAATTTGTGTCTTGATCTATAGCAATTTCAGTGGAAAACTGGTTGGCTGGCCAGGCCCAGAGAGTGGTGGGAAATGGAGTTATCTCCAGCTGGGGGCCAGTGACAAGTGGGGTTCCCCAGGGCTCAGTGCTGGGTCCAGCCCTGTTCAATGTCTTTATCAATGACCTGGATGAAGGCATCGAGTGCATCCTTAGCAAGTTTCCAGACGACACTAAGCTGGGTGGAAGTGTCGATCTGCTGGAGGGTCGGGAGGCTCCAAAGGGATCTGAACAGGCTGGACCGCTGGGCTGAGTCCAAAGGCATGAGGTTTAACAAGGCCAAAGGCCGGGTCCTGCACTTGGGGCACAACAACCCTGTGCAGCTACAGACTAGGAGAAGTCTGTCAAGAAAGCTGCCTGGAGGAGAGGGACCTGGGGATGTCAGTTGACAGCGACTGAACATGAGCCAGCAGTGGCCCAGGTGGCCCAGAAGGCCAATGGCATCTTGGCTTGGATCAGAAACGGCGTGACCAGCAGGTCCAGGGAGGTTATTCTCCCCCTGTACTCGGCACTGGTGAGACCACTCCTCGAATCCTGTGTTCAGTTCTGGGCCCCTCACCACAAGAAGGATGTTGAGGCTCTGGAGCGAGTCCAGAGAAGAGCAACGAAGCTGGGGAAGGGGCTGGAGAACAAGAGGAGCGGCTGAGAGAGCTGGGGTTGTTTAGCCTGGAGAAGAGGAGGCTGAGGGGAGACCTCATTGCTCTCTACAACTACCTGAAAGGAGGTTGTAGAGAGGAGGGTGCTGGCCTCTTCTCCCAAGTGACAGGGGACAGGACAAGAGGGAATGGCCTCAAGCTCTGCCAGGGGAGGTTTAGGCTGGACGTTAGGAAAAAATTCTTTACAGAAAGGGTCATTGGGCACTGGCACAGGCTGCCCAGGGAGGTGGTTGTGTCACCTTCCCTGGAGGTGTTTAAGGGACGGTGGACGAGGCGCTGAGGGGCATGGTTTAGTGTTTGATAGGAATGCTTGGACTCAATGATCCGGTGGGTCTTTTCCAACCTGGTGATTCTATGATTCTATGATAATCTGTTTCCTAAAGAGCCAGCGCAGATGGCAGTGCATTTTCCCACTGCCAGGCAAGTGCCTAAGCTCAAAGACAAGGTTCTTGATCAGCCCCAGGAGTTTCTTGATCACCCTCATAAGAGGATGCTGGAGCAGGAGCCACCTAGAGATACTGGAGTTGCAGCGTTCCTGTCTTCTTCCTCCTCGTTGACCTTCAGCCTTCAGGGACCACATCTGACTTCAGGGCTCTACAACGAGGGAAAGAGGTGCCTCTGCAACCTGCCACGTCCCTCAGAGCACAGTTCCCCGCCTGCCCAGTCTTATCATGGTGTGATATTGTGTTTGATGTACAGCACTTTGGCTCAGCTTGGACACTGCCCAGGCAGGACAGAGATCACTTTGCCTACTTGTGAAACCTTTGTGCACATCTGATGATCTTCATAAGCATCTTCGGACTGGCTTGTAGGTCAACCAGCCCTTGGACAAGCTTTAGCTTTATACCATTCCAGCTACTTCAAAGGAGTCTGTAAATTGGTTTTATTGCTACAATACATTTCCTCCAGGGCTAGTTAACAGTATCACAAGAACGTAGAAAGCCAGAGAGTACAGCAGTGCTGCATAACTAGCACACAGCCAAGGTCTGCAGTTTAGGAGCAACTGCAGGAGAGTTGCAGGGAAGTTTCAAGGAACTCTTCTCACTGCAGATCAGAAATGCCATACAGCTTCTTCATTTTATTTGCCAAAGCAATCCACCAGGTGGCCCAGAAAATGGTTCTACCCAGCATTGGAGTGATTTTCTACCCTCATCTAGAATGACAATGTTTATCTGCCATCAAAACTGCAAGTAAAATTGTTGTTATATAAGCCAGACCCCAATTTAAGCCTTAAACAAGGTATCAGCTTTGTGTAGGCAACTTGAAATAATCCATACCTAACAAAATACTAGACTCATTACAATAGGTACTTCAAAGACAGCCTAACAGGTTTGACATCTACAAAGGTCTATTTTAACTCTTTGCAGTCCTCTCATTGCTCTGGGAAATGTGTTTTCTGCCTTTTCCAAAATCTGACTTCCACTCTACCCAACACGGTACCTGTGGTGCAGGTGGTGCTTTTCCCTCTGCCTGCTGACTGAAGCTCAATTTAGAAAAGCATCGTGAGCCAACAGCCCCATGAAGCACCAACATGGAAAGCAAGTGGTTCTGGGCAGATACCTACAGCTTTGGTGCAAAGGGCATGTTATAACTTAGGATCACTTGGCCATCTGCTTAGTGATCACCTGATTTAACATCCCGTGACAAGCACCGAGCCACTGTTTAGCCTAACTTCCAAAAGCATCTCCAGATTCCACCCTGTCCCCAAAATGCTAGTGTTTATATCCAGCTGTTACTGGAGCATTGTAAAAGCCCTTCCGCAGACAGGGTAAACCAAAAGAAGAAGGTATATATCCAGGTAATTAGGAGGCAGGGGAATTTGCTGTGATACTTTCTGTCTATCATTTTGTTTAGCCATATTTCTATAATTAATGGAGTGAATATTGTCAGCCCTGCTGGTGCACTTCCCATCCTGGATTTAACGTTGTACGGTCATGAGTTGCTTACACAACTTCCAGTAAGGAAGGTCTGTATTATTTCAGATTTACAGGTGGACAAATGAGCAAACAGGAGGGAAATCCCACAAGCCCGTGGAGGTGGAAGGGAAGAGCAGATGAGCAGATGTTATGTTTTATCTTGTTTTCAGACACGTGGATCTGACTGTCTCATAGCAGTCATGCAAGCATGTTTACCGAGCACAATACACAGTCTTCTACTCTCCCAATGCTCCTAATTCAAGTTACTGCACCCTCACACAGTGCGACTGACCTAAGGAAACAATTTCAATGTTTTCAGTTCCCTCTCCTCTAAAACCATTACTTTATTTATTGCTTTATTTATGGCTTTATTTACTACTACAGCAAGAGCAGCACCACAGCACTTAAATCAAAGAGGATGATCTGCCATGTGCAATGCTGTAAGCAGTAATGATACTGATGTCCCTGAGACTAAAAGACCTGCTGTCTAAGTTCATGGTAAGCATATTGATAACATTTTGTCCCAAAGAAGAACAGTTTGCACACAGAGCAGCAGTTTCAGCTCATTATCAGCTGTTGTCCAGAGAAGCTAGGTGAAAACAAAATCCTCCTAATTTCAACAGGCAGCACTCAGCCAGGTGCTTCTCCACTTCAGTGTGGAACAAGCAGTATGCATGCCCCATGCTGTGTCCCCAGGACATGCGGATTTCGTTCTGTTTAACAGGGTTAATGCAGCAAAAATCCTTACAAATTGGAGTTTGAAAACTGTTCCTGCTATTAGAAATACCAGAGTAAATTTGACTGTGTTGACAATGCAGCTTTTTTTTATGCACAGCATGTTATGCTGTGTCCTGAAACACACTCAGAAAGCAGGGAGAACATCTGTAGTCCTTATCAATTCATATTTCTGTAGCAATATATAGATATTATACCATGCTATGCATGTGCAAAACGGTCCAAAAATGACTATATACCAGCAAACAATCTCTGATCAGCAACCAGTTACCTACAGCCCTAGCCAGATGCAGTCCAGACTGTCTCCCACCCACTCCACGATCCCACACCCAAGACATACCCTGCCCGCTCCCTGCACCTTGCTCAATGGGCTGCTCAGCCCTGTCCTGGGACGAGTGTCAGCGTGGGGTGATTTCTGACAGCATCTCTTGCTGTTCTGAATCAGAACCTGGAATGCTCTAAGCACAAGTCAGCCAGTCCCTGCTTCCAGTGCAGTTATGTACAAAGAATTTCGGGGTCCCTCTTTTTTTGGTCCCAGATTTAGCCATTGTAAAATTATGGCACGGCACTTGTCACAGCCTGGAGAGGGTCACACAAGTCTCAGACCCTGTCTCCACTGCCTGTGACGGGCCACAGGAACTGGCTGTCAGCTGGCAGTGGAGATTCCTCCTCCTCAGGTCACGCTGACGTGGTGGCACCGGGCTGGAGCTGCAAGAGGAAACCCTCACCTCGGGCAGAAGTGGTCTTCCCCAGACAGTGGCAGACCTGGGAACTGTATGCAGCCACTCCTTACACTAGATAAACTTTGAAAGGAAAAGCAAACTGAGTTTATTTGACTAAACTGCTTAACAAATCAGCACCTCTGTCTTGGAGGAAGAAAGAGGAAATGAGTTAATGTGTAAAATAACTTCGAGACAAAGTGACTTCTACAATTTTGACAGATGTTCATGACTGTTTCCCGGTTCCCTCCAGGCAGCAGCTCCCCTGTTCAGTTAGCCCCAAACATAATTTACACAACTGTCTGGAAGTGGGACACAACCTTTTAGATAAACTTCATCCTTTGACTTTGCTTTCTCTTGAGGCAAGCATGAACTTGCAGTGAACCTCCTCTTTTTATCCTGCTCTCTCTATAGAGTTCAGTTTGGTGTAATTCCACCTGTATTGATTTCTGAATCTCCATCCTCAGGTCTCAAGTTTTGATCCACAGTTGTCAAAGAATAGTCCTGAAGTTGTTCACATTGGGCAAACCCAACTGGGCACAATGCTGGGTCAGCTGCAAACGAATATCACAGCACAATGCAAATACCTCTCCTCTTGCCAAAAGCTAAAAGTTGAATCACCTTCAAGGATTATGACCTTGCATTCATAAGGGTTTAATAATGTCTCACTTCAGAGCTACTCATTACACAAGCTGTAAGCGAGGACAATGAAAGAAGCTCATTAGTGGTTTGATGCAGGCTAGATATGATGGCAGACAAACAGCCATGGGGACAAAAGTGCATTTGAAGTAGATGACTCCTAAACTCAGCATGCCAGGAGGATGAAGGAGACACAGGCCATGCTGGCTTTCTTGGTTGTTGCACTTTTGTTCTCTGCTGCTAAGCATGGCAAAGGAAAGGTTTCCCCAAGTCTCTGTCTGACACTTCCTTAAAGCCTGTTCAGCCCCAGGTGCACAGTGCAACCTCTGCTCTCAGGCAGCCAGATGGCTAGCTGCAATCCAGCCACTCTTTAATTAACTTTTTCTTTTTTTTCTCTCTGTGGGTTGTTTGTAGGAGGAAGGGAGCTGACAGCATGTTTGTTTACACGAGATTGATTTGACCTGGCAGGTCCCTGGGCTAATACTAAGAATTTTGAAGTGTCTGGGTTTTGTTATTCCTGTAAAAGCAGTAGAAGCTGCAAATCCAAGGGGATTTCTAGGATGCATCTAGAGAAGTTATGTAAATATGCAGGTTTATTGCAAGTCATATGCAGATGGGCAACATATAAAACAAAGCTGATGGGGGCAAACTGATCTGAGGCCTTGGTTACTGTGCACTGTTCAGCTACTGCAATGCATAATTAACTTTAAACGCAACTACAATGAACACCGACCTGTAAGCAGCTCCTCTAAACCCTGTGGAGTTGCTTGTGTGCATGAAGTTACACAATGTACATAAAGCAAGTGTTGGATGAAAGCTTCAAGATGTATCTCTCTGCACGGGAGAGAATGCCAGCCAGCACTTATCTCCTGATCTAGATGAAAAAGCAGAAAGGTGCAAAGAACCCGCATTAGGAGTTAGCAACTAAAACATCCAGGTATAAAACTAACAAGCAGAAAAATATTTAAGTAACAGATCAAAACTAAGTTTACCCTGCAATCCAGAGATGTGAAACCGCTTTTACACGTGTTACCTACCTTCCCCTAGGAATCAGGCTGTGGCAGCACACACATCATATTCTACTGAGACCCCAGCTAAACCCCACGCAGGCCAGCAAGCACCAAGCTCCATCTTGCAGCAAAGGACAAAAGCACGGTCTAGAAAAGGCTAAGTAGAAGGAAGGGTGGGGAAGCTGTACCAGCTCACCAAGTCTGAACATACAAAGGGGAAGAAAGGATCAGAGAGAAATGAGGCAGCCAAGTAACACAGAGAAAAGGATTATGGAGCATTTTTTCCTTTGGAAGTAGCAGGTCTGGAAGGCTGAAGGTGCTGAATGAGAGGAGATGCATCAGAGAAGAGGCGGAGGAGAATAATTTTCAATGTAAAGGATGAAGCACATTTCCTGCACCTGCCACTAAAGGGAGATCTTTCTAGTTGGAGAACTTTTAAAAATTATTTTGAGGCCATGTTGTTTCTGACATTGGAACATTTTGCAAAGGAAGGCTTTGAGATGAATGACATACACCTCACAGGCTAGAGTTTCACTGCAGAGATAAGGCAAGGGCAGAGCTCCTGCAAAAGCATGCCTGGAAAATCACAGAGGTGCGCCCTGCTATTTTGCATCAGAGACTGTTTTTTTAACTATTACTTGTTGAATCATCCCAGATGAACAAGCAGAGCCCTCCCCCTGGTGGCAAGTAAAATAAAA
Source organism: Phaenicophaeus curvirostris (assembly GCF_032191515.1). Lineage (NCBI taxonomy): Eukaryota > Metazoa > Chordata > Aves > Cuculiformes > Cuculidae > Phaenicophaeus > Phaenicophaeus curvirostris. The sequence goes on from NC_091399.1 coordinate 32,571,606, forward strand.
CTATAGCTGTTTTTTTATAGTCATGTCAATTTAAGGCTATACATGAAATAAGGAGCATCCACAGGACCTTTTTATTAGGCCAGCTGACACAGACAGGAAAAAAAAGACAATTTTGCAAGACACAAACCTATTTTCAGGACTTAAATAGACTTATGTACTCTGAAGGCTGATACAACTTGAGAATAGTTGCCAAGTTCAATTTCACGGTTAATTTATTAGATGATTTTCAAGAGAAGCGGGGGATAAAACCTGTAGAATAACTTCTAGTAGCTAAGCAGGGTAATTGTAATGTGCAATAACCCCATCATTTCCACTGAGTCCTTGTCTTTTAGTACCTAATTGAGTTTGGACGTCTAAAATCCCTTAAAGGCAGATTGGTTGGGAGAATAAAATTCATACTACTACTGAACAGTAAAAATGGACTCGGTAGACAAGCCAGGTTTATTGTATATAAAATTTTTTCCCCAACTAATGTTCTCAGATAGCTCTTCAGAAATTATCTGTAGAAAATTATCTCTCTGTTTACTACGGGAATTTATGGCTAGTGCCTTTTGGGCAGGACTTTTTCCTTTAGGTAACTGGTGGGTGAGGGGTGAGCAGTAGGTGTTATTTAGGCTTTAGTAAGGCTTCTGACACTGCTTCTCTCCCACAGCATCCTCACAGACACACTGATGAAGTACAACCTAAATAAATGGGCAGTGAAGTGGATGGATCACTGACAGAGCTGCTGGGCTGAAAGGGGCTGGTCATTAGTGCAGTACCCTGGGGCGATTCTCTAATATCCTCATTAACAACCTGGATGAATGGACACAGTCCACTCTCAGCACATGGGCAGATAACACAAAACTGAGGAGAGCAGGTGATAACCAGAGGGCCGTGCTGCCATTCAGAAGGACCCCAACAAGGATGGAGAAATGGGCAGGGAGGGCTGTCAGGCAGTTCAAGAAAGGGAAATGCAAAGTGCTTCACCTGGGTAGGAACAACCGTGCACCAGTACAGGCTGGGGGCTGAAAGCCTGGAAAGCAGCTTTGCAGAGGATGTGGGAGCCCAGGTAGAAAACAAGCTGAGCGTGAGCCAGCAATGCGCCCTTGTGGCAAAGGCAGCCAACAGCATCCTGGGCTGCGTTAGGAAAAGGGTTACCAGCAGACCAAGAGAGACTTCTTTTTCCCCTCTCCATTTCCAGTTCCAGTAGATTAACACTAGGTATCACTCTGCCCACAAAAATACAGGTAACATAGCATGGCTGAACTGTAATTACGTGGAAAAACAACTGCTGTCTTTTAATTATAAAAAGGAGAAACATTCTTCAGCTGTGACATTCAACAGTAATAACCACTGCAACATAAACAAAAATATATTCCCCCATCCTTAAGAATGGAAAGCTATGCCCTTTACCACAAAACACTGTCTGCATGCTTATGTTTAAAAAGGTTTAATTTTTCACCCTGGTACAAAAATACAGTACAATGTGATGACAAGGCATTCGCCAAAAAACATTCAAAGAATAAAAGGGGAAACCCCGTAAAGCTTCAACATAACCCACCCTCACTTGATAAAACAAAAGGTGAGTGCACAAGGAAGAAGTTAGATTTCTGCCCAAAGGCGAATAAAGATGAATCACAGAGTTTTACACAGAAATATGTTTGCAGAGCTAGTAATTTCACATGCTACTTGGACATTCATGAAACTTATCTACTTGGCTTAGTGGCAGAATTCATGGTTTGGGATGTCTAGAAAACACCTGGCCCAGGCACATGCCCCATTCATAGAGATCCCCAGTAAAAACAATGGGATCACATAATACCAGTGTGAAAAAAGGGATCCAATCCCAACTGAACATCAAAATGTTGGCTACTTCTAGTTATGCCAATCACACCGTTTGTCCTCAAAGTAATGATTTGTCCTATGTACCTCCCTTTTAACAACAAATATTAGTGGTTGCTCAAATACAAAAACTGATGTGTTTGCACATTACCTAGTTGCAAATAACCATTAAGGTACAAGCTGCCAGGCAGAGGAGGAGATAACACTGTAATTGATGCATGTGTGTGAACTCCAAACAGGGTTTAACCTAACATTGTTGACCGGAGAATTACATCCCTCCAATGCATCTACATTCTTGGTCTGTTTAATCATTTCCTTTTAGGGTTTTGAAGTGATGGAGAAGCATCATTCAGTATATTCATTATAGTTCATCTCCCAGGTGTTTTTGTTTGAAAGCATCACCTGTGAGCTTCTCCTGGGCCTCCTTCATCCCTTGGACAACTGAAAGATTAGACAGAGAGACAACAACTATTAATCTCAAGATGAAAACATCAAGGTATCCTGGCAATTAAAGTGTTTTAAAATAACACTGTTACAGGATGTACCTCTGCAAATTAACCTGTGAAAAAAAAACCCAAAACAAACACCAACAGTCCTGTCGCCTTTTCCCAAATATTTGTAGCTGAATGACATGAATTGCATGATTTCCTGTACCACAAATGGAGAGACAGTTTAGGTCCTATAGACACCACAGCGGGTATTAAGGTGAATCATGGTTCTGAACATAGTTCCTCAAAGCACACGAGAACTACTCACTCACCTTGTATCTAACAACTACCAGTTAAGCTGTGAAGTGTCATCATTTTTCTACACTCAAAAGTGAAGGTGCGTCCTTCACTCAGGACATACTTAGAGTTTCAGCTCACCAGAAATGCATTTCAAACTACTCTGCACATACCTTGATCCGCATTGGTATAGAAATACTTGTAGCTGGGGTTTCCTTTCTCATTTATGATCTCTGGGTGGACTTTTCCACTGGGGTCTGTGAAACAAGAAACCAAACAGGAAATTTAGATGATAACAATAAGAATACAGTCCTGTGAGTGGATACAACAGCTGTGGATGCCCTACCCATGAAAAGGATTCTGGGAATATAACCTCCATCAGGACTAAAGGCTTCATCCTTTGGCTCTTCATCATCCTACCACAGCAAGAGAGAAGAGAGGGAACGTATTAGCAAGGTATCTAACAAAACACAGCACTCATTTTAAAGATACAATCTACTGCCTTCAAATTCCATTTATCCTGAGCAATTTAAATCTTGAAAAGACTCTAGTTAACTGGAGTATCTTCCACTCTCAAAGTTATTTTTACCTAAACAAGTACTTGTGAAAATAATCATTTTTTTTCTGTTTAATTTGCATTAAATTCTCCTCTGTTGTGTAGGAATGTTTGATATGTCATGAGATAATGAGCAAAAATATACATACAAAACACAGGTTGTTAAAGACACAGTGCTAGAAAGCTAGGTTTACAAGCACAATTAAAATAACTGGCCTGAAGAAAATTTCTTTTAAAACAATCAGCTATATCAATCAATCAATCCTGAATACCTACCTATCCAGGAGTGCAGGGTTTAGAATGTACACAAAACAGGATGCAATTAGTTAAGTAAGATTCCAAATGCTTTATTACTAGGCTGCAACATGGATACAAATCAGAGGGCAGCTTACCTCGAGGTTGACCATAACAAAATTGTGGGCAAGTTCAGAGATCTCCTTGGATTCAGCAAACTTTGGCTTTAAAGCTAATTAGGGAGGAAAGGGAAATAAAGGGGTGTGTAAAGACAATGGAAATTATTTCAGGTTTTCAGGTCAGCATCAAACCGGTACTTTTCAACAAGCAGTGAGTAAATGGAATGCATGTATCCAACCCTTTCAGTCAGGCTGAGAACAGCAGGTATCTGAAGCAATCCTTGATGAGCAGCCACATGATAAGGCCTGACCAACAGACATACGCAGTCATATTTGAACCGATGGAACAGAAGCAAAAAGCTTGGTGTAAACCACAAGTTCTCCCTCAACTAGCTCATACTTTAAGCTCAGCCATTATGCTCTGTTTGCTTGTGATACTGGAAGAGACAAAGCCTCACCTTCGAAGAACCACCAGCTGAAAGTAAGGCCATTTACCCTTAATTCTTGAAGATCATGAATTCTGTTCTGTTTTTTATACCAAAGTGCAGAAGAAACTGCAGCCAGCACCGAAGTGCAGTATTACAGCTGTTACTCTGCTGGCATTTAGGCAGGGCTGGCTTTGGGCAGTGCTAAGAGGTAAATTGGAACAATATTATACCCCTCTAAATGAAACACAAATACTGTTAGCTGCATTTTGAATGTAAAGTTCATGCTTCTCAAGGTTACACGATTTGTCTATTTGTTCATTAGAAATTTCAGTGAGCTCTAGTATTAAATGCACTTACCTTTGCAAGCTCCACACCAAGACTTGTGGATGATAACCATGAGAGGCAAACCACTGAAAAAAAAACAAAAAGAAAACTGTCAAAGAAACCATACAGTTAAGCCTCTAAACCAAATGCTATTACATGTACCTTTTAACAGTCAAAACTTCTACAAAGGCTAAATGTAACAGATAAGGAGATGTAAAGAGATTCTGCTGTATTCAAGAGATTCTGTATTCATCTTGCATAAAGTTTTCCCAGTCTTAGAATACATATAATAATAATTTGTTAGAACTGCCAGCCAAGAAATATTCTTGTAAAGGAGAATTTCTCTTTGGAAGGTCTGCTCTTATCAGTTTATATTTGCTCAGATACAAAACTGGTCATGCGTTTTTTTACTGGAAAACAACTTCGCACACGATGCCAACTAGGTTAATCACTAGCAGAACTGAAGTACATGTTTTTCTTTAGCTGTAGATAGAGACGAAAGAGAATCTCTGCTTAATTATTAATCCCAGTTATTGCCTCCAGAACCAGGTAAGGGTGGAGAGGAAGCAATAAACATTTAGAGCTGTTTAAAATGAAGTTTGCCATTTAAAACTAAGCAATGTTATTATCTTCTTTACATAGGACTCGGTAGTAAGGAGCAAGAATACACATTTCCCTATTAAAGCCTGTATTGCATCAGCGCCCTTTCCCTAATGATGAAAAAAACACATTTTTTTTTCATTGTTTCCATACAGTCCAGCACTTCTTGAGGAAAGGCTGATTTAGGTCTGGAAAATACACTTTGTTCTTACCATCAAAGACAAGTGCTTCATGTCAGACCAGTTCAATCATCTGGTAATCAGTACTACAACATACTTCTTTTTGAGCTGAGAGATTTTTTAAAGCAGATTTTAAACGAAAGTACTCGCAGCCCCAAAATACCAAAGTACCTGTGAGAACTCAAAGACATTTTAGAGATACTGAATGTATTTCCTCAGTTTTATTCTCTCTACTTTGACCGGGAAAACAAATTTATTTACATCAAAACATTTTTGTAGTCATTTCTCAGTTGTGCAGCGCGGAAGTCCCTCTAGCACCTGGTACGTCAGATAAACAGCTGCTACAGCTGAACCCTTCCTGCCCCGCTTCACCATCTCCTCCCAGCTAGCACTACACATGACATTAAAACCCAAATCCACAGTTTATTAAAGCGAGGGATGAAGCAACCACCAGAAAGTGAAAAATTTTAATAAACTATGTACACAGTACGGCAAAGACTGAAGTTAGTTGAAACAAAGCGCAAAATGAAGTTACTCATCACAGTTTGTACCCCTTTATGGGAGAATTTCACCCAGAATGTAATTTTAGCTCGTTCGTCCTATGACAGCACGCATTCTTAAACAGTTAGTGTTTCTAAAGTTGTATAATGATGACCTTGCAGAGAAAAGCCATAGTAATTTATTTCGATAAACAGTCCAGCAGTAAATTAAGACTTTACTCAGTTTAAGGCACACTTTTTATTGTTAAATCTGACACAGAGGTCTGAGTTTGCTAGGCCAGCACCCTTTCGTTGCACAGTTTGCAAATCTACCTCTTGGGTTCAGCGGGATACTTTGAAACCACATCCTAAAAACCACAGCCTGTTCCAGTTCTGGACCTGAAGTTTCTTTTGCAGTTTGACATTATATGGGAGGAGCCTTGGAAAAACAATTTTCTTATTCAAGGTGCACACGTGCCAACACGGAGGGAAGAAGTTTTCCTTACAGTTGCCACCCTTGGGGCTTTCTTGTTCAGACGCTGTTTGATTACTGGGGTTTAGGTCTCCAAGCTCCCTTCTTTGAAAGATGAGAGCAGGGAAAGCGCGGGGGTGAGGGAAGAGCATCCCTACAGACTCTCTTTGCAATACGGCTTGCGGACGTGGTGTCCATCGTTCCAGAGCCACTACCAAGAAATCACAGAATCAGCATAGAAGCACAGAGTCACAGAGTGGTTTGGGTTGAAGGGACCTTAAAGACGATCCAGTTCCAACCCCTGTGTCACGGGCACGGACGTGTCCTACTAGACCAGGCTGCTCAAGACGCCATCCAGCCTGGCCTTGAGCACCTCCAGGGATGGAGCAGCCACAGCTTCCCCAAGCAGATGATGTGACGTGCGAGCGGCGGTCCCTGAGCTCCGCATCCGCCACCGCGCCCGATCTCACTGGATGCTGCGGCTCAGGTACTGCACGAACATGCTGGCCAGCTGGGGCAGGTTCTCCTCTCCGGGCTGCATCTTGGCGTAGCTGATGAACTGCCTGCGCAGGCGGCTCAGCTCGGCCAGGCCGACGTGGCGGCTGAGCACCAGCCCCTCGGGGACGCCGGGCACGGGCAGCGGCTCCCCGGGCAGCGCCCCGTCCCGCTGCGCCGCCAGCACGGCCGCCAGCACGTCCTGGGTGAGGCGGTCGAGGCCGTGCAGGAAGGCCCCGGAGCGCAGGGGCTGCGGGCGGGTGGAGCGGCGCGGGGCGGGCGCGTCGCTCTCGAAGAGGGCGGCTCGGACGGCGTCGAGCGGCAGCGGCTCGTCCTCCCGCAGGGCCAGCAGCGGGCGGTCCCAGCGGTCGCGGGGGTCGGGAGCCTCGAAGGGCGGCAGGTCGGGCCCGTCGCGGCCGCCGCGGCAGAGCAGGAGGCAGCTGGCCGTGCCCGCCTGCCGCGCCGCGCAGTGCAGCTCGTAGCGGATGCTCCGCGCCTCGTTGCCCGCGTCCGCGATCACCACGTCCCGCCGGTTGAGCAGCCGCTGCACCCCGGCCCGCAGCGCCGCCCGCCCGCCCGCCGCCTCCGTCACCACGTGCGCCGCCCGCCCCGCGCCGCCCAGCGCCTCCCGCAGCTCCGCCGCGCGCCGGCTCTTGCCGCTGCCCGGCCGCCCGCACAGAACCACCAGCGGCATCGCCCCGGCCCCGCCGCGCCCGCCGCCGCCCGCCCCGCGCAGGCAGCGCCGCGCCCCGACAGCGCCGCGCACTGGCACGGAGGCCACGGGCAGGCGGGGTGCGCGCACGCGGGGACGAGGGGATCGCCCCACACCGGGATGAAGGGATCTCCCCACACCGGGATGAGGGAATCGCCCCACACCGGGATGAAGGGATCTCCCCACACCGGGATGAGGGAATCGCCCCACACCGGGATGAAGGGATCTCCCCACACCGGGATGAGGGAATCGCCCCACACCGGGATGAAGGGATCTCCCCACACCGGGATGAGGGAATCGCCCCACACCGGGATGAAGGGATCTCCCCACACCGGGATGAGGGAATCGCCCCACACCGGGATGAAGGGAAAGCCCCACACCGGGATGAGGGGAAAGCCCCACGACGGGATGAGGGAATCGCCCCACAATGGGATGAAGGGATCGCCCCACGACGGGATGAGGGGATCACCCCACACCGGGATGAAGGGATCTCCCCACAACGGGATGAGGGGAAAGCCCCACACCAGGATGCGGGGATCACCCCACACCGGGATGAGGGAATCGCCCCACAACGGGATGCAGGAATCACCCCATAACGAGATGAGGGACTCGCCCCACACCGGGATGAGGGGAAAGCCCCACACCAGGATGAGAGAATTGCCCCACACCGGGATGAAGGGATCGCCCCACACCCGGATGAATTGCCCCACACCGGGATGAGGGAATTGCCCCACTCCAGAGCGAGGGAATCGCCCCTACATCAGGGATGTGGGGATCGCCCCACACCAGGGATGTGGCAACAGGGATGCAGGAATCACCCCAATACGAGACTGCAGGAATTGCCCCGATACTAGGGATTTGGGAATCACCCAACACCAGGGATGTAGCAACAAGGATGCAGCACCCCGATACAAGACTGTGGGCATGGGGATGTGGGGAATTGCCCCACTACCAGGGGCGTCAGCAATGGGGATGCAGGAATCACCCCGATACTGGGAACTGCCTGGCATGGGGATGTGGGGAATCACCCCAATATGAGACAGCAGGCACAGGGATGTGGGAATCGCCCTGCTGCTTCTGAGTGAGGATTTGGGTGGCTGAGATCTGCGGTCAGCTCGCAGTTTCAGCCTGGTTTCCCTAACTACACAACTGGCCACCTCGGAGAGCATATTGCCAGTTCCCCAAGAAAACTGGTATGTAAAGGCTACCAGTAAAGGGCAGCAGTAGGTACAGACAAAACCACAACTGATGCTCCTTCAGCAAAACCACAAACACCTCAATCCCTATGATCAGAACAGAAATAAATCCTAGGCAGAACACCTAATCCACCTCTAGCAGCTGCTGTGAATGACTGTCCTCAGACTGGACAGTCTAAAGGTGCTCAGCACCAAAATGCTGCGGAACTCAAATCAGTGAGAGGGTCTGTGTTTATGGCAACAAAAGCAGAAAGGGTGCATTGCAGCTGTCCCTTGCTCAGGGCTGGTTTTGAGTAGAAACACTCATCCTGTCTAAACTCGACAGCTCTCCCTCCCTCCTCTGTCTCGTTTCAAAGCTTCCTCTGCTTTACTGTAAAGTCATGCTACAATTATTTCTGCAAATACTGAAAGTGTCTATTTTTTTGCACAGGTCTATCAAACGAGTGATAAAGTATCCAGTTATAAAAACTTGTAAGACTGCTGAACTGTACCATCTGGGTTAGTTTGGTGTCTACACTAGATCTCATATGGCAAGTGGAACTTGCCAGATGGATCAGTTTGGATCAGAAATTCAATTAAACAGCAAACCTGAAAGGCATCATGACTTTCCACTCATGTGAACACTGTCAGATCTAGGTTATAAACTTAGAAGTATAAGTAGAATTTGTAAGTGTACAATTTTTCTTCTCACATTTCAACTAGAAACAGAAGAAACGTTGAGGAAAATAAAGTGTCAAAATGTCATTTTTTACATTTTCACAGAGAAAGTGTTCTTTTTACAGTTTAAGCTTCACCCAGAAAAGGTTCTACTAATCAGTTCACTACAGTTTGAAGCACTCAGATCTTTTCTGCAGGTGGCAGTAAAATAACATAATAACAAAAACTCTCATCTCACACTGAGACCTCATCTACACAGGCACACTGAATTTCACAGAAGCTATCAGCAGTTCAATGAGACTGAGTGCTGCTTAAACACACAGGTGGGGGTTTAAGATCCGTATTTCTTTACTGGGATAAACACTCAAAATTTTCTTCTCATTTCAAAGACATGCTAGAACTTCAATCGTTTAATTACAGTGAAGTAATTAAAGCTAGATGGTGCCTCAGCAAAGTTAACAGAACGCTGTACTTTCTCTCTAATAAGCTATAGGGATCTGAACAGTCTCCTAAACTACCTCCAAGTTTGTTAAAAATTATACATGTTATATATTAGATATAATTTTATGTGGTTAAATTTAGGATTGATACAGAATCTCTGTGAATGTTTTTAAAAACACTTCCCTGTCTTTAAACTAAGTAACATACCTGGCTGCTGCCTCTTTCTTCCCATCTTCTAGCGTTCTCCAATGAATGTGATCTCCAAAACCTGCCAGAGAGAAGGGTTTATAAATGCTGAAAAATTTAACATGTCAGCTCACACATGAGAAACAGTCCAATCCTTAAAAATATTTTTAACTCATGAATCCCACTGAAATTAATTAACAAAAACATACCACACTCATGAATATTTATATATATGCAAATGACACCAAACCCCCCAAACAGATATTAAAATTGAAGAGCCTTCTGATTATTACCCATTCTCTTTCAGTCTGTGAACGCTCATTAACTGACTAGTGACAACTTAAACATGTCAACATTTGAACTCCTAAACCCCACTGACTGCAAACTAAAGTGAAACTTAAAAATTCCTACACCAACATATGATCTTTAATTGCTCTAACATTACTATGCCCAGTATTACTGCTGATGAGAATATCATCAAAGAATAAGAAAGAACACCATTACACAGCTTTTTGAACATTAAGTGACTGAACAATGCAGGAAATAATCCGGTTATGGCAGCTGAGGTAAGAGTGAGTTTACATTTAACAAACATTTAACAGCTGCAAAGCAGGGGCTGACCCTGTAGCTGACGTGGACGAAAGCCACACGAGAGCTGAGCTGAAGGAGACATGGGGATGTTCGTAAGGGAAATCCCCTAGAAGACAGTCTCATCGCTCCAGGACCACAGGGCTGTGCTGGCTGACCGTGAGCCTTGGCTTGCCCCATCGCCACGGTTGAGGGTCTGGACTAGTTAACAACCCCCAGTGCCCAGGGTGCTGAGGGGAGCATATTTCAGAAACTATCCAGAGGTCAGGAGCCACAGGCTGCCTAGTGCTGATGTAGGGGAAAGTAAACTGTCTCCAGCAGAGAAGTATGGCAAAGAAGCTCAAGAAAGCCAAGAGCAGGACTAGCAAAACCTCGTGGCACCCTAGTTCAGCATCCAGGATGTTGGCACAGTATTGTACCTTATCTTCTCCCCTGATATGAAAAACTGTGAACACAGATGACACAACACATCAAATATTTAGCTGTGCCAGCAGTTAGGTGGGGATGCCTTGTCGGTATCCGATCACACACATGTATCGGTTGCAGAGGCAGCTTCAGAAACAAGGCTATGCACGTACCAGCTAAACGCAGCGGAGCGAAAACCAGATGGGTTAGCAGAAGTGATGTTTACTCAGAATATTGACACACCAGCTATTTAATTTGAAGGCTAACATGAAAACAGCCTTGCAGAGAACTTCGGGGTGCTGGTCAATGAGAAGCTCGACATGAGCTACCAATGTGCGCTCGCAGCCCAGAAGGCCAACCATATCCTGCATCAAAAGAAGTGTGGCCAGCAGGGTGAGGGAGGTGATCCTGCCCTCTACTCCTCTCTTTTGAGACCTCATCTGGAGTATTGTGTCCAGTTCTGGAATCCTCAACATAAGAAGGATATGGAGCTGTTGGAACGGGTCCAGAGGAGGACTACAAAGATGATCAGAGGGCTGGAGCACCTCCCATATGAGGACAAACTGAGAATGTTTGGGTCATTCAGCCTGGAGAAAAGAAGGCTCCGAGGAGACCTTACAGCAACCTTCCAGTACCCGAGGCAGCTACAAGAAAAATGGGGAGGCACTTCTTACAAAGGCTGGTAGTGATATGACTAGGGGCAATGGGTCAGAGAGAGGCAGATTTAGACTAGATGTAAGGAGGAATTTCTTCCCCATGAGAGTGGTGAGGCGCTGGCCCAGGTTGCCCAGGGAAGCTGTGGCTGCCCCATCCCTGGAGGGGCTCAAGGCCAGGTTGGATGGGGCTTGGGAGCAGCCTGGGCTGTGGGAGGTGTCGCTGCCCATGGCAGGGGGGCTGGAACTGGATGGTCTTTAAGGTCCCTTCCAACCCAAAGTATTCTATGTTAAAACAGGGAAAACCCTTTATTGTTCTAGCTAGGAAACGCTTCTCAAAAGCTTTTCTTCCTTTAAACTAAACCCCACGTTGTGGTGACCTTCGGAATGTTTATAGAGCATTACGGCACACCACGGAGGTTCCTTTTGAATGCAAGCGCCCCGAGGAACCCGCTGCGAGAGCAAAGAGACGGGACGCAGCCCAGGCGGCATTGCTGTCACCCAGCCGAGGAGCAGGGCTCTGTCCCAGAGGCCGGACCCTTCCCACCGAAACCGGGGACCCCTCGGACGGGAAACCCTTGGGGGGTTCGCCTGGAGAGAGCCCGGACAGCGCGGGGCGCCGCGCTCCCTCACGCTTGAAGCCGCGCTCCCTCACGCTTGAAGCCGCCCTCCCTCACGCTTGAAGCCGCGCTCCCTCACGCTTGAAGCCGCCCTCCCTCACCTCCCTCAGCCCAGCCCGGCTCCCCCAGCCCCAGGTGCCCGCAAATCGCGAGGAAATCCCGAAGGAAACGTTCTGCTGACCCTTTCCGAGCCCCTGGGCGGCGGCCAGCCCCAGCCCCAGGCACAGGCAGAGGCAGGCGATGGCGGCTGCCGCGGGCTCAGCCTTCATGGTGCTGGGCGGCAGCTCGGGTAGCGCCTCAGCACCTCGGCGGAGTCCGCGGTTTCTTTCCTCCTTTTTTTTTTTTTCCTTTCCTTTTTTTTTTTTTTTTTTTTTTCCCCAAGCCCAGGAAGTGATGTGAGGCGGATGTGGGCGGCGCCGGGGTCGGGTGGAAGGAGGGGATGAGGAGGGGTTGCTGTTACACAAAGCGGATTTATTTTTTTATTTAAGCTAATGTAGAGTTAAGTTTCATCTAAGTAATTCTGTTTGCTTTAGACAGAATACCCCTCTGATCCCATGTTTTCTTTCAGACAATGTTTTACCGTGAAAGAAGGAATAAATCATTACATTAAGGGAATGAATTAGCTTAAGCGATAATAAGAATAATAAGAATCAAATCTTGGCCAGGTTGCGGTGAGCAAGAATATAATTGTAACCGGAGTTTAGCTTGTTTAGTAGTTGAAACAAGCAACAAATCAAGTATCTTAAACTCATCTCTGACTGATGCTCCAAGCGGAGGAAAATGCCAAAACAAAGAACAAACCTGAGCTTGCCAAGAGGCCGCAGTGAGGAAGGAGATAAGATAAAGTGGATAAGAGGATTCTGAAAATACAAAGGAACTGTGATGCGTATACAGAGGGGATGATAGAGTTGATAATGGGGTTTATGTATGTTTTAACCAATGTAATAATGAGTTCCATGTATGTTTAACCCATGTTTCCTGCAATCTATATGAATATGTATGTTTAATCAGTATAAAAGTCCTTTAACCAGCCTCAATGGACACACACATAAGGTGAAATAACTCCCTGTGTGACTGATGTCATTATTTATTTATTAAAGCAATTCTGGCTTAATAATCAAATTGGCATTATTATTGAGTTTGGCTTTTTCACAACATCACCAGGCACTGTTCACTCTTTGGAGACAATAACATCTTGTGTTCGGTGTGTTAATATCTTGATACTGTGACGAACACTTGTTCACTGGTGGAATATTGAAAAGGACGAAGTCTTGGAAGCAAAGGCAATAATATTTTTATTTTACAATTCAGCACTGAATTGGATGCTGAAGGAAGGAATAGATCATTGTGTTGGGCGATTGAATAAGCAATAATAATAAGAATCAAATCTTGGCCAGCTTGCGGTTGGAGGGGATGTGATTGTGACAGGAGTTTAGCTTGTATACTAGTTAAAGCAAAGGATAAATCAAGCATTGAAAGGACAGTCCTGCAGCAGGAACAAAGGACAGACCAAGCTCACCAAGAGGACACAGTGAGAAAGGAGATAAGACCATCGGAGGCTTCTGAAGACACAAAGAAACTGTGATGTCCATACAAGAGTGGGTGAAAAACAATGGACATGTAACATGTTTCTGGGAATCTGCATGAATGTGTATGTTTAACCAGTATAAAAGTCATGTAACCAGTCTCAATAGTTCGACACGTTAGGTGGATTACCCTGTGTGTACCCCGGCACCGTTTACTAAAGGAATCCCTGTTTAATAACCAAATCGGCATTGATTATTGAGATTGACTTTTCATGGCATCAGTGCCCTTCCAAAAAAGGCATGCCGTCTTACAAAAGCAGTAGGCATATAGACTAGTTTTAGACAAAGAACTGTGCAAGTCCTCAAAGAATGTTTAATTTCTTTTGGTTATCCAACCACGTCTGGGGACTTCCTTTAGGTTATCTCCTGACCCAAGACAACTACATCTCACAGGTCAATAAAGCACATCAATAAATTCTCACAGCCGTAAGACAGGTTATCTTTTGACCTAAGACAACTACATCTTACGAGACAATTAAGCATATCAGTAAATTCTTGCAACTCTAAGAACGTGTTTATTCTTTCAGGTTATTCATCCGTGTCTGGAGATTGTCTGCATATTATCTCTTGATACAAGACAAATTTATATTACAAGATAATTAAACATACAAACCAGCTACAGCAAAATTTATCAATTAATTCTCACAATATTAACAATATCAATATGATAATATCCTGTCTTCTGTGCTGAACAGATGTCTCTTCTTCGGTGACCACCTCTGTTTCCCCACCTCAAACGCAAGGTCAGGCAGGGCTGGAGCCAGATCCAAATCAGCAAGAGTTTTGACTGTTGTGAAGTTCATAATAACATTAAAATTAGTCCTTGGAAAGTAATAGAATATACATAGGATTTCTGGGAAAGATTAATAGAATCATAGAATCATTAGGTTGGAAAAAGCCTAGAGATCATAGAATCATAGAATAACCAGGTTGGAAGAGACCCACCGGATCATCGAGTCCAACCATTCCTATCAATCACTAAACCATGTCCCTCAGCACCTCGTCCACCCGTGCCTTAAACACCTCCAGGGAAGGTGACTCAACCACCTCCCTGGGCAGCCTCTGCCAGTGCCCAGTGACCCTTTCTGTGAAGAATTTTTTCTTCATGTCCAGCCTAAACCTCCCCTGGTGGAGCTTGAGGCCATTCCCTCTTGTCCTGTCCCCTGTCACTTGGGAGAAGAGCCCAGCTCCCTCCTCTCCACAACCTCCTTTCAGGTAGTTGTAGAGAGCAATGAGGTCTCCCCTCAGCCTCCTCTTCTCCAGGCTAAACAACCCCAGCTCTCTCAGCCGTTCCTCTTAAGACCTGCTCTCCAGCCCCTTCCCCAGCTTTGTTGCTCTTCTCTGGACTCGCTCCAGAGCCTCAACATCCTTCTTGTGGTGAGGGGCCCAGAACTGAACACAGGATTCGAGGAGCGATATCAGATAATCAGCTTCAACCACATGAACTTACAGACATGCCTGTAAGTGGGAAATACATTGTCCCCAGCTCTTGTCTGGCTGCACACGACTGATGGAGATCACTTCCCCGTGTTTCCCAGCCCTGATGAAAGATGCTGTCTTCCTAAACTCCATACCGAGTCTTAGAGCGTCGCCTCGCCGCCGTTTTCGCTACCGGGGCACCTCGCCCGCCCCGCTGTTACCCCGTTGAACGAAACAAGGGCGGCCTGGACTCACGCTCCTCCCCCCGCCTACAACTCCCAGAGGGCACCGCGCGCGCCCGCCCCCGCCGCCATGCAAATGAGCCCCCGCGGCGGCGCCAATCGGCGCGCGGGCTGGCGCGGTCACGTGGCGCGAGGCTTCCTTTCTCTGTGCGCCTCTCTTTCCTCCTTCGGCCGCCATCTTGTTCGCACCGCGTGTTGGGCTGCGCGGGCTCCGCCGCTCTCCGGTGAGACCTCTCCCCACCTCGTCCCCGCTGGCGCGGCTCCCTCCTTACCCTGCTTCCCTCCCTTCCCTTCCGGTGGGCGGGAGCCGGGCGCTTCCCCGGTCCCCATGGGCCGCGCTGGGCCGTGGCGGGGCCGCTCCCTGAGGAGAGGGGCGGGAAGGCCGGGACGCGGCGTGGTGGGGCCCGGGCCGGCTCTGCCCTGCGGCCGCGGGGCTCGGCGGGGGTTGCCCCAGGGACGAGGCCTCGATCCGCTGCCGCTCCCGCCGTCCCCGCCCCTGGGGCCATGCGGTGGCCCCGTTCCGTTTCCTCTTCGTTCGCGGGGTCACCGGTGACTTCGTGGGGCAGAGCAGCGTGGGAGGACCTCGTGCTAGAAAGCTGGAGGTATTTTTCCACCCGGTACAGGTTTTCGTGACTTCAAGTCTTTAAAGGTCCCACCTGGCTGCTGGAGAAGCCACTTGACCAACTTCCCAGCGGCTGAATTGGACTAGAGGTCCGTACAGGAGATCTGTCAGGGTGTGAGCTGCACCGAGTTTGGAACTGGCTTGTTAGTTAAAAGTATAAGAGATTAGTTATTTGGAAATTGTGTTAATAAAGTCATAGAGTAACTTGAGCTGGAAGGGACCTTAAAGCCCATCCATCCAGTTCCATCCCCTTTTCCATGGGCAGGGACACCTCACACTAGATCAGGCTGTTCGAGGCCCCTTTCAACCTGGCCTTGAACACCTCCAGGGATGGGGTAGCCACGGCTTCCCTGGGCAGCCTGTGCCAGTGCCTCACCACTCTTATGGGGAAGAAATTCCTCCTTATGTCTAGTCTAAATCTGCCCCTCTACAGTTTATACTCATTGCCCCTAGTCATATCGCTACCAGCCTTTGTAAAATGTGCCTTCTCACCTTTCTTATAGGCCCCCTTCAGGTACTGGAAGGTTGCTATAAGGTCTCCTTGGCGCCTTCTTTTCTCCAGGCTGAACAACCTGGATTCTCTTAGCCTGTCCTCATATGGGAGGTGCTCCAGCCCTTTGATCTTCTTTGTAGCCCTTCTCTGTTTGAAGTACTGTAGTGTCTTCATAGATGCAGTTGTACCAGGCTGCTTTGGGTCTGCTCTGAGTCAGTACTTAAGTCAAATGGTTCCAGCAGTAAACTGGCATGCTTGGAAATTTCCAGTTAGTATCTCTAATGCAAAATCAAATGTCCCGTTGCTGTGCCTCATTATCGTACACACACTTCAGCTAAACAAGCTGCTCCTGGGCCACTTAGTGTTATTAGGTGGTGTGGCTTTAAAGGCTTTTGTTTATGTGTATTTAAAGCACTGGTTTGGTGAATTTTCTCTTAAGTTTAAAAGCCCATTGCAGTTTTAATAATACTTTTTAAGTAGACTGATTTTTTTTCTTAATGATTTGATTTTTAACTTATATTTATTTGTATTGCATTCTTTAGACACAGCACTATGAACCAAGAAAAACTGGCCAAGCTTCAAGCGCAGGTCCGAATAGGAGGAAAGGTAAGAAAACCATCAGACATGTATCATCTTCTGTAATTTATGGATTGAAGGAGAAACATCTCTGAACTCGTTTTTCAAAACATAGGCTTTAGTTTATGGAAGGGGGAACATATGTACTTCTGAGGCTTGAAAATACAGCTTTTGTGTGCTCTGGATCATAGTACTGCTACCTGAAATGCAATTTTCCCTCAGTTCAGGAGTACTAGATGAATAGTCTCTAGAGTGTAAGCATTCTCGTAAATTCAGTGACTTGTTGTGACCTGTGAAAGCACAAGCTAAGCTTACCTGTTGGTTGTTCCGGTTCTGCCTTTCTCTCCTCCCTGTTGAGTAGTTCCTTTCTTTGTGCTGGCTCCAGGGCTTATCTGACTCTGCATTGAGCTGTTTCCTTTCTCTGAGTCTGCAGGCAGGCAATGCAACAAAAAAGCAAGTACATAGTTTAAGTATGGGTGTTCATCTAGCTATAGGTAGCGTTGTGCAGAGTAGGAATTCCAAAATTGCTGTCTGTGAAACAGGTTAAAGATGTTAATTACTTGCATACTAAAGGGTGACCTTTTAAAATCACAATATTCATGCTTCATCTTGGAAAGAAAAGAGTTCTTGGGGAAACTCTTTGTGTATTGCTTAATAGTAAATATTTTGTAATCTAGCCTGTGGGAGGGGAAAAATACTGCTGTTGTTCAGTGTCTCTTTGGTCTTTTAGACTTAAGAAAATGTTAAAATTAAGACCTGACAGTTCAAGTTATAGGTGAAGGGAAGTAAGCTGAGAAGTATTTTTGCTTAGAGAGCTTTCTCATAGCTTACAGATGGGTTGTTTAGAGTGCAATATATCTTTCGAAAATTGGTGTGAGATTTTGAAAATAGCTGACTGCTTGTGTTTTTTCCAGGGAACAGCTCGCAGAAAGAAGAAGGTGGTGCACAGAACAGCAACAGCTGATGACAAAAAACTTCAGAGTTCCCTCAAAAAACTGGCAGTAAATAACATTGCTGGCATTGAAGAGGTAGAGTGATAAAATCAATGCTTCCTGTTTGAAATTAAATTGTGTCGTTTTGGTGGTCGTTTTAAGTTTTAACCAAAATTTTTCCCCTCAAAAACATACAGGTGTGGTTGCTGATAAAGTTACTTGATTGATGCTTCGTTTACATTAATGCATATGTACCTAGGGAGAGAAGTGAGAGAACATTCTCCTGGCCAGGTAGTGGTTGTGGAAGCTGCTAAGCCATTTGTCATGTATTTTTTTGCATTCATTGCAAAACAAAGCTAAACTTAATTCTTTACTTCATGAATTTGCTTACATACTTTAAAGAGAAGAGCAGTAAATGCACGTGTACTGTGCAGGCACATCTAAAGCAAGGGTTGTGTGGTGCAGAACATAAAGAAAACCATAGAAATACCTGGAGTAGGAACCTGCAGGGCTGTGTTATCAAATTTAGGTCCTTTTACTGCATGAGAATTACCAGAATTGTTTGTGGAGGTCACAGGAGATGACATTTCTTACAACACGGCAAACTATACAGAACCAGCTTCTGTGTAAATGTTGGTGGGAACATAAAGTTCTGATATTCCTTGAATACATCTGTTTTATGCGTATGAAATATGAAATGAGATGCTGATGTTTTCCATAACACTGCGGAGAGTAGTGCTTCTGTGTGGGAGGAGGAGGAAGTGTTCCTTCATCATGAGCTCAGTGTTACTGTAGTGTTTGATTAAAGAGGCATAATATTTAATCTATGATTAATTAATTTAAGCAGGTTTGCAAGGTGCCTCCAGAGATCACTTAGTGCATACCTCTCTTCCAAAGGCAACTATGGCTTCAGTGTAGAAGTCTGGTTTGCCTGTAAGTTTTCTAAAGCTCTGGTTCTCCCTGCCTCTCCCCAGAGCATAAGATCTTCATTTTGAGGTGGTTACTAAGGCTTTTAAAGGTCTTGATGTGAAGGAAGATAAGGCAATGTGCTTCTACCTTGGCAGCTACTTAATTGCTGTTGTGTTCAGGTGCACTTAAGTTGTCTTCGGGACAACTTTGTAGGTTGAGTTTGGGGAGACTAGTGACAGTGAGTCAAACATAAGGGGCTCAGCTGTGTGGCCTTTAAGAGAAGCCTTTAAATAAGAGGATGACTGCTTGAAGCCTTTCTCGTCTCGCTATGTGTAAAGGACGGGACATTCTTTAGTTTTGCAGGAAAGCAGCACACTTGGTTTTCCTATTAAAAACAGTTTGAACTCTGCTGTGTGAAATTTGATAACTTAAAAAATGTATAAGCATGTAAGTGTCTTTAGTTCCTAAATTTCTATTTGCTCCCTGTGAGTTCTACTGCTCCCTGTGAGTTCTACTGAAAACAATGCTTAAGAGTTTTGTGACATAAGTTAATTACTACTGTTTGGTTTACTCTCTTCTTTTTTCAGATAGTTATTTTCTGCTTAACCATAGTTTAGCCATATCCAGAAGAAAAACCTTTAACTTTTCATTCTGTCTCCATTTAAGTCAAAAACCAAAATAAATCCGTGCAATATGTCAGTATAAACTTTGACAGTGGGAGCAAAGTAGGTTGCTACACTGCCTGTAAAACTTGGTGCTTGGTGAGCCAGAAGACCAGGGAAGAGAGCAGGTACAATGTACTTTAAGAGACATCATGGAATTGTTGGGAAGGCACAGAAGCCTGTTCAGTGCAGTTGGTACATAAACCTCCAGTTGTGTGTGTACATGTGCAGGACGCATCCTTGCCTTGACCAGTTTCAGCAAGTGGACCAGACTGGGAATATTGTGCCTTTGCCAGTTCTGCTGCAGAAACAATGGTTTTTTCAGAGGTGACACATAGCTGTGAATGATAACTTCTTAAACTGATGTGGCGAGGCTTTTCTATTAGAATTTTTAGTTAGTAAAGAGTTAGCACAGAGCTGAAGATTTTGTTAGTTTTGGATTATTCTTCCCTGAGACAGTCTTGCTATTAACTTGTTTGTGCCTTGCAGTCTAATAACCTAGGTATGTTCCTTGCCTTTGCTAAAACCACACATAAACTGTATGAGAACATACAATCCTTGTGTATTTATTATTTAGTTTTTGGATAAGTGTATTTCATGAAGGAACCATAGCTCTTAACACAGTATTCTACCTTTCATATAGTATGTATGAACTCATATTCTATCATTAACTCATTATACTTCCAGTTTAGATGATGTTAATTCCAGGTGCTTTTGTTGTGATTGTTTTTCCTCTAGGAGGAGTACTACTATTTTAATTTTAAAAACATAATTTTATATTTTAAATCTAGAATTGAATAAATTATGCTTGTTCAACAAGATGCTGCAGTGTTTGGTAAATGTTACTAATATATTTAAACAGGTGAACATGATCAAAGATGATGGAACAGTTATTCACTTCAATAACCCTAAGGTTCAAGCATCCCTCTCTGCTAACACTTTTGCAATCACTGGTCACGCAGAAGCTAAACCGATCACAGAAATGCTTCCAGGCATCTTAAGCCAGCTTGGTGCTGACAGCCTAACAAGTCTCAGGAAGTTAGCTGAACAGTTCCCAAGACAAGGTGGGTATCTTTGGAATCTTTCATTGCTGATTTATAGAGAACATGAAGTACTAAAAGGTCTAACCCAAATTTAACAGCAGCAAGTGTGGTTTTCTGTATTTGCCACTGTTGTGGAGGGTGTAGGGCATGACATTTTTTGGTTTGTTAATGCAAGATTATGAATAGGCAGGCTCTGATTTTAAGCAAATCTGGTAAGTCGGGTGTGCTGCAGTTCCAGGTGTACGATTGCATATGACAAGGTACTTAGGGAAGGAAGTTGATGCTTTTACTTGAAAAATCTCAACAGGTTCTTTTTGTCGGGGAATTGATTCTGTTTTCTTTTTTCATAGAAAACATAATTCCATTGTGGATCTAGAGGAGGAAACATGTTGCTGATCTTCTACTCTATAATTAACTTTTTTAAAAGTCTTGGTTTAATAATAATTAACTAAAAATCAAAGATTTTATTCAAAATTAAAAAATGGTAGTATGTTGTCTGTGTGCAGGTGTGGTATAACCATTGCTGTAGCTTTACAGTTAAGAAGTGGAGTCTGGGGACAATCCCTTTTAGAACAATGCAGTCCTTGGGGAAGCATTGTAGCATATTTTGTCTCAACTATTGTCCCAAAGCAAGTTTGTAATTTAAGAACAGATGGAAATCTATTCTTGCAGTAGTGTGTTATGAAATTAGAACATGCGTACTTTAAAGCATGAGAGGAATCAGTCTGACTTTGGTATGAGTTTGTAAAAGCTTCCTTACACTGCAGAACAGGTACACTGTGTTACAAGTAGCCGTATCACAGTTCGTGTTTCATGTTGTTTACTGCCAAAAACTAGTTCTTGATATCAAGGCCTGGTGAAGTCAGATATTAAAACAAAATTGATTTTCCTATTAAGGCTGTTACGGCCATTAAAAAAGCTGATTGGATGTGTTGCAGTTGTCAGTACTTGGAACTGGAAAATGTCACCTGTTGTGGTGATTTCAAGAAATAATTATTCCTTCTAAATCAGTAATTTTAATTTCTCCCATATTTTATATTCAAAGTTTATTTGAAAGTAAAGGATTTAATTTTTCTTTACTAAAACATAAAATACCTCAAATTTAAAAAGCTGGATCATCATAAGAGTATTTCTTTAATACAACTACAGCGATAGATGCTGTGCTTTCTTTAGATAGCCTAGCAAGTCAGGTATGAGAGAATGCGAATAAATGCTTGCTTTTATTTTCTTTAAGTTCTTGCATTTCTTTAGATGACTTGTGATGTATTCCAGCTTCCATGATTTACAGAAGAGTAGATTTGATGCAGGAGTCTTGATATGGAAATACTTTTTCTTACAGTTGTGTCCCCTTGGTAATTGAATCATATGGTAGTTGGTCCCTGATTGGTAGCACATTGCTGTTGCATTGAAGCACATGACCTCTACTAGGAGATTTTTCACACTGAGTTTCCTGTCTGTCATTTGATCTGTTGCTAACTCTGCCTTAATGCCCCTGAGCATTGCAAACTGGGTGTGCTGATGCTTCAGTGTAGGAACATCCACAAGTAGGCCTTTTGGTCTTGCTGATTACTGTTGATACCCAGTCACTTGGGGCTTGGGGAAATGCTTTCTTTTTTCATCTGTAAGTTTTGGCTTTTATTTTGTTGTGTGGTTGTCCCTAACTCTGTGGAACGAGAACTCAGTACCAAATTTCTTTTTGTAGTGTTGGATAGTAAAGCACCAAAATCAGAAGATATTGATGAAGAAGATGATGATGTCCCAGGTAGGGTCATGCATGCTTACATGTCCACTTAATGTGTATATATTGCAATTCATGCATTTAAATATTTGTCTTGATAGGGTTATAGCTCTCACTTGCTAAGGGAGGCTTCATGCATGAGGTGGTATTAAAACATTGATGACTTCGAATTTCAACCTTTGGCAAAAGGATTTACCTTGTGCAAATTGCTTAATTCTTAAGTGAAAATAGGTTAAAATACTTTTGGGGAGATTGATCTAAGTGTCCAAGTAAGGTATTAGGGCTGCAAAGTGACATGGTCGACATAGTAATCCGGTTGTCTGTAAATCAGAGTCTAGGGTCAGTACTTTTATTTCTGTAGCTGAAGAAGCAAAGCTTATGTCAGTGCCTGAAAGCTTCTCAATAAATATTGTAAGTTCTTAATTTGTCAATCAATAACTGAATCACCACATTCTTCTGTATCCATCAGTGTGGTGTGTTAGCTATAACAGACTGATGTGCCCAGAGGATCCACTTCATGCTCTGGACTCATTTATTTCTTTGACCTTGCATAAAAGTTCAGTTTTTCTAAAACTTTGTTTCCTGGAGTACAGCGCTTAATGGGTGCCCAACTTCAGGCATTCTTTAAAGAATCTTAGTGGCTGAAGACTCAACTGCAGCTAGTAAAGCACCTCTCAAAATCAATTCTTAACCATTTTGTGTTAGAATTTACACTCTTCTGAGTGTTCCTGCATTTCTAGTTCTCTATGTTCAAAACCACAGTTTTCTAAAGCCTGTTGAAGTCTGCCCACAGTAAATGGTGTATGTGAGTCTAGTTAAGAACTACTTAAGCTTTCCTATCTATACTATATGCACTTTCATTAAACCTATGAGGGTAATGTTACTGTATAGGTATTACTGTATTAAATATCTTCATCTCTTTCAGATCTCGTAGAAAACTTTGATGAAGCGTCAAAGAATGAAGCTAACTAAATCATTAATAGTTCTGGAAGCTGGCATGGACTAGATTAAAGAAATCAGCTACGTGGTTCCAAAGTTTTAAAGAAACGGAGAACATCATCTGTTAATAGTTCAGTAATATAAATATTTTGTATTTTTATGATGCTGTTTGTTCAGCATTTTCTGTCAGTTGATTTTGCATTTTGCACTTACTCCCAGGATCTACTCTTTTGGTCAAAAAGAAATGTCAGTGCAGTTTGAGGGGTGTGTGCATGTGCGTGTGTGTATGTGTGTGGGTGTACATATAGTGGAGAACAAATTGGAGAACACTTATTTAACCTTTTCCCCTTTTCCTTTGGAAGTAGAAATAAAATGAATCTTCAGCATTGTTCCTTTTGATTATCATGAAAGTGCACCGAAGGTAGTTAAGATTAAAATTTTGTCCACGTCTTATGACCTGGAGGCATTACACCATTAAAACTTTGGTTTAATTTGCCGTTAACTATTGTACTTGCAGATGTATTTCTCATCCCTGTCAAAATGTACACAGATATGTTGTCAACGTTACATTGATCCCAGATGATGCCGAAGACAAGCTGTTTTACCAGCTTGTTTGGTACAGTAACTTTTTAAAACAGAGAACCTGGTCTCAGACAAGTGTACCAGTTTTCAACCTTCCTCAGCTTTCTCTTTTTTTTCTTGTCTCTTGACCATTTGAGACAAGCTGATATTTGACTCCTTCCACTTAACTCCTTCTGCGTATGCTTAGCAGTACATTCTCCTCTTGTGTAGAGTATTTCCCATGTCAAAAGGAGAACAAACACCTTGGTTCTCTACTACCAGGTCGCTTCCTGACCTTGGAGGTCTGGTTGGTAACAGTCCAGTGCACCAGTTTTGCACAGTAACAGATTTTTGCTTGAATAACTTCAAGCTGTTCTCTTGGCATGACTGTATTTGCTGGCAGCTGATGATCC
The DNA here is from genome assembly GCF_032191515.1 of Phaenicophaeus curvirostris. NCBI lineage: Eukaryota > Metazoa > Chordata > Aves > Cuculiformes > Cuculidae > Phaenicophaeus > Phaenicophaeus curvirostris. Next base: position 32,595,634 of record NC_091399.1, read on the forward strand.
ACTGTCATTCTTATGGCACTAGGAATTAAATGCACCACGTAAGCAATGTTAAGGTGGGAGGAAAGATTTGACATTTCGCCTTGCCTTCTGCTGGGCAGTTTGTGCAATGACTGGCTCTAAAGGGATATTTTATTTTTGCCTGTAACTTACCTTTGCCTATAACCTACCTCTAGGTTTGGTGTCATCTGCATAGTAGCTTCTTAAAAACCATAAATGCTTCTCAGGCGTAGGAGGACATTGGGGAGGTAATGTTGGTACAGTGCAGTGTTTATGACCTTTCTTTAAAATGCTTAATGTGAACCCATTTTCTCAGAGGCTCTTTCAATCGAGGTTCTTGATGTGATGTGCATTATGGTATAGTTAGACATCATTGTAACCTGTGTCAAGGGCAGCTGTGGCTTAAGAAAGCCTTTTTTTTCTCTACATCTATCACCTAACTATGGCTTAAGTGGAACATATCAGCTTTTTATGTAGGTTCATATGCTAGAGAACTGTAAAAGTACAAGGTAAACAGTACATGAGTTCTGTGACATGATCGTAAAACAACAAAAGCAGAGCTGTAGTGGTTTGTCACCTGAACTCCTCCGTTTATTTTATAGGCTTTGTTTAGTTTTACCTGTTATATTTTATATACTACATGGATCTTAACTACGAAATAAAGTAACAGTACAAAAGAGGAAATGCTACCTCTTGTGTGTTGTCTCCTCCCACGAGCAGTAGCTGAGGCAGACGGATGCAGACCCTGTTTGGAGCAGGCTGCATCTGTGTTGACAGCAACTGAGGACTAGGGTGGATCCCGATAGAGCTTTAGGATTTCACGCTGCCATACACCCACTCTTCTCTTTTCCTGCAGTGTTGAACAAAACTGGTTTATTGTACCACCTCAATCAGCTGCAGATACATTTGTTCTGTTTATAAAGAAGAGATGTTACTCATGTGTGCACAGGCACACTGAATTGCCTTTTGCTGCCTCTGAGAGCTCCAAGAGCAAATGAAGGATGCTAGGAAACAGGTATTTGTAGTGTTCTTCCATTTGCTTTATAAGAAGAGGCACAAGTGAAGTGTGTTTCAAAGTAGCAGCTGTACTGAGTTTATGTATGGGATGTCTCCCCTAAATACTAATCGGATACTGAAAAGTCTTGGTCATTGGTTTCTGATGTAGGAAGCATGTCAAAAGTAACAGATTAAAGAATAAGCATTGAAACATACGTTGAGTTTATATAGCTTGATTCCTGCAAAATATTAATTAAATTTTTTCCTCTTGGTCATGACAGTTTACATGTTAAACCCTCACTTTTTCCTGTGTTTGACAACCAGTAAACTAACTAAATATGCTAGCTTATGTAGTTATATTCAGTTTTTTCACTGTATCTGAAAACAGTCAACCACTTATGATTTGCTGCTGGAAATACTAGAGCTAATCTATCATTAAACTGATTTTGATTAAAAGTAACCCATCAAGGCTGTTGTGGGAAAAGCTATTTTTCTGTATATTTATTCATGGTATAACTCAGCGTTTGTATGTGCTGGTGGAAATGCAAAGTTACTAAGAGTACTTTAGGCAAGTGTTGCAGTAAAAACTCCCCATTAGATGGTGAACATTGAAATGTTCTTTGCTTGGCTTGGAGCATGATAACAGCTGTACTTCTGAAGGCCTTGAGCTTACTTGCTATTTAAGCACTGTTGACATACTAAAGATATTGGTAAAAGTATTGATATATTAAAGTTCTTGGCAGTGATTTGAAAATAAGAAGGTAGAGCAGCATGTAGATGGAAACATCTTTTGGGTTGTATGGGAGAGAATCAAAGCGGCATCAGTGAAGACTGAAAGAATTGAGAACTTGGCAAATGTGTGTGACTGCAAATGCAAGTCCTGCTGTGGCTGCTTGTAGATCTGTGTAGTTCCCTGGTTTGTGGGTGAGAACCCTGGGGCTGGCTGGTTTCTCTCAGGCAGGAGAGCAAGTATGTAAAAAAAGTGGTGGTGCACTTGCTCTGTTTAAAAAAAAGTGCTCATGTAGATGCCTGGCAGAGAGCACAGCGCAGTTAGTGATGCTGGAGACATGGTGCTGAGCCCTGGTAAGGGATTTCTGCTGCAGCACTCGGTAACTAACTGTGCAGCTAAGAGTTGTTGGAGTGGAGGGAGCTGATATAAAAAGAACACTTAATGTAAAATGCAGGCCTTAAAAAATAGGATTAAGGTGAATTTTTATTTCTAGTTTACGTAGGAGTATTTGAGGAGTGCACAGGCATGACAAGGGTTAATTTAGAGCTGCTGCTGAAGCTATGCTGAGAAATGTTGAGAGTTCTTTAGTATTTGTCAGCTTTGCATGGGATCTAGGAGTTGCTGTTCCTTCTGCCAGGATCTTCACTAATAATGCTTGGCGTGTATAACAAGCACTGCAGGTCTTAGAGATGATTTAGTTACTGAGCAGTGCATTGATTGACCAGGAAGGCACTTAGGTAGTTACAGCACCACAGTAAATCTGAGCTTGATGCAAGTGATTAATTAATTCCTTTACTGAGGAACATCCCAGGAAGGAAGGATATTCCTCAGTTTTCCTGGTATCAGGCTGCACTGCTCCAGATACGGTGGTATGGAGGGGCTGAGTGAACTACCCTGTGAGGTGAAGGTGAGCTAGTGAATTGTTCCCCTGGCATGTAAGATTAGTCTGCTCTTAATATTTTAAGACAATGCTGTTTTGTTCAAAGTGAACAAACTGATTGTTCTGGAGATCAAGATCACACTAGTTAAGTGTTCCATGTGTTGTACTTCAGCAGCTGAAGTGCTGCAGAACGGAAGTACCTCACGGCACTAGCAATAGCAACTACACCAAAGCAACAGCAGTGGTACAGGGAATGGTTATGTGCATTCAACTGTTTGCTTGCCCCTCAAGTAATATTTTTTTTTTTTTTATCCCCCCCTCCTCCTTTTCAAAGACCAGTTTGCAGCCACTGAAGAACTTCATGGATTTATTGAGAAACATGGGGGCCACAATGTCAATCAAGGATTCAGGTAGCCAAGCAGAGCAAGTGAAGAGACCAATGCTAAAATCGGTCTTGCTGGTATGTTTGGGTGGAAGCTTGGGATGATACCTAAAGCAGGATGATTGGGAGCTGGGCTTTTACTTCAGACTCTGGCACTGTGTATTTGGCAAGAAAAAGCCAAACTTGTACATCTTCCCATGCCTTGGTTTTGCCTTAATTTCAGGAGTATCATTTCACCTCCTGTAAAAGTGTGATGTGTAAATCAATGAACGTGAAACCTGGCTGCTGCTTGAGAGAAAAGAACTGCTACATCTGTGCATAGGGTATAGAAAGCTACTTTGCTTCCATACAATAAACACATGCTATTTGGTGGTCTGTCAGTACTTTAAATGCCCTCACACTAAACAACAGACCCACAGCTTGCTCAGACACTTTTTCTTGGCAACCTGGTACCTGTCAAATTCTCAAATAATAGGTGGGGTTTGCTTGAATTTTGCATTGCAGATGGATTTTGTAGCTCTGCTAAATTTGTCGCCTCCTTGGAGTAGGAGGAGATTATCAGCTCATTAGAGTTCTCCAAGTCGGTCTTGGTATTTTTGATAAAGAATCAATGTCAAGGCAAATATTGAAACACAAACTTATACTCCAAGGCCTTTTGACCTTTCAGTGCAGGTATCCCAGCTAAATAAAAGGGTAATGCAACCTTTTGCACTTTCTTGCAACATCCTTGCAGCAGCTACAGTGACTGCTTATGTCAAAAAGTAATATTAGAAAGTATTTAATGTATTTTTAGATTCTGTCTAATGCAACTTGGCTGGCAAAGAAGAGGCAGTGCTGTGTGACCAGCTTTCTACAGACATTGGGAAATGTGGGTCAAACTACATTTTGAGAACATCAAATCTGATTTTGAGGCCATGTGGGAAGCTGGAAATTTCCAAGCAATACAAATTGTTGCCAGATACAGGTAAGTGAAAACGTAACATCTCAATAGATTGTCAAGGGCATAGCAGACTCTTGCACACCCAGAGTGAAGTTCCCTAAAAGGCCTTCACCAACCTTGGGCTTCCCTACAGCCAGGGGAGAGCCTTCCCCTTCCTTTGCTTTCCCATGTGCCAGCAGTAGTAGTGGATGCCTGAGGTCAACTGGATCCGCTTGCTCAGCTGCTTGCAGATGATTTGGGTTTTTTTAAAGGTAGTTTTCAGGTGGTTTTCAGCTCGCCTTGCTGTGAAGCCTGACCATGCAGTGGTGCATAGCAGTGCCAGCACATGCTAAAGCCTGACCCTTTCTCTTACTGCCAGCTTGCTCTGGTCGGCTCGGCCAGCTTGCCAAACTGCAGCCTGTGCCGCAGAGGCAGCGTTTGAATGTGCTGGTCCCGTGGCTCTGTGTGTGAGTGGGTGCCCGCAGAGGAAGCTGTAGCTTTGGGGCCTGTGTCAGTTATCTTTGCCGAACCACTTGCTAGCTAGCTTTACATTTCTGTGAGATTAAGGGTAACCTCCCTTCAAAAGGGAAGCATTCACACACAGTATTTTTGAGCAGCCTTGGTAGAGATGACTGTCACGCAAACAGCCTTGCCGACTGAACTATCCTGTTAATCCTGCTGGTGCTCGCTCTGCTTCCAAGGTTTGTCTTGGCAAGACAGTACTCGGGGGACTTGCGGTGCTGCTGCTGGGGTCATACTGAATTTGAGGAGAAGGGAAGGATTTGCCATATTGATTCCTTTGGCAATGGATCTGGTCAGCTACTGTAACTTTCACACTTCCAGTTGTGAAATGGGTTCAGCACAGCTCTCTGCCTTGTGAGGCACAAGCGTTGCCTGCAGCATGGGCTGATGAGCTGCAGCATGGGCTGATGAGCTGCAGCATGTGACCCCAGCGTGCTGTTACCACAGCCACTCTCTGACCCAGGCCCCTGCTGTGCTGCAACTGCACAGCATGCAAATACAGCCTTCCCCCAAGCCCATTTAGTGTGTCCCTAGCCAGCAAACAGCAATTTCGGGAGGGGAAAGGGCAAGCTGTCAAAGTTTTGATTCATCCTGCAGGTGGTTCTTCACTGAAAATCTCAGTAAGTTACTTACATAGTGAACTTCAGTAAGGAGTTCCCACTGTTGACAAGATCTGGTTTCAAATGGCTTCTGACACACGATGTTTCATTGAAAATAGCTGTAACTTGCTCACAGCATTTTTACAGTCTCTGGAGAGTAATGATGCAACTGAAGTTTCTTCTCTGTTCGCTTTGAAATGTGCTCTGTTGCTGCAGAGTCTGTTCTGTGTGAGTGACAGCTGTAATGAGCAATGGCTTGCCCTTTTCTGAAAGAAAGCAAATAGATCCTAAAATAATTTTTACTTAGAAAAAGGATTTCTTCCGCTGTCTCAAGTTTCCCACAGCCTCTTTCCTCAGCTTGACTGAAAGACACCACATTAATACTCTTCTGCTGAATACTTGGATGTTCTGCTGGGATCTATATTTTGACACTAAAGTGATGTCAGTTTTCTGAAAAACAGGGTATGTGTTACATTTTGTGGTTTCTTCTACACCACCTTTCTCTCATCCATGTGATTTCTGTGTTGTTGTAAATTATTAACTTCTCAACACAGGGATATTATTGCCTCTGTCTCTTCTCCTGCCCTTTGAGTTGCAGAGTTGCTTTTATTGGCAGCGTGCACTGAGAAATCATGTTGGCCACTTTCAGCCCTGAAATTGTAATAGTTTATCCCATTACATGGTGTTTTTTTCCAGTTCAGTTCTCCTGAGAACCTTGAAATGGGTTTTCCACAAAAATATTCCATCCATTCTTTTTCTTGTAAAGGCTGTAGTCAAATCTGAAGGGATAATCTAGCTATTGTTTCTAGTGGGATGTGGGTTCTATCCTGATGATTTTGTTAAATTAATTTTTATAGTGCAGGCTGGGTCACTGAGAGCTTAGTGACTTCTTTGGACAAGATGGCTTGTTCTTTGGGAACAAGCAGACATACATCATTGGCATCTTTCTGGATGGAAACTTCTCCGTGAAAAACGTGTACACTTATGGTTTTAGTTTGCACAAGTACTCTATGAGTTTGCGGTAAGCTGTAATAAAAGCTTTAGATGTGTTATAATTCCTCAATGGTTCATAGTACCATCATCAGGAACGTTTGTGAAGTGCATTTTCCTTTGTGACTGCTAGTTTTGTCATCTTCCGTTTCTCAGACAATTCTCACAACAAGTATAGAGAACAGGGCTGTTGAATTTGGGCTGCCTGACATGGAGATACGGTAACATTTTTAAACTGCTTGGGCCCTCAGGTTCATTATGATTCAGGATGGCCAGTATTTGTCAGGAAAGAACAGATGAACTAGTAGCTATTCAAAACAAGGCTTCACTTGCACTGAATAAACACGGTGAGAAAAATATTTTTATTAGTTTCTCAGCTGACATATTAATCTGTATTAAAATTTGTGTGAGATGTGCCTCGGTTCAATTTTTGTCCTTCTGTGTTAACTCTTGGATAAGCCAAGATGAGAGAGGTGATCGAATACTTGCCTTAGGTCTTACTCTTGTAAGCAGTACCATCAACAATGGCTGTGGGAGGTATTACATGTGTTGTCTACCAGCACAATAAAAATATCTTTAATGGTTGTTCCTACCATAGTTAAATAATCCTGTTAAAGCAAAAATATTTGCACGCTTTATACTCAGGAAGTCTCTCTGGTTTGGTAAAAGCAAGATAAAGGACAGTTGTCCAAGTGCTTTTATTGTCCTTCCCACTCCCCACCATGTATTTACTTCTATTTACTGTGCTCTTTTCTATTAGCTAACATTGTGCTTAACCCCACATTGCAATCACAATTGTTTTCAAGTGTTCTGGTAGTTTGAAATGGGGCACCAACCATTTTTAGCAAACTCAAAACGTTCATCTGACTGATGTCTGAGTTACAAACCCGAACAACTTAGCTGTCCCTCACTGAGATGTTGAGGAAATAGCTGATCGGGGCTTCCCAAGCTCTCTGACTCACAGCACTCCACAAAATCTCAGTCATGTGTCTAGCAAGGCACACATAGACCTGGGGTTTTTATAGCCTTAATTACACCCCATGAAGCAATGTCCTTCTGCTTGAGCAGGGAGTTGCCACACTGCTGAGAAGTCAAAGCATTGCTAGAGAGAACTGGGGGGGTTCGAGCAGGAGTGTGTGTAGTCCTCACCCTCTTCTCTGCTCATCCGTGCTCCTATGAGATTTAGCTGTGGGGGTTGTGAAGGTAAGACTGAATGGCTTCCTGTTTGCCATCACTCCTGACTAATAAATTAGGTGATCAAGATGAATGTGTTGTGTGTCTCAGGGTTTTTTTGTTATTGTTGTTCACTTGTGAAATGAATTGATGGAGAAAAGGGCATGACCTACCTGGAATAATTAGTAACTTGTATTCAGCAAGGAGATCTTTGCATAACAGGAGTTATTGCTTCCTTTTTTTTTTTTTTTTTGTCACTTAGTGTCTATGTACCAATGCCTGCAGGATTCCAGACTCCTCCAGTTCATGTTCAACACCGTGCCTGGCACATGGGAATTTTATGTATGCTTTCATGAATGAGAAGGCTAGAACAGGCTGGTATCTGAAGCATTTGCTGAGCCAGTTGCAGCTGCAGCCACTGGGGTATTTTCCACCATCAGTGGCAATGGGTGTAGCCAATGCCATTCCTGCCACTAATGCTTGGATTGTCTGTTTAATGCTGAAGGTGAATGCTCAGGGGAGAACAGGGTGTGCAATTAATGTTGCATCATCATCTTGTGTGATGGGCCTCACCTCCACAGCGACAGTCACATTAATGACAACTGGCCTTCAGTAACTGCGAATGGCATTGAAATCCATTTGCAGGGCTCAGGGCTTCTTCCTTGCAGATAGTGTTCTAGCCTCAGAGAAAATGGATAACGGGGTCCATCCAACACATGCTCCCTTTGAAACAGACATAGAAGTGTTGAACAATCATAATTTTGTAAAAATTGTGTTGAGGTATTTATCATCCTGGCAAAGGGAACCATTCTTCTTTACTGGTCAGCTTTCATTTTGATGGCCTGTTAAACTCAATGGCGTTTTTGCCAAGCTCAAATATTTTCTTGATCAAAGTCTTTAGTAATACAGAGTACTTTGAACTCAGCTTAGAAAGCTAATTCACTTCTTTCTAGTACTTGAAGTCCTTTGCCTACTGTGTAAATTACAGGCCTGACACACTCCCCTTAGTCCCACACATAAATTTTCTTGGAATTCAGTCTCTGATTTTCTTCTGCAGCTCCTAATTTGTTAATCACCTGGATGCTGCCACAGTTATGAAGCCATGATCCTGCTGCAGTTCTGCTGAATGCTCAGATATCTTTCTTGTAGTCTTATCCTTTTTCATTCAAGCACTCTCCATGAGGTGTACATTTCCATGTTCCCATATCACATAAAGTTCTGGCTCAGTTTTTGCCTGGTTCCTTCATTCAGCCAAGAGACAGGATTTTCATTACTATTAGGGTGCTTAGCTTTTTGCAAACTACAGGGGGAGATGTTTGCTCATCAGATGGGGTTTTTTTTTCCCAGTCTGAAGCACTCATTTTCCTCGGGGAAAAACAAACCGACAAAGCAAGCTTTTCTTTCTGTCTGTCCAACAAAAGCACCACCCCTGTTTTTATTTAGATTTCAAGATGTTCAGCTTAATTCTGCGTTTGGGTATTGTCCTTATCCTTTGGTGAGTTCAGGTATGAGTCTTCTGCCCAGTCTGCTTTTCACTGTGTTCTATTGGTTTGCTACAATAAAACTCTTACATAATTTATACAAAACCATTTATTTAAAAAGACTGTCCTATACAGAGAGAAGAGATTTGGTGCCAGGTATAATAATTGGTGGGACAATTCCATCATTTTCCAAGTTTATTCAACCATCCTTCCCTCTTCAGCGGGTTTTCTTGGGTGTCATAGGTGTTCCTTGAGAATCAGCAAAGGTGCCTTATTTCTGAAGAAAAAAAAAACACGCTTTCTCTAGGCTTTTTCCTGCTTTGCAGTTGCCTGAATTGTAGCTGTCTGGAGCGAAGCGCCAGTGCTGGAGCCGGGCCATGAGCACGGCTGCACAGACCACAGTCACTTAAGGCTCTGGCTTTATAACACTTTCAAAATGCTTTCAAAAATAGTTTTGAACACAGAAGAAATCATTGTGTGAGTATGATCTTTGGAGAGCAAATTAAATGGACATAGCTGTCTTCCCTAGTGAATTTATGGGCTGGGGAATTTCATGCCAGTTCAGCTGGCTGCCTCATTTTTCAAAGTGTTTCACCGTGGGTTTTACATTTTCAGTTAAGCTGTTGCTATTTAAAAAGATGACTTCCGTGTCATTTGCAAAGCTTGTAGAAGCTGGAGGCAATTCAGCATTTTGACACTCTTAATTAACTGACGGCCTGTCATGAAAGTGGGTTGTAATTAAATGATACAGTAATTTTGGCCGTGCTGCTTTTCAAACTATTTTTATATCCCTCATAATAATTCAGGTGGTGACATCATGTCAGTATACGTGCTTCTCCTTCCTCAATGCCTACTCAAGAATTGTTGCTCGTGGTTCAAAATAGCTTTAAGAAAATAAATTCCAACCAGTTCTTGGTGAAAGAGGAAACAGAAACTTAAAAAATTTCCTGTCACAGACTGTCATCCTGCTGGGGTCTGTGAAGATGACGTGGAATATGTGGCAACCTACACGTCCTGTAAGAGAGGTTCACACATGAAGAGATCTGCAGGGTTTCTACAGGGCAATACAGTCAGGTTCATGAAAAATGACTGGAGAAAGGAAAGGTGATTCTGATGGCTACAGAGCCTGTGCCATGTTTGCTCTGGGATATTGCTAATGATTTGAGCAAGACTGGATTTGGCCTAATATATTTTTGATTAATGAGGATGATGCTGTCTTCAGCTAGAGAAGTGGGTGTTGAAATGGGAGTGCTTTTACTGGATAAGCAAAGATAATTTTACAGAGGTATTCCAGGATGGATATATCCCTAACACAGCCAGACAGTGTTACTGCTCAGAAATATCTGGGATTTGCCAGAAGCTGGTAATACCCACTGCATTTTGAGGCAGGTTCTTTTGATGTCCATTTTCTGGTGTGCTGCCCTGGGGACATCTGCTGTCTATTCATTTCTTCAGTCCTTTAGTAACATCCCTTGTGCCAGAAACATCATAATGCTGAATTCCATGACTGAGACATTACTATGAATATGCTGAAGATCCTTGCTTGGTGTGTGATGAAATGATCTTTGGGGAATAAGTGAAACAAAGGCATGTGTAGGATATCCTTTAATTCAATGAAGAATGTGGGTGGAGAAGCAATTGAAATGAACAAGATGCTTTGGATTTTCATTAATGCCTTGAATACGTTAGGATGTACTTAAACAAATCTTTGTGTGTGCCAACAGTTTCACTGCTCAAAGAACTGATGAAAGCAGGAGGAGCCTATGTTTTTTAACCATCTCCTTCTCTACCTGCCATCAGTTGCACTTTTCCCCTGAGAGGTGGGCAGTGTATTCCCTGGGGCAGTTCCAGTAGGGGAGAAGTAACGATACGAAGAAGCCTAGACTTATGTGTGGCTGACTGACAAGCCATCTGCTATTAAAAGCTTCTATAGTGTCTGCCTTCCCTCTGCTGTGCCCTCAGTAGTGCCAGTCATTTGCGACTTTCTCTTATAGCAGTCACCAGTTGCCATGTTCAAGTGTGGCTGAACTTGAGCAGTGTATTCCTAACTTGTTCAAAGGGAGGAGAAGATGTACTTGCATCTGCAGCACAGATATGTGAGCCTTTCTTCTTTAAAAAACCTAACTTAAAAATTGTATGCACAGAGCATGGTGGTTTTGATGCCCACTGCACCCACTGTCATTAAGGAGAAGCAGGATGGAAAAGATCAGTGACAACAGCAGATAACCCAACACAGTGTTGCAAAGTGGCATCCACCAGATTCCTTAAAGAATAAAATCCCTTTTGCTGGAGTTTGACTCTATCATGCATTGAATGATTTGATTACAAAAAAATCATGAACCAGAACTTGAGAGCCATGCATGTCCATGCATTGCAGCTGCTCATTTATCTCTGGAACAACAAAGAAGGGAAATGCTTAAGATAACAATGAGCCAACTACATCTACTGCTTCCTTTCAAGGGGAGTTCAGTTCTTTTCCTTTCTAAAGAAAACCCAGCTCTTCCTTTGAATCCAGAAGGACCTAAAGGATAAATTAATATCTAGATATTAGATTGAACCCTTCCCATAAACATAGATAGAAGGAAAAGAAAGTCTAGGTAAAGATTTGTGTTTCTGTTTACTTACATCCCCAAAAAAGAGACTCCTCAAACAACAAAACTAACCATAGTGGAAATATGTAACTGCACGTTCATGGACATGTTGATAACTCTACACTTGGACTGAAGATTTTTTCTGAAACGTATTTCCTACCGCAACCAGAAGCTATGAGCATCATACAAGATACGTGCTCTCACTGTCATGCTGTTCCTCATCCTCTGCCTTCCTGGGGCAATGGCCCCCTTCCCTTGGTGTCATCCTTTCTCCTGCAGAGACCAACAGCTTTCTCCCTCCTCCCCGAGGTTCACAGACCTGCAGATCTGGAGGAATTGGTAATGAAGGAAGGTGTTGAGAACAAACCTTTATTGTATCACTCCCTCTCAGGGCCCCAGTGCTCCACATGAATGTCTGTAAGGCACATGGAGATGGGATTCATCACTGTTTGGAGCTGCTTTTACAGCAAATGCTATACAAGGAGTCAGAAGTAGCAGTTTCTGACCTTCCTCCGTTTTCCTTGCCTATGTTCCCAACTTGGTCTTCAACTTATATTTAGGTGCCTTTCACATAATCACAGAATCATGATCTCCAGCCTGCTTAGGCAGAGTCAGTTGGAGCAGGTCACCCAGAACCATGTCCAGTAGGGTTTTGAATATTTCCAAGTACGGATCCTCCACAACCTCTAGGGGCAACCTGAGGCCGTTTTTGATCAAAGCAAGTTAAAGCTGTCTGGAGCTGTTCCAGGAGGGTATGTTAACTTCTAGGTTTGACCATTCAAGAAGAAACACTGTTTTTTTGAGATGGCCTAGTGTACATCTGGATAACTCTGCTTGAGGGGCATGGTTTAGAGGTTGGTGGAAATGGTTGGACTTGATGATCCGGTGGGTCTCTTCCAACCTGGTGATTCTGTGACTTTTATCCTCCCAAACCAGAGGGCAGTAACACCAACGCTATGACAATGCTTCTCTAAGTAGGTGGCGTGGCCCTCTCAGCTCTGGCCACAGCCCTCAGCCTGTCACTGAGGATATAGCTGAGGATCTAAAAGCTGAAAAAGACACCATATAAACAAGCAGAGAAACTTGTGATATAATTTTTGCAAAAAAAAGACAAATCAGAAGGAATGTAGTGGAAATAAATAGAACAGAGGATTATATAGAGAAAGTAAAATTGATGGTTCCTGGATGAGGAAAAAAAAAAGGTATTAAGTCAAATTTTGCAGTAGAGCATTTACAGCTGATTAAAGAAGATTTGGTGGTTGGACCAGATGACCTGTAAAGGTCCCTTCCACCCAAACCATTCTATGATCCTGTGATAGAAAATACTTCAAAGTATCTCAATTAGTGCATGAAACTCACTGTTACAAGGCATTTCAGATTGAAACAGAATCTAAAAATGATTAGATTTTTTCTGTATAAAATTTATATCCGTGTATATTAGATAAGACCAATGATACACTGATTATTTAATTTGTATACTGAATCTGTAAAAAATCAGACAACTTTTTTGGTCATAGAATAGTTATTTCAGAAGAAACAAAAGGAAAGACTCACATCAAAAGATATCACTTCCACATTCTTAATAATGGGTTATTTAATAATACCTATGTTGATATGATTTTTCAGTTTGAGATACTTTTATGTTGTACTATATATATAATTTTAATCAAGTCAAGTTTGAATTGTAGTGTTTTGATTTCTCAAAAGTTGTTTTGTTCTTAGAATTTTCCTTGCATCTGAAGTGTTGACATTCAAGGGAGTGGGTTTCTGTTCACAAAACGAGTAATTAAAAAATCCTCCACAAAACCCCCTCTGTGCTACTGTTTGCTGCTGAAATTCCTTTCTGAAGTGTCTGATGCAGTTTGTTCTCAGCCAGCATATTGAGTAAGTCTTGCCTCTGCAAGTGAGTGCACCAAACACTGAGTACGTTCACTGAAGCCACACAAATGCCTCAGTCTGTTATGTATGTAGATCTAATTTATAAGCCTGCAGGCTCTCTTGTAGGCCCATATCTGGTCTAGTTTTGGAGACTCTTAGTTTGAAAATCACCTGGTTTTCATCATCGTACTTCCTGTTGGCTGTGAAACATAGATGTGTTGGTGGCATGCATGGAAAAGTACGCATGGATTTTTAGAAAGGGCTATCAACAACTCATACACTTCCTTCTGGAAGCTGTGAAATACACTGGTCCCTCCTCCCTCATCACACAACATACTTAAAGTAGATTTTTTTAAGCCAAACTAGCACAAACTATGGCTTTTATCCAAACAACAAGAACCCCAAGTCTCCAACCTTTGACCATCCTCTGGCACAGCTCCAACATTATTCCTGGAGTACTATCACCTTTGAAAGATGGAATATTTTATGTGAATGAGGAGATTAAGTAATATCCTAGCCAAGTGATATCCCAATAAACACGGGATAGGATGTAGAATCAGGAGTTTTACAGTTCCAATCTAAACTCTTAAATGCGTTTTTTTGAGTGATAGAGAGCGGGTTGCTTAATCCTTACGGGGGGACTATCAGGTTTCAACTCTTTGTAAACTACTTTCAGATGTTCAAAGGGAAAATGTGTATTTCTCAGCATTTTAGTAAGATGAAATTCTCTAGATGGAGCTAATCTTTCAAACTCCTATTCATCTTTTACTCTCAAAGGTCTTTTGTTTCAGTGAACCAGAAAGCACATATTTAGGTGATGATTTCATATCTTCCAAATTATAGTTTTTCATGTAATCATCATAATAACACTTTTCATTGGAGACTCTGAGTGGTTTCACAGACCTTCAATAAGGTCTCATGCAATACTTACTCATGCTGTAAATATAACTACTTCCACTGAATACACCAAGCGAGAGGATCAGATGGGTTAAATGTCACTTAGCTAGTCAGCTAAAGACTTGAACAAGAACCTGTTTCTCTTGACTCCAAATCCTGGTGGATTTTTTGTTACTGAGCACAGACATGTTTGTCTGGAACAACCTCACAGATACTTGAACCCCATGGGTATTCACTAAAGGCATTTCCAGCTTCTAGCCAGACCAGGAATGTAATCAGAAAGGTACTTAAGCATTTCCAGAGCTTCCAAATACAAATGAATAGCAAAATAAACAATAAGAATGAAATAATCCAAGTGTTTATTGTTTTCTTGTTAACAAGAACTACTAAATCCTGTAATTTGACCTCTTGCTGAGTAGAGGCTTTCAAATTACTGAAGTATCACATCTTGGCCTCAAATACTGAGTCCACATAACCCTTGAAAAGTTGTCCTGTGAGTAGTGGGAAAACAGCCCTTGTTTGCACATGGATTTGTGTCTTCACCCTCTGATCTCTTCCTTGCAATAGCCCTAACCCTGTCACATCCGTGATGACTCTTCTACCACAATGACCTCAGCTTCCTCCACATTCCCTGCCTTGCTCCTAGGCTGAAATATATATACTGGGAGTAACATGACAGTGCACGCATACTGCCTGAGCAGCCGGAGCACGCGCTGGTTAACAAACTGGCTGCTGCCATATGTACCAACTAAGTTCTAATTGCTTTGGCTCAACCCCTCTGGCCACGTATTGCAGCAAAACTTGTGAGAACTTAATTTCCTTTGAGACTTACTGCTTTCTCAGCTGTGGTAGAAATTGGCCAAGGGATCTTAAAGATATGGGAAGGAGGGAGGGGAAGAGAAAGACAAACAATTCATGAAGTGAATAAGTGTTGTTTCCTTATGAAGCTTGGGCTTTTAAGCTAAAATGAGCACCAGAGGGAGAGACAAAAAAAAAATCAAGGTGTAATTGAAGTTCAAAGCCCTTGCTCAAGCTTACACAGAAGTTTAATATGGATACAGACACAGATCTTTTAGAGCCTCTAGGCCAACGTCTGGAATATGGAGACTAAAGTGATGGATGTTTCAAGATGCAGCCAGCATAGACAGGAAAGAAGTTACGTCCCTTTATAAAGGCATAACCTATGTGAGTTTACTGTTGGAAAGGATTAAAGTTACATCCTTTTTTACTCCTAAGAACACATGGCATGTTTAAAATTTAAACTGGACAAAATAAGAATAGTTATTCAGCATCACTCTAAATTGACCTAGCAAGTCTTTTTCTTTTCTGGATATTAAGTCATTTCTGGTAGAAAATGCATCATAGGTTAATTAAGTGTTCATGTATTAGTGGCTTTATTGTATGACTCACTGAGTTAACCTTAATACAGGATTCTGAAGATCTTTAGCCAAGCATTTTTATTGATTCAGATTGTTCTGGTGCAGGTAGTGCTTGAGGATAATGGATGAAGCCTGCACAGAATTTAGAAAAATCAAAGATTCAAGGCCGATGAGGTAATAAAGATGCGCTAAGACAGACGCCACAGGAGCTGCACAAGTCACTCAGCCACTAGAGGGCAAAATCACGATATGTAGCCTTCATGGAAGGTGTCTTGGTGTCTGGTTTGTTATAGGTTTTTTGTGGGTTTTTTTGGTTTTGTTTGTTTGTTTGTTTGTTTTTACAATAGAAACTGGTGAAATGATCACTAAACACTCTACTAGCAGCAGTGATAGTAATAAGCATCTAGAGTACTGTTTCTGTCAGAGTGTGGTATGCAAGTCGTTATGAGCTACTGCACTGAAAAAGGTCAACATTTTATTCCAGGTAACCATGAATAAAAGCTTCGGTTGCCCAAGAGGTTTGGATGCTTAGATTCACAGCACTGGCCTTTTCTGTTTGGAACTATGTTGGGAAAGTAACAAACATTTTGCTGCAAGTTTTGCTACTTGTTTGACGATACCACGTCAGAACAGCAGACTCTTTGATCACTGCCAGATTCTAGAGAGGTCCAGAGCCTTATGTACAATCCCTTACCCAAGTCCATCTTTAACTTTCTAATACCAAGTGTTTCTGTTGTTCTCTGCCCTGGTTCTTGTCCTCTCGTGTACCAACGCTAATTTATCACCAAGGACCTATTCTCTGTTTCCACTGAAACTCCCACTCCACTGTTCAGAGATCAAGAGTGGCTCAGCTCAGTGTGGACCCAAGAGACTGCCAGGCTTAAGAAAGATCAGTACCCTGCCTGTGCCAGTGCCCAGAAGCAGACACCAGAGAAGGAGTTTAGTAGCAGGACAGTCATGTAGTCACACTTCTCAGGAGTAACCTCCCAGCTCCCAGCAACGTATGTCTCAGACTTCTTGAGTGAGAAATGTTATCTCTGTATGCAATATGCTTCAAAGGATTTGCCTTCTGTGAAAAGTCCACCCATCCCTTCAGCCCACACAAACATTACCATCCACGTGGCTGCTCTCATCATGTGCTCAAGAACACATGATATGTGTCAGATGATTCTGAAAGGGATGACAGGTTGTTATTTCTTAGTGCCCAAGGAAATCGACTTCTGCATACACCAGTAACCAGAATCCACAGCTGCGATCATATAGTTATATCTCATGAGTATCAGACTTACAGGACTAAACTCCTGCTTATGTTAAAATATAGTTTTTAAAAGCACCTAATTTTGGTTTTGACATTTCCGGTGCTGGGAAATCTAACTTCTTCCTCCTTAAATTGTCTCAATGATTATTTACCTTCAGTCAAGAAGACCTCACCAGGAAGCTGAATCCATCTGTCTTTAGCATACAGTCACGGAATTTTGGAAGTACTTAAACCCTGTCATTGAGGCACCCTTCACCTTTTTTTTTTTGACACTGAAATAGACTGAACATTTCCACATTCAATCAAAATATTTCTTATTGGTCTTCTTGGAACCATCTCTTTTTCAGCTTCTGTTAAGGAATTAAGACTTCAGGAACAGTTGGACTAGTACCAGATAAAAATAGACACATCTTTCTATATTCTCCTATTTATAAAACCAAGGATTGCATTAGTGTGTTGGCCACAGCACCACACCACTTGCTTTTTCTTCTGATTATATGTGATGTTTTTGAGCATCAAGTTGTTAAAGCACAAATTTTCTCATCCTATAACTCATGGTCTTTATTCTTTGGTGTACGTTTTTACATTTGATTGTACAGAAATGCGCATTACTTATTATCAAGCTATCTCAGATACTTCACATCATGACTTGTTATTTATCACTCCCTATTGCTTACATCACTTGCAAACATTGTAAGCAATAATTTTATGCTTTCTTTAGAGCCATTGATATCAATACAATATAGAGTAGAACTAGTTGCTATAGGACCCAGAAACACATTCTTTGATGAGGATTTCTTATTTCCCACTCTGTAACTGTCAGCCAGTTTGAACAATTTAATGTGCAGTGATGAGTCACTATAATTCTAGTTTCTTAATTAAAATGCTGCAAGTTACCAAAATAAATATTTTGCAGACCTGCTTACCTTGATCAACCAAACTTGTAATGTATTTAAAAAATCAAATTATTTTGGCAAGATTATGTTCCACATTAATTTGCATTTATTTTGTTCCCATCCTTTAATTCTTCTTTAATTAGGTAATGTAGATAATGGCCCATTATATTAGCCAGAATTCTTGTCAGGCTGGCAGGTCGTAATTACCCTGGTCACCTTGTTTACCCTTTTAAAATATTGGTACAATATTTCATCCAGTCCTTTGGAACATGAACAAGTGTTCCAAGATCTATTGAAAACCAACATTAATGCTCTAAAGACTCTCTGTGCCAGTGCTTTTAAAATTTTTGGATGCAAGTTACCTAGATCAGCAGATGCCAAATTTCATGAGGTTCTGTTTAATGTCCTCCTCAGTGCCTATTGTTATGGAATGTATTTAATCATCAGCACGTGATATTCGTGTATCATCTAACTCCTCCCCAAACATAGGCTAGAAATAGTTATGGAACTTTTCTGCCTTTCCTACATTATTAACAGTTACACTATTTCCATCCGTAACAGACTGAAGCCATTACTAAGCTTCCTTTTCCCCCCAAGTTTCTGCAAGTTTCACCAAATAGTTAAAAGATCCTACTTGCCCGTAACTCTTGCATCATTTGGAATCCTGTATCAATTGTCCATAACTCCTAGGTCCTGGTGTACAGACATTGCTACAGACACACATCTTTATATTGGCCTTGTAACTCTGCTGGCAGCTTCAACTAGGGCATCTCATAGCTTTCCCTCACCTTTCTAAGTCTTGTCTTCTCACATTTTTTCCAGCTCCCTGTCTGCCTTTTGCAAGTTGGAGTTTCCTCTTCCATATGCTCTCCTTCATGCCTCTTCCTTGACACCTTCTCATAAAGAGCTGGGCAAAAATGGTGAAAGACTTGGGAAAAGAGTTGGTAAATTAAATAACGGATATCTGTGCTGTCACGTGGGGTACTACAAGGCATGATTTTTCTTATCATCACACTGTGGGGGCTCACTGATGTGAGGTTAATGTACATGGAAAACCTGAAGATACTTTTCAAAGAATTTGTAACTCAGATACTTGCACTGAATGTGTGAAGTAGAGGGTCATGGCCCATATTTGAAGCCTTGCTGGGGCTTGGCATCAAAATTATTGATTTGTTTTGTATGTAATGTTTCTCACTATCCACACCCAAACCTTTCCTGTTTGGACATTAGCAGAAGGAGCACACTGAGAACACAGGAAGGGCAACTTCCCTGCTTTCATCTCAGGTGTCTGGCACCACAAGTCTCTGGAGCAGTGACCTCAGTTTTGCTGAGTTTCCGCTCCTCTAGATACACCTTCATTGGGAACAAGTAATACAGCATCATAAATACACACAGATACCAAGCGACAGGGCATGAGACCATGTCCCATCACCCTAACTCAGAGATGTTTCCCATTGCTCCTAACTCCTTTTCTGCATACTTTCATGAAGTGGCCTGCTTGCAAAACAGCCTATTATGATATCCCTCAGGTAAAAGCTCTCAGTGTTTGGCAAGAAAGCATTCCAATGAATGCCTGTATGCAAAAGGATTAAAGTAGAACAAAATTATGGTAGCGATACACCTCTGTGAGACATCTGTAGACAGCAAACCTGTGTGCTTGCATGCATTTGGCCAGAGGGTTCAAAGTGTACATTGCTCACCCTTTAATTGATTTCCTTTTCTGTTTGTCAGGCACATTGTGTGTTCAGCAGTCTGAGGTGTTTCATAAGAATTGTTTCGATGACAGTAATTCTGTACTGGACTGATCTGAACTCCTCATCTGTGCTTTACAAGCATGACCCCACTAATTGCTAGAGAGAGCAAGTTGGGGTTAACCAGGAACACTGTAAGGGAGAAAATAATTTCCATCTCCATTAACATGCTACTACCAGCTATGATGGATTAGCATTTTTTATCTCCTCAGCACTTTGCCCGTGGATTGATGATTCAGTTGATTGGGAGTATCTTGTCTTTTCTGCTTGAAAAGCATATAGTTGTACCAGAATCAATGAATAAACATTAAGCGCTTCCCTTCCATTTCAAGTGTGATGGGCTGCTGCTCTTGGAGCAAGAAGGCCTAGACTATTATCACCAGGGTGTATTACACCATACCCACCATATGTGGGAGGTTAATGGAGAAGCCTGACCTGCTGGAAAGCATTATCCTGCAAGCGCAAAGACCTGAGAAGTGGGAATGGTGGTGCCATTGCATTAGCATCACCACGCTGGCCTTCCCCTCCCTCCCGACAATGGTATTCCACTGCAGCTGGGAGACCACAGCACTGCCCAAAGGTGAGGGCACGGTGGCTTTTCCCTCTTTTCCCTCTCTCCGGTGCACGATGAAGCATTCCCAAGGGGGTCCCTGAGGCGAGGGGTTCCTGAGGCTGGGGGGTGTGTGTGTCCTGAGACTGGGTGTCCTTAGGCAGGGGGTTCCTGAGATGGGGACTTGGGTTCAGGAGCAAGGGGCTGGGGGGCAGGATGGGAGGTGTCCCTGAGGTGGTGGTGGGGGTCCCAGGACAGGGGTTTCCTGAGGCTGGGAGGGTCTTGGAGTGAGGGGTTCCTGAAGTAGGATGGTGAGGTGTCTGTGGTAAGGGGCGGGGGTCTTGAGGGATGGGACCCTGAGACAGGGGGTCCCTGAGAACATGGGGGTTTTCTGAGGCAGGGCATTCCTGAGGTGGTATCCTGAGGCAGGGGGTTCCAAGTCTGGGGGGCACCCCTGAGGCAACAGGGGTCCTGAAGCAAGGTGGGGGGGCAGAGTTCCTGAGGCAGGGGATCCTTGAGGTGAGGAGTTCCCGAGGCTGAGGGAGTCCCTGAGCTGGGGGTGTCCCAAAGCAGGAGTTTCCTGAGACTGGGGGGGTCTCGAGGCATGGGATCCTGAGACTGGGGGGGGTCTCGAGGCATGGGATCCTGAGACTGGGGGGTCTCGAGGCATGGGCTCCTGAGACTGGGGGGTCTCGAGGCATGGGATCCTGAGACTGGGGGTCCCTGAGGCAGAGGGATGCTGGGGTGGGGAGGTCCTGAGACAGCGGAGGGCCTCGAGGAAGGCGGGATGCGTGTGTCCTGAGGTGAGGGGTGTCCACGGCCGGGGGGTCTCGAGGCAGAGGGTGTCCCGACATGAGGGTTCCCTGAGGCTGGGGGGATTCGAGGCGAGGGGTTCCTAAAGGGGGGTCCCAGGGGCGGGTGTGTGTCTCCTGCCGTGGGGGTCCCGAGGCGACGCCGCCCCTGCCCATCCACGGGACGGCGGCTTTTCCTCGTGGTCCTGAGGGCCGGCAGCCGCGCTGCTGAGGCCGTTCCTGTGGGGAACGAGCGTGGCTTTTTTTTTTTTTTCTTTTTTTTCCTCTGGTGTGCTGCTTCGCTGAGCAGTTACCGTGCCCTCGAGCGGGCGGCTAGGTGCCTGCCTACCCCGGGCGGCGGCTGTGGGTGCCCACAGCAATGGGTGCCCCGAAGCACAGCGGACACCAGGGCACCGGCAGCCCCCCAGGCGGTACGAAATGGCGGTCCGAGCGCCTCCCACCGCGCAGCCGCTGCGAGGGGTCCGAGGGAACCACCTCAGGGCAGGCACCGCCGCGACCCCGCAGCCCGGGCCGGAGGGTGTGAGGGCGTGTGAGTGTGAGCGAGGAAGCTAGTGAAGGGGCTGGAGAACAGGCCTTATGAGGAGCGGCTGAGAGAGCTGGGGGTGTTTAGCCTGGAGAAGAGGAGGCTGAGGGGAGACCTCATTGCTCTCTACAACTACCTGAAAGGAGGTTGTGGAGAGGAGGGTGCTGGCCTCTTCTCCCAAGTGACAGGGGACAGGACAAGAGGGAATGGCCTCAAGCTCCGCCAGGGGAGATTTAGGCTGGACGTTAGGAAAAAATTTTTCACAGAAAGGGTCACTGGGCACTGGAACAGGCTGCCCAGGGAGGTGGTTGAGTCACCTTCCCTGGAGGGGTTTAAGGCACGGGTGGATGAGGTGCTGAGGGACATGGTTTAGTGATTGATGGGAATGGCTGGACTCGATGACCCAGTGGGTCTTTTCCAACCTGGTGATTCTGCAGTTCTATGAGTGCGGGTATGTGTGTGAATGTGGGGGGGTGTGTGTGCAGGTGAGGGCATGTGCAAGTCTGTGAGCGCGTGCATGTTTGTGAGTGCAGGTGTGTGAGTGAGTGCAAGTATGTGTGTGAGTGCCGGTATGTGAGTGAGGGTGTGTGCGTGCATGTGAGTGTGTGTGGGTATGTGAATGCACATGCGTGCACATGAGTATGTGTGTGAATGTGTGTGCACGTCTGAGTGCGGGTACGTGTGTGTGCCTGTCTGTGAGTGCAGGTATGTGTGGGTATGTGTGCACGTGTGTGTGTGCATGTATGTGAGTGCTGGTATGTGTGTGAGGGCATGTGAGTGCGTGTGTGTGCAAGTCTGTAAGTGAGAGTATGTGAGCATGCATGTATGCCTCTGTGTGTCTGTGTGCGTGTGCATGTTTGTAAGTGCAGGTATGTGTGTGAGTGCATGTGCAAGTCTGTGAGTGTGAGTATGTGTGTGAGTGTGTGTCTAGGTGTGCGTGTGCGCTACTGTGGGTATGTGTGCACATATTTGTGAATGTGAGTGCAAGTATGTGTGTGAGTGTGTGTGAGCATGTGTGTGTATGCGTGCATGTGTGTGTATGCATTTTTGTGAGTGCTGGTATATGTGTGAGGGCATGTGAGTGCATGTGCAAGTCTGTAAGTGAGAGTATGTGTGTGAGTGTGCGTGTGAGGGCATGTGAGTTTGTGCCTAGATGTGCTTGTGCGCCTCTGTGTGGGTGTATGTGCACGTGTGTGTGTGCATGTTTGTGAGTGCAGGTATGTGTGTGAGTGTCTGTGAGTGTGTGTGCATGTTTGTGAGCGCTGGTATGTGTGTGAGGGCATGTGAGTGGGTGAGTGTGTGTGCAAGTCTGTAAGTGAGAGTATGTGTGTGAGGGCATGTGAGTTTGTGTCTAGATGTGCTTGTGTGCCTCTGTGTGGGTGTGTGTGCACGTGTGTGTGCATGTTTGAGTGCAGGTATGTGTGGGTGTGTGTGCACGTGTGTGTGCATGTTTGAGTGCAGGTATGTGTGTGAGCGTGTGTGCACATGTGTGTGCATGTTTGTGAGTGCTGGTATGTGTGTGAGGGCGTGTGAGTGCATGTGCAAGTCTGTAAGCGAGAGTATGTGTGTGAATGTGTGAGGGCATGTGAGTTTGTGTCTAGATGTGCTTGTGTGCCTCTGTGTGGGTGTGTGTGCACGTTTGTGAGTGCAGGTATGTGTGTGAGTGTGTGTGTGAGTGTGAGTGTATGTGTGAGTGTGTGTGCATGTGTGGGTATGCGTGCACATGTGTGTGTGTGCATGTTTGTGAGTGCAGGTATGTGTGTGAGCGTGTAAGGGCGTCTGATTGCGCGTGTAAGTCTGTGAGAGTATTTGTGTGTGTGCGTGTGCGCGTCTAACCGTGTGTGTGTCCCTGCGCGTTTGCGAGCGCAGCTCTGCGCGTGAGGGCGTGTGCGAGCCCGTGAGCGTGAGCGCGCGTCGCTGTGTGCCGGCGGGTGCGCGCGCGCCCCGCGGGCTCGGCGGCCGCGGGGGCCGGTGCGGGCGGAGCCGCGGGCGCTGCGCGGCGGGCCCGGCGCTGCCCGCCCGGTGCCGCAGTGGCTGCGCTGCCGCCGGCGGCCGCGGCGGCCTCGGAGCCAGCGAGCGAGCCCGGCCGGCGGGCGGCGAGGGCGCCGGCCTCTCGAGCGCTCGCGGGGCCCGCCCGGCGGCGAGCGGCGGCGCAGCGCGGCCCCGGCCGCCCCTCGCCATGCGCAGCCCGCGGCGCCGGCCGCCTCCCGAGGTGAGTGAGGGCGGCCGCCGCCCCGGCGTCCCGCGGGCCGGGGAAGGGGGGGGGCTCCGGCCGCATCGCCGACCCCGCCCGCTGCCGCCTCCCCGGCTCGGCCCCGACGCGATCGCCCCTCGGTCCCGAGCGATCCTCCTCCATCCCGGAGAAGGGGCAGGAGCTCCCGCCGCCCTTCCCCCCCCCCGCCCCGCTCCGGCGGGCAGCCCTGGCGAGGGGAGGATCCCCGGTGGGATCCCGTGCCCTTTTCCCGGCCTGCTCGCCGCTCTCGCCGCGGGCAGGAACGCCGCTTGCTCGCCGCGGTGTGTAACAAGTCCCTCCCGCGCTGGGGGTAGCGGTGGAGGGGGATGGGGCGAGCGGGCGGGAGGCGTTTTATAACATCTCTAATTACATCGAAGTGTGCTCGTGGCTCACCCGCGGAATAACCGGCACCCCGGGCCGCCCGGAGTTTCTGCAGAGGTGGGTTTGGTGCTTGCTCATAAACGTTACGGTCTGGTAGGTGCGTGTGGTGGAGGGCGGCTGAAGAACTGCTTTTATATCCTGTTAACCAGACTGAGAAACAAGTAGCAGGTGGGAATTGATAGACTTTTATGTTTTCCTGTTAACTGCCTTGTTTATCTATAGACAAAATGTTCCCGATTGTTTCCTCACAGAGGTTTGTCGAAGGGTTTTATGTTTACACGTCTTCTAATTCAGTCTAAATATTAGAAGTTGACTGAATACGGAATCTCAAATTCCAGCAATCTTTTTGTATTAGATTTAAATTCCTAAATAACACTACCCTCAATATTTCAATCCAGGCTGAATCAAAAACTGGAAAAGGCCTGGTATAAACAACTAAAATAATAACAATAATTTAAAAAAAGGTGCTTTACTTGAATAAAAGCTTTTATTTTCTCTAGGCAGCATTTTACTGACTAGGCAGTGTTTTAAAACATTGTAATTAACTTTTATTAGCAAATAATTTTTGATTGCATGAAGTGAATCCAGGTTTTAGGTGCACCTTCAGTGGTTGAAACATCATTAAAATCCTTTGTTACTGCCTGAGCCCAGTAGTGGACTTCTTTTTATGAAGTTGTGGCATGTGATACAAATGAGAACAGTCTCCTTGACCCAAGAGAGAGAAAATTAAAAATCTTTTCAGAGTTTTGGGGAATCTGAAATGGAAGGTGAATGAGGACCTAAAATCTCAAGCGTGCCCCCCTCCAATTCAAGCCCTCATGTATACCTACTGAGTTACCGTGCTCTGACACATTGTGATTGATTCTCTTAACTGTCCATTGTTTTATGGTGCCTCCTTTAGTGTGTGAAAATGGAAGAAAACCACCCCAAAACTGCAATGCTGAGTCCTGATACTGGGTGTTATTTTTGCATGTTAACTTCAAGTCAGTTATTAAGCCAGGGATTAAATACTTTCAAATGCTCATTTTGGGATTTGAGGCCTAGGGCTAAGACTGAGATGAAATACAGTTTTTTTTTTTTTAGTTTGGCATGACATCTGACCGTGATTGTCTCGGGGAACAAAGGTAGAGACTGAACAAAGATGCAGTATTGAAACTTGTGGTCAAAGAATGATAAGCTTCTCATGTCTGTTGTTGCCTGTCCACTCGCTGTGCCAGCTTTATCTGAAAATAGCTTGCTGGTTTTCTGGCTAACAGGCTGTCTGTAAAAAATTACCTGGAAACTATTTTGCAAAAAGATTAGAGCGAAATTTTGCTTTTGGATATTTGGATAAGTGTTGGCCAAGAGGAAATAGATTTTGTAAAGAAGTTGTGTATTCGTGTTTTGTTGATCAGAGAAATCCTTTGGATGCACTAAGCTGTGAATCTTCCAAATAAAAGTGAGTTTCTTGACTGAAAATCAGGTAGGGGATAATAGTTTCAGTGTGTGATTAGTCTGTGTGCTGGTGAATCGTCGACCTTTTCCAGAACACTGCTGGAAGATGCCAGTATATTCAGAGACTACTTTGAAGGTTTTATATAAAGGCTACTGTTTATTTTTTTTTATTGTGATTGAGATTAAAGTCTTAAAAGAAACTGAAAGGAGGCCTGTTTTAGAGCTCTCTGTGATTCTTTGTGAGATTTGAACTTTGAAATGAACAGAAATGTGAACATTCTCAGTTTTCCCTCCTGTTGGTTTTGTGAAGCATTGGGAAATGTGTCTGTACAATTATGCTAGAAGTTACAAAGCTTTTTGTGTTGGTAAGAAATATATAGTCAAGACTAAATGGCTGAATGCAAGTTAAAATATTGAGCTTTAGGTGATAAAAACAGCTTTTACTTCTGTGTTGGCTTTAAGTGTTGGCTACATCTTACAGCACTGGGAAAATTACATCAATTAATGGAAATGGTTGGGAAGTTTTCAAAGGTGTATTGAGGATCTTTCACTGACATATTAGTTTCTATTTGAATGAGAATTCAGGATACATACTAATACAAGTTTATTTGACTAGTAACAAGAGTAAGACATGCTATATAGTTATCAAAAGAATAGCACACTTTGAAAAATCAGTGTGCTAAAACGAAGTGACCATTATAGCTATACATAAATATAAATATGCTATTTATAAATAATAATATTTATTTTATAGATATAAGTTAAAATATTACAAACAGATAAAGTACCTTCCTACTTGCTGTTTGGTCGGCTGTGTTTCACTTAATCGAAACTAAAGCATTAACAATTTCTTTTTTTTTTTAATTTAGCTGTTAAGATTCTTTTTAGACATTGAACATCTGTAGATTTCAAGGTGCCCTGTGAAATCTTAATGAGTGTAATTCTCAGCTCGTGTTTGTGGGAAGGAATGAGTGTGAGTGTCATACCTAGGGTGTTAAACTATGTCATTCCTTTACATGTTAGCTTCTAGAGAAAATTACAAGACATTGCAGATCCTAGGATCTTTTCATTGGGATTAATGGAATGCTGTACTTTGTGCTTTTGTCTTTGACTGGTATTTGTTTCTCGAATGCGGTTTATGATATTTTACCTTTTGCATCATACAAATGCGGAGCTTGGGATATTTAGGAATGCTGCTATTCAGACTGCTACAGCAGACAGGTGGAATAGGAAAACTACTTTTAACACAAGTTTATATGTATTCCTTCACTACATCTTTCCAGTATTGTTTATTACTGGAATATAACAGCAGTAGTTAGGTTACTATTATATTGCTAGAAGAGATCAATAGAAATGTGTAAAATTGATACTTATTTTTCAGAAGTAGCAGCCCTCCAACTAGTACATCAGCATCAAATAGATGAAGGTGAGTGGGAAAGGAAATCCATAAAAGGTCACTTGAACTATTTTAAAGGTCGTTACTAGAGAAATATAATTGATTTTAAAACATAGGTTAAAGACAAACAGTGCGTGACCAGGAACTTCTGGGTGACAACACTGAGTAGATTGATCCTTCCATATTCTTTCATTTAGATCTGCTCAAGTGTGAGTTGACTTAAAGAAGTAAGTCAGTCAGTTAAATTTTAAGTCGGGCGTAATTCTGTTAGAGGAAAAAAGATGGAGGAAAAAGAAGATAAACTATTTGAAAAACAGGTGTGGAGTCACAGTCTGTAGATTTTCTGTGGTTTCGAAAGTGTTGGAGCTAGGGTGCTCTCTGAATAGGTTGCGTGCTATCTTCAGTCTAAGTATAAACTAAGGCAAGAGTTGTCTTAGCTATTAAGACCATTGAGAAAGCTTGAAGAAACTTCAGTGTTGTTTTGCTTCCATGAAAAGTTTGATAATTTGGAAATGTCAATATGTGGCAGTCTGACCTTATGTTTGGAAGTTTTGGTGTCCATATATGAAACTTCTCACATGTTCTATCCCCACTGTCCACTGTATGATGTACCCTCTATATTCCGTCTCGGTGCTGTATATAGAATTCATAAATACCTTTGTCTTGTTTGCTGTGTGTTAATATTACCTGTGTCTCTGTTATTTAGATGTCAACTGAAGTTACAAATCTACCTTATGAATTAGTGGGGTCACCATGGTATCAGTTGTTTAAGTGGATAAGCTGAAGGTCCAGAAGCATTCTGGTATGCTCTGCTAGGATCATCTAGGTTTTTATATCAAGAATTGTACTGTGTGCTGCTAGTATCTATTTTGCGTCTGTTTTCTGTACTGACTCCCTCCCCCTTTTAATATCAACAGGAAGCTCAATGAATTTTTTTAAGAGATTGTTTGCATGGTGGAGTTGAGTGGGGCTTTACAACTGGAAGTGGTATTGCCAGTTAATAATATTTCTTAAAAAGGTTGGGTTGAATTGTTTCTTGAATTGTTGGATTTCATAGAATCATAGAATGGTTTGGGTTGGACGGAACCTTAAAGATCATCCAATTCCAACCCCCCTGCCATGGGCAGAGACACCTCCCACCCGACCAGGCTGCTCCAAGCCCCATCCAACCTGGCCTTGAACGCTTCCAGGGATGGGGCATCCACAACTTCCTTGGGCAGCCTGTGCCAGTGCCTCACCACTCTCTCATCGTGAAGAATTTCTTTCTAATGTCTAATTCAAATCTCCCTCATTCCAGTTTATACCCATTCCCCCTCATCTTGTCACTACATACCCTTGTAAACAGTCCCTCTCCAGCTCTCCTGTAGGCTCCCTTCAGGTACTGGAAGGTCGCTATAAGGTCTCGCCAGAGCCTTTTCTTCTTCAGGCTGAACAATCCCAATTCTCTCAGCCTGTCCTCATAGCAGAGATGCCTCCAGCCTTCTGATCATCTTCCTGGCCTCTTCTGGACCCGTTCCAACAGTTCCATATCCTTCTTACGTCGGGGATTCCAGAACTGGACTCTGTTACTGGTTTGATTCCAACATAGTAACAGAAGTGGAAAGCTTTCTACTGGAGGCTTGATACGCCTACTGATAATTTAGGTAGTGATGCTAGGCACCGGTTTAGGGTATGGATTTGTATGTTCAAAAATGCAGTACTGTGTCTTTCCTAGCATCTTCCTGTTTTATGGCCTGGCTCGAGCTTAACTGATGTTTGCAGTAATTAGAAAAAAAGAATAATGTAGGCAAAGCTGGAACTGTTGTTTTGTTTTTGTTTTTTTTGTTTTTTTTTTTTTTTTTCCCTGTTGTTATCTGTGTATGAAAATACTTGTGTGTTGTAGATTTCATTTTGGTAACTATTTTGGGACTGTTCCCCAGCTCTTCTTCATTAGTGACAGCGGAATTGGGCATCATCAGAGATGCTGGAGATGTTTTGAGCCTTTGCTTGCCTTGAGAAAATCCCTGAGTTAAGAGCTAGAAAAGACACGCTGTCTGCCAAATTATGACTATACTTACTGGTAGTGTTTTATTGTGGGCCTTACTTATCGACTTCTTGTACTGCAGTTTTGCCAAAGAGCAATTGTGGGCCTGCAAAAAATAGCGAAATGTTTTGTTGTGTGTTTTAAGTGTGATGCCTGTTTTTCTGTCAGAGAAGTAGTAGCTGAGAGGAACCTATCCTTCCCTCTTCCCAGTGTACAGAGGATCCAGAGGTCATTTCCTATCAGGTGGTAATCTGAAATTAGGCCATAATTGTATCAGATTCACGTGTGCTCTATCAATTGCAGAAGTGCTATAGCTGCCCTAGTAATACTTACCAGCCTTACTTTTGGATTCTTGCAATTTTTAAAATTATTGTTGTATTAAAGTTTTTATTTTATTTATTTTTTTATGATACACTGAAGCCTTGTGTTATAAATAAGAGAACTCAGTCGTTATGTACATGCTTCAAGTACAACATTAATATTTTACTCTTGAGTTTAAATTTTTATTTGAGGAAGTAACATGGGTGAAATACATTAGAAAATTAATAGAAGATTATCAGTGGAGAAACATACCTGGGTACCTTTTTCCAAAAAGTACTGTGATGAACTTAAAAGGTGTTGTAATGTTCAGTGTAAGAAGCAGATCAAAGAGCTTTCTAAATCGTGTAATAGCTTCTTTATCTGTGAATGACACAGACTATTAGAGGAACTTTTCTGTTTCCAGATGCAGTTTTGTAGTGTCAAAGCTCTGCTTTGAACTCACTGTACATGTTGACTTACCTGTTTGCACTCCAGGTGTGATCTAGATGATTGATTTAGGTTCACTAAAATAAAGGCCAAGCTGTTTGTATGTAGTTGTTATAAATTCAGGAAGAATGGGCAAATCGTGCAAATACACATAAAATTTATTGCATGATCAGCTGGCCAGTCACATTATTGGAGTTTTTTTATGCTACAGGACAAAAATTGCTAATATTTTCAGATCTTTGAGGGTTTTTTTCTTAGTTATTATTTACCATTATTTACCATTATTATAAACCCATTTATTTTAAATGAATCTCTTCTCTAATCTGTTTCCTTTTCTCCTTCAACAGCTTTACTTATTTTTTTTCCCTCTCTTATTTTTTTGAATTGTTGGGTTTTAAGAGGAAGGGCAAAGAACTTTGTCATTAGCAGTAAAATATGGGGCCCAGTTTCTGGTGATCTACATTCCTCTGGTCTATGTCGTGCTCAGACCTCATTCTGATCCTGGGTGTGCCACACATCCTGTATCCCTGAGATAGACTCTGCTGATCTGTGTGAGGGTGACTTAGGCAATCCCTGCCCCAGTCACCTGCTGAAGGTGCCTGGTCAGAATTATATTTGTGTTCCCCCTTCAAGTTCTGTAGCTCTAGGCTTTGCTTATCAATTTAAACAAAATCAAATTTATTTTGTTTCTACACCAGACTGGGAAGTGCAGTGACTGAAAGGGTAGCATGTTTGCTTTTTCTGCTTGTGCTGTAGAGAAGGACAGGCAAGTGGGCCTCAGTCATCTGTTGCAGAAGAGGGATGGATATCTGGTGCTGGTGGGTTCTGAAATAAGCGTGGTATCAAAGAGAAGAGCCTATGTCTTGGATATTTATGTGTTACAGTTCCGCTAACTGCTGAGTAGGGATAATGCTGAGCTGTCTTTTTAGGACATCACGGATCCAGGGAGTGTGTTTCCTGACGTCACACGAGACTGAGAACAGAGAACTGCACTTGATTAAGCCGATGCTCAAAAGAGCTTAGTGGTTCTGGGGTTGAGTCAGTGCAGTGTGCTGGTCCGGTGATAAAAGGAGCTCTCGTCACTCTAGCTGAAACAGTGGGAATGTAAATCCAGATTTGTTTCTGATGGCTAGGACTTACTTCCCACCCATGATTCTTTAGGATTTGTGAGAGATTTTGTTAGCTGCAGGGAAATTCTTACAAGATCTAGAGACAGACAGAGCCATGTTTTGTTTTGAATTAGAAGATGCATTGAATGAGTTTTATAGTGTAAACTGAATCTGATGTTATATGTACCCAAGTCCTTTGAGATAGTCTATCCGTAAGCATATTTTTCTACCATCAGTGGAATAAAAGAAGCTTGTTTTTCTGTGTATTTAAATCCTTTTTGCCCCTTAGTATCTCTTCCTTTCCTTCTCCCTCTGCAATAACCCCAGCTTTCTCACATAACACCATAATTCTGTTTTTTCCAGCACTGTGTGGGTATTGATTGCCCAGCAGGTTGCTGCCAAAAATACATATATCAGCTTGCTTTTCCTTTGGAGGACAGTCATTTGGATTTGTTTTTACTGTGCAGATACTAATTTTCATGAATGTATATTTTTTTTGAAAAGATGAGCATAAAAAATAGTAAGTGAACAATACGCTCCCATAATCTTCATTTCTGTAGGAGATCAGATAGTTTAGATACAACATTTGAAAAGTGATAGTAGCTGAACACTTCCCAGTATGTAAATTCTCTTCTAATTTTTGCTACTGAGATTGTGAATACTGAGTTTTCTTTGTAAGGCGAAGCAGACACAAAAGTTATGTGGTTAAAATATACCCAGCAAACCAATCATAGAATAGTTTGGGTCAGAAGGGACTTTAAAGATTCTGCCGTGGGCAGGGACATTTTCCACTGGATCAGGTTGCTCAAAGCCTCAGTCTGGTCAATGTTGGTTTTTTATTCCCTATCTGCACTGTAATGCAGATAGATTAACATTTAATATGAACTGAGATCACGTAAGAGGAAAGTTTTCCCTCTTTGTGTATTTTTTTTTTTCATTTATCTAGCAGTCTTTGAAATTGCACGTTCTCTGCAATATTGTAGAAATACATGCTAGAGCTTGCTTCTGAGGCTTGTGTTCTGCAGAGAAAGGCATGGGGTCCTGATCTACACCTGTTTTGGGGTTTATACTTCAGTATGCATCTACTGTTTCTCCTTTCCGGCAAGTTTGATAGCTCAGCAGAGTGTATTGGTTGTCATCATGCTACAAAGTTACAATGTAAGTGCTATATTGCTTAATTCAAAATGAGTATTTTACTCTTCTCTTATTTGGTGAACTTGAAAGAATGCACAAAGCCCACTTCTTGGGTTATATTATTAACAGATTGCTTTAAATAGTATATGTATTGAAACAGTCTCTTAATTGAAACAGTCTCTTAATTGAAACATCAAATTGCGTTGATTGTTTTTGTGTAAATGATGAAAGCTGAATAAAACCCCAGCATACTTCACAGTTCTTTCTTGATTTTTTTATAAATGTAAGTTTTAAAGGTCATTACTTATCTTTAAGCGTCAGTGTACCTACTTTTGTGCTTTCACGTAATTATATTAGCGTTCTGGTATAATAGCCTCTCTATTGTATTTACCGTAGTTTCAGTTAACAAGTCACCTGTAAAATGCATTTTAACCTATTGCTAGAATTAGCACATAGATTTTTTCTTTTTGTTGGATGCTCCTGTGAAATGAACGTGGGTTTTATCATGACAAGAATTAGAAAGTGTTCCTTGAAACTCATTGATGATAGATAGGTGTATATGTAGTGGGTTTATTCCCTTATTTTTTTTCTGTAATGCCCTTCATGGTTATGTTTTCCTCTCTCTCTTTTTCTTTTTTTCTTTTTCTGTTAAGCTTTATTTCTGTGCAGGCAGCATGGAGGTGCAGTTGTATGTTCAGCTTTGAGGAAATGTATAAATAGGGGCTCCTATGTAGTTAATACAGCTTGTCTTAACTGGAGGTTTTGAATACACAGCTGCTGAGGGAAGCAGATAGCTGTGCTGATCCTGGGTGTTGGATACCTGGTGTGCGTATGTGTCAAAAATTTTATTTCACAGTCTAAAGGCTGAGAATTTAAATGAATTCATGAAGGAGTCACGATGGCAGTGAATAATGATGAGGATAGGTAGAAAGCATGTTGACAGTTACAACGATGCTGGAATCTTTGACTGTTATTTTGGCCGTGTGTGTTATTTTTGTTGTTTTTCAGTGGCTGTTTTATCTAAAGACTTTACGTTTGCAAAATGAACTCATTGCCGTTGCTTTTGGGTTTATTCCTACCATTCCTAGAAGAGTGGAATAACATTGTGTGGTTAATGAACAAGTTTACAATGGGTTTATACCAGTGAATCTGAATAGTGATGTTGAAATAGAGGGGGTTTCTCATCTTTTTGTCGGAGGAGGAAGGAGGCGTGGGTAGGGAGAAAGCAAATGGATGCAGGAAGAGGTGAAGGAAGGAAAGAATGTGTTTGAGAGGGGGAAAATAAGACCAACAGATGAAGGAAACTGAACATGAGAGTGTACTACAGTCTTATGGAGAGGTAAAGAGAAGAGATGAAGATTCATAGCTGAGCAGCATCAGCCACCATGTCAGCAGACAACAGAAGTGTCTGAGGATTCTCAGTTTTGGACTGTCTGAGAAATGCATCAGAGTTTAGGAGGATTTAGTATTCCTAGAGCTCCATAAGATTTCTGAAAACTATATTGTGATTCATTAATAATGAATACTTTCAAGTTTTTTTGGATTTTATCTGTTAGACCTGTATTTCCGGTGACTGCCGATAATGATACAGAATAATGGACATCTAGTTTTATAACTCAAACTTTTCTGAATCTCACATGAATTTTAATTAAATGTCCTGACTGGTGTATGCACCAGTGGAGCAATGAAAAAAATCCAACTTACAGCAAATCTGAATGCAGGTTACTCTCCATTTCTGTTGGTCTATGCTTAGTCCCTTCTGCACTGTTGAAAGCACGTTAATGGACCTCAGTGTGAAGGAGAATCACACTCAGGGCGGTTTCTATACACATTGTTGCTGTGGATATATTGAGTTTTATTGAGTGAGTTACTAGTTACAGACGACTTGAGACATAGTGCACTGTGAGCATCAGTTAGATTGTGAACATGAACACAGGAGTGAACTTTGCTACGTTTGGTGAGATAACAGTATTTTATCGTGTGTTAGTATCGTGTGTGTATATAAGTTTAATCTTGGTGTCACGTGCATATAAAGGTTAACACAATAGAAATAAAATTGCTAATGGGAATTAAATGTTGCTTCTTTTGAGATAATTTCAGCTTGAAGGGAGTCTGAGGTGGAAGTTAATAGATTTCTGGTTTTGTTTTCAGGGGCGCATGGTAGTTCAGCTCTACATAACATAGGATTTGACAGACAGTGATTGTTAGTTCTCTGTAACTGTGATGTTTCTTATTAGAAGTGTGTGTGGAAGATTTTGTAACACTTACCAAATGAGTACAAATGACCACAGCAGTGTTGGGAAGAGGATGTATCCAAGTGTGCTGATAAAGGTAGCTTTAGTAGCTGATGGACTGCTTTTCAGCAGAAACTGACAGCAGACTTTCAGACTTTTTTTCTGTACAGATTGTCCTTTTTCTAAAGAGCAGCTGAGTGCATCAATTGTGTTACTTCTAGCAGCTTCTCTCCCCAGTGGGTACAACTCAGAATTGATGGGCTAGTAAATGGTAGCAAAGCAGTTTCCCTCTTTGCCTGTTGTCCTTTTCATCTGTCCCATTCTGGTTGCATGGCAATTCTGGCCTTTATTACAAGATACGGATTTTGCTCATGGCACCTCTAAGTATCGGCCCCTGGTGGGTTTTATAAGAAGGACAGTTCCTTGGCAGTGGTAGTCATTTAGTTAGTGATTCTAGGGGACCTTAGTCAGTTATTCCTGTATTGTCTAAATCTAACATCTGAAACAGTGATCAGCATATTTGGGATTCATTCTTGTTTCTACCCTACATTAGAAAGGAGAAAACTCAAAGGTGTTAGAATCCAGGATTAATTCACTCTGAGATATCTAATATGTGACTTTAAATAATTTTATTCTTCAAATCTGGTAAACGCTAGTTTCTAGTACTCAAACCCTTCACTTTCAGATACAGAAGCATAAAAAAATCATCTCACAAACTGATTTATTCTATGTGTTTCACTTTAGCTTGCATTTGAGTAAAGTTAAATAACAGCTTCACTTCAGTAAGTTAAATGTATTGGTTTCTTTTAAAAAGCATTTACATTGATGACATTACATGGAATCTGTGAACAAATTAAGAAGCATAGTTTCATATTAAATTTATGTTTAATACACTGTGCATTTTTTGGGGGGGTTACAATATTTTAAACTTGGGAGTTGCATGAAACATTAGATTTATAAAACAATACATTTTGAAGTGAGCTCTAAGAGCATGTGAGTGAACTCAGGAAAGGATTTTCTCTTTTTTTTCTTCCCAACTGTATTCCTCTGGAAAAACTTGCATTGAAGGCAGCACTATGATGTAAACCTATCTATTTGCTCTTCCAAAGAGCCGGGGATGGATACTTTTCAAGGCAGTCAAAAGCAGTTATATAAGAGGAGGATGCGTGGCTCCCGCCTCCAGGTGCCGAGGGCCCTGACTCTGCAGCGTGCTGAGGAAGTTCAGGCTTTTTGGCAAGGCTGCTTTTTGTGTCAAGCAAATGAATGAATTTCTTTCCCCTTGAAATAGTAAAAAGGATAGGAAATGGAATTTATTTTTTACTGTAAAGTGTTATAAAGCAAGTGTCCTTTTCAGTTGGGCCTCTTTGTCTTATTTACTGGAGGACAAAGGTTGATAATGTGGCTGTAATTTTTCTTGTCTCCCTGTTTCTTTTGACTGTGATACTTTCTATAACACTTCTTTGAAGTTGCTGCTCTTTTGACTGCCTTACTGCTGCTCTGGCATGCGTGAATGTCTCCTTATGGAAACTTGGCTGGAGACAAAAGTGAAAATAATAGCTTTAAAATGGCATGGGGAAAAGTCAAGGGAAAAGATGCAGATATTAGTGGAATAATTAGAGAGACTGTATTTTGCTATAGGCATTGTCCATCTCTGTTCATGCAGCTGATTGGAAAAAAAGACAAACCAATGGGACATTAAAATAGTTTATCTTTTTTTTCAGCAAGGGTAGTGAGCTGGTACGAAGTGTTGTATTACACAGAAATTGCCTGCCATGGCCCACTCTGCTCTTTGGTTAGTTTACACTGAGTAGTGGGAACATCAGTGTGTTATGGGAAATAAAACTGAAGGATACTTGGTCAGTTTGAGCTTTTGGTGCAGAAAAAGGATTAGCAGCGAACCAATGTGGTTGTATTTGTTATATTTTACCTCTTGGTGCTTTTTTTGCTATTTCTTATTAAATTGATTTATGGTGAGTTTTAATGGGATTTTCTAATCCTGAACTGTTTCTTAGACAGGATATTTTTGGCAAGTTCTGTTGTTATTTGCTGAGTCGCTTTTAATAATTTAGATATTTTAAAACAAACACTTTATAATGCCTGCCTTTCCTTTTATTTGGCACACACTAGATAGAGCATGTACTTGGTGTTGGAACAGAATGTGTAGGTGTTTGAGAGTCAGTGTAAGGTTCAGGAAAGAGAACAGCAGTGGAGGATGAAGCTTGGTTTCATTCAGTTAGTGTGGACACATGCTGTCTGTATGGACTCCAGGTGCTGTTGGGGCAGCGCATCCTGAGACAGGTCTGGAGGATTGCCTCTGCGGGAGGAGGCTTCCTGTGTGGTATTTAGTCTTTCTGCTTACATTGATTCTTAAAATATAATACAAACACATGTTCATGTGAAACTTGACTAAAAGTTGTTGCTTTGTTTGAGAGAGGCCAAGAAGGAGATGTTATGAAGTGACAAAATTGTTGGGTACATGGTGCTGTACCATTATTCCAAGCATGTCATTACTTGAGTGAAGAATTCCCCACCTTTTCCACTTGTGAAGAATTAGCTTTCAGATTAACTGATCAGATAAAATAATTCATGTTGTATACTCATGTGCATCCTGAATTTGGCTACCTGTTTCCCCTCTTGTTTAAGTACAGCGTTTCCCTATTAACGTAACCCTCTGCTGTAGTATTTCTTGTTGCAGTTTTTAGTCTTGCAAAGTTGGAACCTTAAATATTATCTCTGAATCTCCCATATGAGAGTTCCAGAGGGTAAACAAGCTAGGAAGTTAAGATACCAGCATTGAGATCTGCGTTTTCATTTGAGATAATGCTTAGTCCAACTAATCTAGCAATAATCAACTGCCTCAAAATGGCTGCAAATGTATTTCTGCCTACTCAAAGACATCTCACTGGTAGCACATTATAGACGATATGTAGTTCAGTTAAGAGCTGGATTCTTGCCAGTAGGTGGAAGCATTTTTTAGCATCTCTTCATGCTTGGAGATTTTTTGCATTTTTTTAACATGGTATCAAAATTTTCTTTTTCAGTCTCTTTCCATGTATTACCAGCTATTCCAATTTGCGCTAGTTCAGATTACTTCCATGTGATGTTGTAAACATTTTTTATTTTTTTTTTTTTGAGAAGATATTTCTAATTTTCTATTTTTAGCTCTCATTTATTCTGTTCTTCATCCTCTCTTTATTCTGGGCACGTCTCTGCTTGTCAAATTTCTCTTCAATTTCTGTTTTGCTTCTGCAGTAATTGACAGGTGGCCTCTGGAACTCCTGAGGGAATGGTACACGTAGAGTATAACCACAGCAGCACCTGAGTGATACCACCTAGGGCAGGAGACAGAACCAAGTTCATCCAACCGTCAGCAGGAGAGATAGGGAACTATGAAATGCTCAAAGTGAACAAATGGGAAGAACAGAGACATTGGGCCTCCTTCAGTTATAGTGATCTTAGGTCTCAGTAGGCCCATAACTTTTAGGTGGAAATGCTTGTGTTCTTTTCAAGTGGGGTTGCTCTCTACAACTACTTAGAAGGAGGTTGCAGGGAGGTGGATGTTGGTCTCTACTCCCAAGTGATAGGTGATAAGATAAGAGGGAATGATGTTGAGCTGCATCAGGGGAAGTTTAGATTGGACATTAGGAAAAATTTCTTACAGAAAGAGTTATCAAGCACTGGAACAGCTGCCCAGGGAGGTGGTTGAGTTACCAGCCCTGGAGATGTTTAAAAAGCAGGTAGATGAGGTGCTTGGGGTCATGATTTAGTAGTGGACAGGTATGATTGGAGTTGATGATCTCTAAGATCTTTTTCAACCTAATGATTCTATGAAACCTTTTTTAGCAGTGTGTATGATTTGTGAAAAAACTAATAATCATTAGGTTATACATTGTTGTGAGTATTCTTGACTCTCTGTTGTAGTTATTCCTCTTATCCTTGATTCTTATTTTAATACAATTCTCTTACATTAACTTCTTTTTGGAAAAAGAATTTAGCTCTGGTGTCAACCTCTTCTTTTTTCAGGAAATCCAAACCTTATAATTTACTTTTTTAGAATTGCTTTTTTTTTACATTCATATCTGTAAGCATGCTTCATCAATTTTTGCATTGATGTTTGTAAAGGAAAATGGCTGCTGAGAGTAAATGTTGAACAATTGAAAACAAAAAGTTCTAGGACCTCCAGGTAAAATCTCTTCTAAACTTTCTTTGGAGACTGGTAGCAATTGATTGGATCTATGTTGTTTGGTTTTTTTTTGTGTTGAATGGTTACAGACAAAAAAGCTATTACCTGGGAATAATGGAACAAGGAAGGTGGACCAGAATAAACCAATGAAGAGTAAAGCTGTACTGTTGCCCTGAGTATCACTTGTCTGTAAGGCTTATTGGCTTAGAGCACTGGTAACAGCACAGTACGTTCTAGTTGTAGGTTGCTAGGTGTGATCCATCTCTGTTTGATAAGGACTGAAGTTTGTAGTTAATGTATGACCGATTGGTTCATGTAAAATGTACAATGCAGGTGACAAGCCTTGTCATAAATCACAAAAAGAATTGTCGTTAATTGATCCATCTTGTCAAAGGGCTCGTGAAAATGGGATCATTTTCCTCCACCTGCAGGCCAAGAGGGGACATGAAAGTGGGACAGATAACCGTGCCCCACTGGCATCTGTACTTCACATCCCTTTGAAAAAGCTTATCATCCGGAAACCTTCCAGTGGTTAAATTTCCCTCTACTCCATCTTTACATGCATGTGAAGCCTATCTGAAGAGCTTCATAATATAATAACTTCTATTATTTCTCAAATATCCAAAACTCATGCTGGCTTATAGAGGTAGAATCATACCTGGCATCAGAAATTTTACTTGCACACATGAACAGTTCTGTTGGCATACAAAGCTGTGGGATTTTGTTCTGAGTTTGGAAACAGTACTACTGAGAGTGCTACTGTTCAGTTCATTAGTTTCCTGGAATTATTACTGTAGCTTATTCTGAAAAGAATAATAAACAACCCTGGGAAAATTGTAGTATAACACTGAATACCGCTTTCCTGCAGGGAGAACTGCTTTTTTTTTTTTTTTTAGCTCTGTTCATTTTACTGGAGTTTTAAGATTTTTTTTCTAACATAAGCTGATGCTTCGTCTCAGCACTAATCAATACTTCAACTGCCTAATAAGTTGAATACTGGCACCAGCAAACCTTAAAACATGAATTCAACTTATCTTACTCCTTGTTCTTGTTCTGTGTGTTGTAAACAAGTCTTCTTGGGTTTTTTTTACTTTTTTTTTTCCTTTGCTTGGCTGTTGGATTTTGAGCTGTGTCGACTGTTAGGATGCAGCCTGTGAAAATGAGCACCTAACCTATAGAAATGCTGTAGTTAGGAGAACAAGAGAGTTTCTTTTACAGACTTTTTTTGCTTGTGTCCTCCCGGCTATTGAAAGTTGATGTCATTGTGGTTTTTGAGAGAAGAAGCCTTTAGGAAATGAAGGGAGCCTAAGACTGTAGGGGGAATAATTTGAAGACAAAACCAGTTGTTTAGCTGTAACAAAATCAGTGGGAAGCTGATGAATACGCTTTGCAGAACAGAGGGCCATGAATTTTTGTTGAGTATCAAAGCTACTGGCTCTTTATTTTTGGAAGCCCTGTGGTAGTGTATTATAATAACTTCAGAGGATAGTTTTATAAATTAAGTGTTACAGTCAAGGTCATCAAGGATACAAGGACAGCTGGAGTTGCTGCCTCACTCTGAGGGTTTACAGTTAAATTAAGAGTAATGGTAGGTAGCAATGTGTTTTCTATTAGAAGCTTTTTTCACGAGAAGAAAAGTAGTGGCATAATGCATACGTCTCTGGATTTAAAGCTGCAAATACAATCCAAATCATTTGAGGGCTTGCAGCGTTTGGCAAATGTGCCTGTGCTCGCTGCAGGCATGCGCTGAAAAAACATGGTTTGTGGCAGAATTACCAATCATAAAATACATGTTTATATTTTCTTTCTAGGATCAAGTAGAACACACTGATTCAGCAGAACTGGCTGGTTGTGCTGCAGTCATCATGAGTAGGCACAGGGTCATTCGTTTCTTAACAAATATATAAAAGAAAAAGGTAAGAGGCAAGTCCTGCTTTAGAATATAATGATTCAGGGTATGTACTTGAAATTCATGTATTTTTATGTATGTGTATGGGTATCTACTTATATACATATGCATACTCTATATATGGATCTGTATCCTATGTAGAAAGTGATGGAGAATTTCTAGCATTTTGTTGGTTTGATTTTTATTGAGAGTAATTGCTTTGTTTTAGAGCAAAGATCTGTCTTATTTTGTTTGGGGGAGGGTAAATTCTTTCTTCCTCAGTCTTTGCTGTAGGCAGATCTCATCAGTTGAAAATACGGCTATTGCTGAACTCTGAACAAGCTGCTCATTACAGCAGAGGTGCTTGACTTTTTCCTTTCGGGGGC
This sequence comes from Phaenicophaeus curvirostris, assembly GCF_032191515.1. Classification (NCBI taxonomy): domain Eukaryota; kingdom Metazoa; phylum Chordata; class Aves; order Cuculiformes; family Cuculidae; genus Phaenicophaeus; species Phaenicophaeus curvirostris. Next base: position 32,635,986 of record NC_091399.1, read on the forward strand.
AAATAGTACAAACATCCCTAAAAGGAGATAGAACAATATGTGGACTAGACTGTTGTTTCTTGGGGTTGGAGGAAGCCCTCAGCCCTTTATCTAGATCAAATAAATTAATTTGTCAAATTGATTTACACTTCCATGTCATCATGCTACAGGAAAATGACATTTTCTGGACATATGATTTTTCTCAGGATGAATGAGCCATGTTTGGTTTCAGTTTGATCATGCCCCTTGTGACTTTAATCTTGGGAGACTTTCATATATATTTTTGGTGAGGACTATAATAAACTACTCATATTGTTTAGTAAGAGTTTACTAAAATGTGTATGTTGAGTAGTCTACACAGGACAGCATGGGAGGAAGTCTTGAGATCTTATTCTGGTTCTTTACAGACCCTCTGGCTTTTAGGCCTTTTCTATGAGGCTGATAGTTGTATGTTGGCATTATTTCCTTTTGGCACTTTTTTGTTGTAGAGTATTAATGTGATTTTGTTATCATTTGCTGTCAAGAAAATCTGAAAGACTTCAGGCTGCCAGTTCCAGTGGTGTAAAAATCTTGAGGGTAATTTAGGATGTGCAGTGCAGAGGATCATGGATTACATGGTTCTTTATTGTGGAGACCAAAACGAATTTGAGCCTTATGAGTCTTGCTGCTTTGCAGGTATAACATAAGGCCTCCCTCTTTGTATGGATCGTTTCCCAAAAAGAAGCTAGCGTGTGGGATATCTGAGCTGTCTTGAAAGGCAGTCTCCAAGGTTAAACCTGTTCAGAATACCATATAATTTTGAAGAAGGTTTTTCTGTTCTTTACTTCTGTCTCCTACCCTCCCACTAATCAATTAGTTTGTTGTATGCCTAAATTCTGTGATGACTAGGATAGTAGTTCTGGATACATATCTGACCCACGCATTCTGGTACGTGCATCTATAAATTTAGACATTAGGGGAGAGCAGAGCATGTAAGCTTGATAAGATGTAAGATCTTAAGTTTTGGAGATGAAGATGATCCTAAGTCCATGCTGTTGTATGAATAAATTGATAAGTAAAACACAGAATTTCTGAATTATGCATGATCTGTGATCCAACAGGAGCTTGAAAAGAATCTGATTGACAGGCTGTGTGTTTTCTTTAGCTTTCTGCCATGAAAAACAGGAGATGCTTCTGCAGTGGGTAGCAAGTGATCTTGGGTTCTGGATTTCTGTACCAGTGGATGGGATCCACTGGTTGGTGGTTTTTTTGGGTGAAGAATTAAAGAAAAGAAAATATTTTGCTATTTATTTATTTATTTTCCTATAACTAGTCTTTTCTGCCAAATATTTGCACAGAGGACACTATCTTACACTTTTCAGTGGATTGGTGATTTATGGCTCCTTTTCCTATTCCTGGCACAACATCCCCTTCTTTGTGTTGTTCATACTAATATATACTAATCTAGGATGTGTCTCCTTTTTTTGCAGCATCTGGCTATAATCACCATTAAAATTCCTTCCTAATTTACTTATGTTTTTATTCTCATTTTTCTAGCATTTAAGCTGTGTTTGCTGGTCGGCTTCTCTCCGTGCTATGGCTCGGAATAGCCAAGCAATACTAAAGAGTTTCACAGCTATCAAAGATCCTTTGAAAATGTCTTTTCAGTCTTTTTTACTAGGAGGAAGTTTGGGACTGGAGTAATTCTAAAACTGTTCCAGACTTTTATAGTGGTACCTGTAAATTGCAATCAAAGTTTCCAAAGACCTATAAATGAATATGTTTGGTTTTATTTATGTTGGATATTTCATAAAAATATTAAAAATACAATGAAACTCCAAAGCAAAGGGAAACCAGATCCCCAATAATTATAGCATGTTGTGTTAGAGGATTTAGTGTTTTATGTTTTGATCTTGAGTTGCTGGCTATACAGAATTGAAATATTAGATCTTAAGCTGGCAAAAATATAAGTTATTGGTAGTGTGTTGGTCAAGATGCATTGCGGATGTCTGTTAGGAACATGAATACTCGTCCTCCTTTTCAGTCAGGAAGAGGGCAGTAAGGACTTTTGTGGGCTTGGCCGTGTGATTTGCCCTTGGACAGAAATTTCTGGAAAAGCTTTGGGGGATTGTTGTGTTCTTTTATATAATAATAATAATTTTAGATGTTAGACTTGAAGGTTTGCAGCTGACCTCTTCTGAGAAATACCTACTTGCATAGAGAATGAGATCTCATCTAGTGTGGCTGTCAGCTTAGTGATTGTGAGTTCAAAAATAAAAGATTCTCGGTATGTCCTGGTACATCAGTAAGTGAAATAATAAAAGTGTTATAAAAAACCTTTTCTCTCTTCAGTTTGGACTATGGAAATCCATCAGTCTGGATCTTGGCTCATTGCATGTTGGTACACTGGTATTTGAGCTCCAGAATTCATATGGTTACATGGAGTTGTTTACACATGGTTTTGTCTATTTAGAATTTAAAAAAATATAGAAGAAAATCCCTCTGTCACATTGGACCAAATTTAAACTCACAAACATTAGATATTTAATATTAGATAGTACAGATATTAATTAAAAACAATCTTACAGATTGTTTTTTGTTGTTGCGATGAAGTATTAACCACATTAAGACTGTAAGGGAATGAGAGCACAATTTTAAGTCTTCTTTATATTGTATGCCCTTGTTATTGTTAAACATATGGTCTCCTAAGCCTGAATATTTGTGGTTTTCTGATTTTGAAAAATTGCACATAATACAACATCTAAAAGTCAATAAAAATGATTGTATTTATTCTGAACTTCTAACACTGCTTTCTCTGCTTAGGGATGTCTTGTTCCTGATTTTTGTGACAATGAAAAACCAGCTGACACAGGAATAACTTAGGAAATGCTAGTGGCAAATGTGGCTTATATTCTGCTTACTCCAATATGAATAAACTTGAGTTAGTTCTGAAGTAATTTTATCAGGGTTTCAGGTTTTGAAGTTGTGCGAGTGGTCAGATTTGAATTTTTCTAAATATTTGAAATCTACATAACCAAAATGCTGTCAAACAGTTACTTGAAAACATGTTTTTAGCAACTGTATAATCGGCATAGATTTCCTTCCCTATCACCATGCTTGTCAGTAATCATTATCTTCTCTAAAATAAGCAAAGCATCAAAAATCAATGCTTGTAACCTATTTCTCTGGGGACACTCGTATTGCAGTTTGTGTCCTACAAACGCCTTGAGTGTGGGTGCCTTTTTTCACTAGGAAAGTGTGTGGAAATCTGAGTGTGGTGTTTTCAGACAGCTTCACAGCTGAACTCTGTGGAACACGAAGTTGTGTATCACACTTTTTGGTCTTGCAGTGCTTCACTGGCAAATCCTCTGCATCACTGGCCTTAGTTGTAGGACGTTGCCTAGGAATAATTATTCACATCTTCATCAATTGTTTGCTAGACTGAAACATTATCATTATAATGTAAATTAAGTACATTATAAACAGATGTGAAATTATATGATACTTTGTACAAAAGAGTCTTACTGTACTGGTACATGTTCGTTGAGGTTTAGAACGGAACGGAAAAAAAATTAAGTGAAATTCATTTGGACAGATTAACTTTCAGTATTTGGTATTTACCTATTTGGTAAAGATGCTTCCTGCTAAGGAGTTGAAATGAGGTGGAGAGAAAGGTGCAAGAGAACCTCCACATTCTTGCAGTTTGGCTGTAGTTTTTTGTATTCGTATGTTTAAGTTTTAAAAATTATTGTGGTTTAATCGAAATGTGTAGTAAATGTAATGGTTTCAGTGAAAATGATATGAAAGATTTTTAATACAGTGACTTAGTGGGAGAAGGAGTAACCCACGAGACTTTACAGGTATCTAAGGGATCAGAATACACTCTGTCACTGAGGTCAGAACCTGGCTTTTAGTAGAGAATGTAAAGTGTTGGGCTTGTTTTAGACTTCTGAAATGCAACCTTTGGTCAAGGTAGCCAGCTTTTCTGTTGCTTGTGTTATAATCTGTGTGCAGTAAATTATAAACCAAATAATTTATTTTCCTCGCAGAAGGAGTTATCTAAAATCCCAGGACAGGGGACAAATCTGGGACTTTGTAAGGTGACAAGCCTAGTTTATCTCTGAATTTCTTTGCAAAACAGTCTTTTTTTTGGTGATGCTTGTTTCAAATTTTAAGTTACAATTACACGGATTTTCTTTAAAATTCACTTTTTGTATATATGTTTAAAGCATTATTTAATCTGTTTACATTAAATAGCAATATATTGATGTTGTAACAAGATCATCTTTTAAAAAGACCTTGTGTCAAATTTGAGGGCAACCTTAAAAACTTGAACTCTGCATTTTGTTTGCGGACAACAGCTATGATTATGTTATTGGTACAAAAAATATTTTAATGCGTGATCTTTTTTGTACCAATAATGTAATCATAGCTGTTGCCTGCAATAAGTACAAAACTGTATTTGGTGTTGTAGTAAATGGAATAAAACTGGTTGATGTTTTCCTCAGCTCCAGATACTATGGGGGTAATGTTAAAGTATACTAAATTGGAAACTTCCTCTGATGTGCTTCTTGTTTCTGTTATATCTCTAGTGTGAAAGAGCAGGTTTTTAATTGAGCTGGAGTCTAGCTGTCAGGTCTAACACTGTTTCTTACTGCAAAACAGGGTTCTCGCCCTTTCCTCCTCCCTTTCCTTATTTCACAACACTGAACACCAGCTCTAGAGAGAATATGACTTTTTGGATGGTGTTTGGAGAACAGATCAGATCAAAGTCTTTCTTTATGGTATATAGGTTATGGCACATATTTCGTAGTGAAAATGTCGTCACTGGTAGTGAATGTTTTTAAAAAATTACTCAGGGTGACTTGTTGCCTCAAGCCTTTGGTATCAAGATGACCATGTTCCTACTGTTAGGGTGAAATTGTTATTTATTATCTGAAGTTGTAGACAGTTACTTCATGACTTAGGGTTGGTTTTTTGGGGTTGGTTTTTTTTCCATTTCTCCTTTGTCATCTTCCTTCTCAGCCAGAGAGCATTATCTTTTGATGAGACTATTTACTTCTGTGCATTTTGCTAGATTTCCAGTGCCTGCCTTTCAGGGAAACAAGGATTATTAAAGCAGGCATTTTAAGAGCTAGCACAATTCAAATAACACTCATTAAATCCTTTAACAACTTTTACAAGTATGAATCTTTGACACATCTCTGGGAAATGAGGAGTGACATGGAATACTGCTAGCTTAGTATACGTTAAAAAATCAGAAGCACAGGGAGTTTAAGCTACTTGTTCAAAGTCACATGAGCTAATCGGTGGTAGCATGGAACTGAAAGCCGGGTCTTCAGATTGTTGGCCCTCTGGTTCTTCAGACTGTTCTTTTCTCGTTGGTGTTGGAGCAGTTTTGCTGGTACCATTAGGGTCCTCCTGATGGTTAAACACATTAATGTGGGAGACTGGAGGTCATAAAATCCAGTGTTTTGGGGAGGTTGTTAATCTGAACTAAGCAGTTTAAGCACAAAAATAACTTTTGTTTCTGGAAAATACAATACATACATACATTAAAAGTATGTAGAATTTCATTTACAAAGGACTTCCTCTCCCATTAAATCAGGGCAGTATGTAGTAGAACACTGTTGACCAAAGGTTAAATATCTGATTTTTATTTGTTCTTTGGCAGGTTCAGACAGGAATCTGGTGGTCTTTCCCTGACAAATGGAGAACTATTTCCAAGCAGAGGCATATAACCTCGATAAGGTTTTAGATGAATTTGAGCAAAACGAAGGTGAGCAATTTTGAACAAGATTGTAGCTGCACATTAGATATATTCTGCAGAGACCATTGACAAAGGAGAGATCTGTGATACACGTTTTGGTTTTGAGTTGCAAATTAATCTCACAACTTGCAAAAAGCATCTGTTAATTTTGCATGGTGTCTTCAGTATTTGTAGCAGTGTTCTCGTCTGTTTCCATTCATCTTGTTTACTGTTTTAGAATTTCTCACTATTTTAGTAGCAAATCTTCCACACACTTTTTAAAGAAAGCTTAATCTTAGTGACAATATTTTAATCATTTATTTTAAACAAATTAGGCAAAACTTATTCTAAGCTTCTTTTGCAGTTTTGGGGGACATGAGCATAGAAATGTTTTATTGGGTCACGAATCTAAAAGTGAAACTTAAAATATTTGAAGTATTAATTTTTTTTGCTTAGTCTAATTGCTACTTCTGTGTTGACAAGGAATTTGATTATTTTATGGGAGTAGGATGTTTTCTAGGCATTTCTAGCTGTCTGAAGTATATTAATCAATAGTTTAAAGTTACTTTTACAAATTCAACCTGATATGAATTGGTTTAGCTCTAAAATTCTTGAGTTTCAGAAGCATTATGCGGTTAAATTGCCAGTGGTTGATCAAAGGTGTCAGTGATGGCAGATGTGTTTTTCTGTTGTATCCATGCTTGAACATCTCTGCATTTATATAACAGTTGATTGAACCTGTAGCATTAGCAGGACAGTAACTGCTCTTATTTAAACTTTCAGATGCCGCTGTTTCACCTACACTATTGGGTGCAAAGTGGAATCAGATTCTAGACCCGCCTTCTCGTCGTCTGTCATTTAACCCGACTGTGGCCAGTGTGAATGAAGCTACAACTAATGAATGTCAGCAGAGATTAAAATCTTTCTCCTTATCTCATTCAGTGACTACGCCAACAGGAGGAGGGGATCACTGTGCTAATGGACAGGATTTTAGCATAAGCTCAGAGACCCCAGTCATGTGGATTGATGATCAGGCAGCAGCAGATGATCAGTTGATTAAAAGAAATAGTAATCAGGATGATCAATGTAACGCTGTGGAAACAGGAGAAAAGAAGTACGGAAATATAGCTTGCGTGCCAGAAGAGAAGAATGTACTAGTGGTGGCAGTCATGCATAACTGTGACAGAAGAGCACTGCAAAGTGGTGACTTGATGGATTGTAAAAATTACAACAGCCAGTCCCTAATGGAGACTATTAGCTTTACACTGGATGATGAAAACCGACAGAGTGATCAGTTTAGTGTTACTGTAAATGGATCCACAGAAAAAGACACAGATACAGAAAAGCAAGTAAATTGGCTGTGCACTGAGGGTGACTCTCTAAGTCATTCAATTAATGCTTCATCTGAAAGCCTGACTGTTGCATGCCCCTCCTCTGGATTAAAGGGTGATTTTTATACATGTGAAGATTCACTGTTTTCAGAAGCCACAACTGCAGGTATCAATGCAGTGACTGTCCTGCAGAGACCAGTTGATGGTACCGTTAAAATGGAAGAAAATGGTGTATCAGTTGAGAATTTTACTAGTAAAGCCATTCCTCAGAGAACAGGTCTAGAAACTAAGAACTCTTCTCCTGATTCAAGTAATGGAAGCTTAGTCGTAGAACAGGAAGCAACCCAACAGTTACAGTCTAGGCTCTCTGGGCTCACAGAACCTTGTCAACCTAACGTGGCTGGAAGTGGCAATTACAAGGAATGTGTTGCAGAACATTTTGCCCCTGAGGATGTTAGTGCCACTGAAAGCAAAGTCATTGAATGTCATAAAAATCTTGGCACAACGGAATTGCTCAGCATAGCAGAGTGTTACCCTGAATCTCAGGAGATGGCTAATTGGGAACTGACGAAGTTGAATGAGATTAATAATAAGCAAACTCTGGGAGAGAATGAAAGACACTTGCAAACTAAACAGCCTGGTGAAGCATGTAGTAATAGCAAAGAAGGTGGAAATGGGATGATGGAGGCAGGCGTAGACTTAAAAGGGACTGCTATAGATGAGCTTGAAGGGTCCACTCTCTCTGATGTGGTGGCTACATCAGCAGCAAGCTCTCTATCTAATGGTTGTGATTCCTATGGAATGCAGAACCCAGTTGTTGCTCATGTTCCAAAGACTTTACCCTCCAAGGAAGACTCAGTAACAGAGGAAAAGGAGATAGAGGAGAGCAAGTCAGAATGTTATGCTAATGTTTATGAACAGAGAGGAAATGAGACCACAGAAGGAAGCGGTCTTATTTTAAACAGCACTGGTGACCACATAAAGAAAAATTATTTACATAATCTTTGTAGTCAGGTTTCATCCATGCAAGGGCAAACTTCACCAAAACCAGTAACTAATCTGCAGTCTATCAGTGTTCCTTTTGGTGGTGCAAGACCTAAACAACCTACAAATCTTAAACTGCAGATTCCAAAGCCATTATCGGACCACTTACAAAATGATATTGTTCCCCCAAATTGTGGGGGTAATAGTAAAAACAAAAATGTATTTGGTAAGACACAATTAGGGGATACAGCAGACGTGTTTCCTGGTGAAACGTCTTCAAATGCCTCTGTTACTAATGCTAATGGGGAACATTTGGAAGAGTATGAATCTGGAGTCTCCAATAGTCCGTGCCTTGCAGTAGCCCCAGATAGTCCAGATAATGATCTCAGAGCTGGTCAGTTTGGAGCTCCAGCCAGAAAGCCTTTTACGACTTTGGGTGAGGTGGCTCCAGTTTGGGTTCCAGATTCTCAAGCACCAAACTGCATGAAATGTGAGGCCAGATTTACGTTCACCAAAAGAAGGCATCATTGCAGAGCTTGTGGGAAGGTAAGTTTGTATTTTGTAAGTAAGCTCAAAGCACCCATCTTTTTTTTTTTTTTTTTAACTAATAGTGCATAAAATCAAATCAGAGGACTTGCGCAGCCACTGGCTATGCTATCCCTTCCTAGAAAGCTGTGTTTGATTTATGAAGGAAAAAAAGGAGTTTCTACACTTTAATCTATTCAGGGTTATAAATCAAGAATAAATAATTGTTATTTATAACTGAAAGAACGATTAGCCTGTATGAGCAGTGTATTAGTTGACTGCAACAATCAGCATCTTTGGATTCATGGGGAACTGCTATAAAATGGCTAAGTGCAGGAAACTAGTTTACAGAAATTACTGCATCAATAATCTCGTTAAAGATACTGAAATGTGTTGATGGGAATTGGAAGCGTGCTGTTGAATTGCTGGTGTTTCTGCTCGGTTAGACGGCTGATCAGCTCTGTTCTTTCTAGCCTTCTTTAGTAACTTTTCTCATATTGCTTATGTTATTTTAAAGAATATACATTTGCTTTTGGAGAAAAATATGGTAAAGTATCTGTAGCATGATGTGTGTACAGATGGTGAGAAATTTTATAATGAAGACGAGCAAACTGTTGTTTCTGTATCATTTTGTGTCATGTTAGAAATACGTTAGAAATCTTATTTTTTTAGGTTTTATATTTGTGCCATCTAGGTCAACACAAATTCCTATGTGGCAAATTTAAAGTAAATGATTGGCTCGTGAAGTATTTCCGGATATCTTGTTACTGAAATACAAGTCAGTGCAACATGGAAATTAGGAACTTAGGAAAAATGTGATGATTCAAAAGAGAGAAACTCTTAACTCTTGCAAAGCAGAGGTTCATTAATACTTTTAGGATGAAAAGAAATATTAAACCCCACAATAAACAAGAGTAAAAGTAGCTTGGGTTCATTTCGGCCCTATGCAAAGGTTTCTGAAGTTGATTGAAAGACCTCCTGACTGCTATGGGCAAGGTCTTTAGCTACCAGAAGAGTGCAGGGAAGCAGAATGACTTGAACAAAAGACCTCTAAGAAGCAAATGTATCTGGAAAGCTCAAACCTTTATGCCAGTTGTTTCTGGAAACAGCTTAGCAGAAAACACAGGCTTGTTCCTCGGTAATGGACTCTGTACGTGTGCCACTTGTCCCTTTAGTAACCAGAATGCAGAGCGCTCAATCTCCACTGCAACAACAGTTAAGTAGATTTTATTCCATTTTGATTCTGAGATATACTGAAAAATCCTTCCCAGGACACTTTTAAAACGTAAGCAGACATGCATTGTGCACTGGTCCGGGACTTCAAGTTGCTTGCTTCCTTGGGAAGAACAACCAGCATTGTTTTGGATGATTTGTGGAGAATGGATAAAATAAAAGGTCCTCTGCTCTGCAAATAAACTTGTTTCTAAGGTTTGAAAAATGCATCATGTATTAGTATTTAATACTCTCAGACTGTTCTTAAAATAATCCTCAAAATGACTTGTTTCTAGAAGCTTTTGTTAGCTAATGTTGTCTGAGCCAAATTTACTTATGTGTAGAAGTGGAGGAGGAAAATTTTTCATGCCTTATTACGTTTTATTTCTCTAAAAAGAACACCAGTCATTAATAAATGCTAAGAATCGATATAAGTCAAAGAACGCTTAGCACTTACTGCAGATAGCTTTACAACTCTTAATTCCTGGAACGATTCCGTGAGGAAAGAGACCAAAGGCTTTGGCTGGCAAGTTGTGATGCATCTGGCTGTAGTGGCTTGAGACGTAGCTGTTCTCAGCTGTCTACTCCTGCTTTCTGGTTAAGATAACCATCCCCAAAGCAAGCCATGTTGTCCATGTGCCTGTGATGTAGGCAACTACTGCCACTGTTTCTGTTCAATGTATGAATCTCGCTTAAAGAACTGGGGAGCTGGTGTCTTCAGCTCCTGCAATTAATTAATTTTTTTTCAGGAAAATCACAGGACTGAATATTTTTGAACACAAGCTTTAATACAACAGTCTCTTCTTAAGCTTTATTAGCATCATGAAAACATCATTGTAGTAGGGGCAAATGTGTCTGTTTCATTTGGGAATGAAAATTGCGTTTAAAAATAGTTGAGTGGCACCTGGGAAGTCTGTCTCAGTTTTTAATTTCAGGGTAATAATTGCAAAATTAATGGAAGATATGAACCTCGGGAGAGTGGTGGAAAGTAATGCACTTAGAGTAAATTCTGAATTAAATTGAAGAACCTGAAGAATGTGTTAATAAATTTTAGCTTATGTATCTATGTATTTTCTATTGTCAGATGAAACAATCATCCTTGATAGGAAAACTAGAAGATTTATGTGTCATCCTTTTACCAACAACTAAAAATATAATTTTCCATTAAAATGAAAAAAAAATCATCAACTCCGTGTCAACAGATGCTTTAACAACTCCCAGTGAACCCTAATAACATATAAATTTGCTTTGACATGGCTATGTTATTTTTTTATGGCATAATATACTGGTACAGTGGCTTGATGGTTGTTAATAACAAGACTGAATTGTCGATTGTGCTGAGTTGTATTCTTCCTCTGGATTACTACTGTTGGAAGGCTGATGCAGCCTAAGAGAGGAGGCGTGGGTGTTCTGTCATTGCTTCTATTTTCTCTTTTAATATTTAGATCATTGCACTTGCAAGCTCTACTGAACACACAGTGTGTTGTTTGGTAAAGGGCCCTAGATTAGATATTAATTTGTGTTAGTCCTTCATTTAGGGTTGAAGACATTGATTTTTCCATGTTCAATACTGAACTTTTGACTGGAGGTTTCTCCCAGAGAACTGAAATGAAGTCAAATGTCTCTAAAATGTGCTGTGATGTTGTTGTTATTAATATTCCCTAGAATGCTTGTAAATGGTGTTAAGGTGTAAATGCAGAAATCCAATTATTAAAATACATTTGCTTTTGTTTTTTTTAAAAAAGGCTTCATAGATGAGGAAGGCTGTGTTTTCTTTTTGCCATTATATGCACTTTTTTTTTTCTGAAATATTTAAGTTGACAGAATTGGGAAACATTAAAATTGTTTGAATTGAGACAGGATGAGCTCTTCTGTCTTCACATTCGATTTCCAGCTCTCATGGTGAACTCGGAGCTTATTTTATATGTGCTTGTTTTAAACACTTGCTGCTAAAGACTGCAAAGGCAACAGGTTATAAAAGTGATTGTAATCTGGTGTTATCTTTAGCTTGGTTGAAATTTGGTTAGGCTTACATATATTTTTATATGAAAATCCTATATAGTTTCTTGTCTGTGCTACAGAAAAGCTGCTGTCGAAGTCATGATGGAATCTTTTTTTGATTAAGAAAGCACTCCAGATAATAATAATGCATAGTGAATGATAATATCCACCGATAATTAAAATCTGAAATTCTCTCTTGTTACCTGAAGTCATTTGTCAGGTAGCTGCTGCTGTTTCTAGATTTCCTGAGTGTGACATTGTCTTCTGCACAAAGTGGGTATTCATCAGTATCTTCACATCAGCTGAATAATAACCCTGAAGCAATACTGTTTTTTTAAAAACAAAGACAATATTATTATTTAAAACAAATAAGAAATCATATGGGCACCCTGATTTGTCTGTTCTCAGGATTTTGTGATTGCAATTGCTATTGTAGGATCATATCTGCATGCATCTGTTTGTTTTGGTACACAAGCCATGCTCTTGTCTCATGGTTTTGCTTGTCTGGAGGAAGCCTTCGACATCGTTCCCTGCCCAGGACTGGGGAAGTGTTAGAGCTGTTTCAGGTGAGGAGAGTAGCAATGCAGCTGCGTCTCCACAGCAGGTTGTCCTCCTGGGGATATTGTACCAGGTCCCTTCTTAGCAGTCAGCGTGCTTAACATGCAATTCATAATTTCTCTCTAGTGTTGTGATGCTGTAGTGTCAGTAATTATGTGAATACAAGCTATTTTTTAAAATATGTAAATGGAGCAAGATTTGCTTGCAGTACTGATGTCAATCAGCTTTTTTAAATGTCATTTTATATGCCGACACTTCAAACATTTTGATATATACCACTAGTCCCAATTGAGGAATAGCTTGTTTTATATGAAGAGATTAAATGGCTAGGGTTGCTAATATAGATAAATTGCCCTGCTGCAAATAAAAATGAGTTGTCTGAATTAATTTGCGCCACAGCGATTTCTCATGTAGGGAAAACTTGTGCATTTAAACATAGTTGAATTTAGAAAGTACTCATGCTTTTTCCAAGACTGAAATTAATTCTCAAACTGTTAATTCTGTGGGGGATTGTAAAGTGGTAGGAGTTTATTAATGATTGTCTTCTATGACGAACTTTTTAAAAAAACACCACTGTGCAATATCAGAACAACATGCGTTTGTGTGCTCTGGGTAATACTGCTTCAACAGGGTTAGTTAGAAAGGTACCCTGGGCAGGTACTGGTCACTGTGGCTTTAATGGGAAAATACTGATAATTTACCTCCTTATTTTGCATGTCTAGAACTTTACAGTTATTCTCTTGTCTGGTTTCATCCGTTCATCATGTATTTTTAACAACACTGAAGTTGTTTCCCCTTTGGTTCCAGGTTTTTTGTGCAGCGTGTTGTAGCCTGAAGTGCAAGTTGCTGTACATGGATCGGAAGGAAGCCAGAGTGTGTGTAATCTGCCATTCGGTACTAATGAATGGTAAGTGGAAAGAGGATCTGAGACACAGCACTTCACTGGTTTGGTGTTAACCTGCAGTGATGATATTTAAAAAAAAACCCCAACTTTATTTGCATGGGTAAGTGTGGGATAAGAGCTCAGTGTGGAATCCCTGTGGAGCATGGAGATTCCTAAACTAAATATGGTTGACAAAAAGTCATAAGGTTGCGATGAGTTTGGAAGCTTTCATTTGTGAATATTATGCTAGGATTGCAGAAAGTGCAAGTTTTGGTGGGTTTTTGGGTTTTTTTTCTTTTAATTCAGAAGCCTACTCTCTGTCCTTTGATGCCTGAGTGGACAACTTGTTACACTGTTTTATGTATGCAGTAATAAATGGGATAAAGTAATACCATTGTGTCTTTTCTAGATGTGCACTATAAGAAATTTGGAAAGTAGTATTCATCCACAAATTAATCCAACTCTTTTTCCTCCTTAACTCCTTCCTACTAGCATAGGAATTCTTGTCTAGAAAACTATCCATGGATGTGGACAGCTGAGTTTGGATTATTGCTTTGGGCATGTTACTGGAGAGACAGTGTCTGTCAAACCCAGGATGGTGCTGTGGCTAAAAGCCTGATGTGAACATGGGAAGTGTGAGAGAAGTCACAAGAGTCATGAAGTTAACAAGCAGAACAAACAAGAAGTTATATTACCTCTGCTTGGTGTATGGAAAGACTATTTGGTTTTGACCAAAGGGCTGTGGAATCTGTTTTGTGTTTTGTCCTTTATAGTATTGACACTTTAGGTATGTGGTATGAATATGGGCAGACTCAGAGTGTTCTTCTCACTGTATCTTGAGGCTTCGGAAAATCTCGAGAACTTGCTGAGCTAGCAGTTACCTTTGGGTGATTCTGCTGTCCAATTGCTTATTCCCATGACACTGAGACAGCTGTTGCTGAAAGGCTTGATGTTCAGTTTTTATGTCTTGAAATGAGAAGGTAGAAAAAACGGATTAAGTAGAGAGAGGATCCATGCAAGTGCTTCAGTCATGAGAAAACTTGTCTTATCATGAGAACTTCCAGGTGCTCTGTCTTTAGTTTATTAATGGAGAGGTGAATAGGTGACTTTATCTTGGGCTATAAATATATATCTGGATAACTGAAGCCTGATGACCTAATTACTTCAGTTGTTGAGAAGGTCACATAGCAGGTAGAGTGAGAAGTCAGACAAATTCAGGTTTTAAATGCAAACCGTTAACTGTTAGGATAAGTTACTGTTCTGGTAATTATCGAACAGTTATCACGGAATCTCCATTGTTGCAAATGTTTAGTTCAACATTGGAGGCTTTTATCAAAGATTGCTGCTGTAATTTTAACCATGAATTAGTTAGGTAAATTCTGTTTTTTATCAGCATTCAGACAAGGTAATTTTGGTGGTATCTTTACATATTACTGTATAGTGTTTTATTTGGGCTGCTGTTTTTTGAAAGGTGTGCATCAAATTAAATGTAGAAGCTTGTAGCTTTATTATTTCACCAAAGAAGTTCAGTGCTATACAGGTTTGGTTGAAAGTAACCGAGTGCTTAGACTTGAGATGAGCTAGTAGACGGTTTCTGTTATTAAACAGGAATAATTTTATTCTGTTTCAAAAAAAGATTAAAGATTAATCAGTGTGCAGTGGTAGGTTTTAATTATTAATAATTCTTTACTCTAGGCCAAATGTGTAAGGTGACAGGAAATTGTAGGTTGTAATATCTAGAAATTAAAACTGAGTGCTGATGATGATGTTGAACGGGTGCTAAACTGATAAATTTTGAAATGGAGAAATTACCACACTTTAAGGTGTAAAAGAACAAGGAATTACATACACACCTGGCAAAAGACGGCTGGCGCTTTTTGGGGGTGAGTAGGATTTGTTTTCATCTGGGGGAGTGCAAGAATCTGAAAACATTTCAGTTGAAAACAGAAGTGTACTTGTAGAATGGCATAATAAAATTGTTCATATTATGAACAAAAAAATATTCATATTATGAATTCATAAAAGTTCATATTGTGAACTTTTAAAAGTCTTTCTGTCCTGTTTCCAGGATGGATACACTTTAATGGCAGTGATCAGTGACACCAATGCTTGGTTTATTATAGGGAAAAGTGCTGCCTGCACACTTAGGTGTACTTACCCTGGGCTACCTCTCTGATTTTATCGCTGCTGCAGTGCTTTGTGGTGATGCTTTTGGTTGCTGCTTAGTTAACCTGTAGCCTGATCGTATCTGATCCTTGCGGTTTCTTTGTTGCTAGAGGGTTGGGTTTTTCCCCCACTCACTGTAGCAGGTTAAGCATTAATCTTTGCACAGTCTTGGGACCAGGAGTTGGAATTGCGCTTTTGAAGTAGTTACTTCATTTTGTAGCTCGGTATCTGGCTTCTGTTTCACTGGGATGTAGCGGGAGGGTTGTATGTTTTTCCGTGGCCACACTATGTGTTTAGTAAGTTTCCAGTGCTATTTTTACTTCATTTTCAATTGGTAGATATGCTGAGTTGGCACTTTGCTTGATTTATAGAAGAGTTTAAAAATGTCCTTTTACCATGCTATGACTTTTCTAATAAAGGGAAAGGTACCTCTAGAGAGGTAGCTTTTCTTTGTGCATTTTTAACGCTTCCTTCTTTCAGGACCTGTACTCTAAATGAACAGAGAATTGCTGTTAAAAATACTTCCATGTAATTAATCTTCTCAAATGGGAATGTTAATACCTTTTCTGCTGGCAAGCATTTTGCTCTATTGGGTTTGCAGGTTGCTGGGAAGAAATGGGATGACTTCATGTTCTGTTGTCTTCTGTTTGAGGTTTTTTTGTTCCATTATTTTCTCCTTGGTTTACTGACAATTTATAGCCAAAGTAACCCAAAGATGTACATGATTTATGCAGGCTTTGTAGCTGCTCTGAGAGCTTAGGTGGTGTGATATTTATGCCCATCTAGAGGAATGAATTTATTAATTAATTTATTTATTAATAACGCCAGCATACAAGGGGCAAACATATGATTTTTCTGGTACCTTGCATAGCTACAAGCTTTTCTTACAGCTGAAAAAGTAGTAGTACTGTGGACACACAGTCCATTTCACTTGCTAGAGGAGAGATTTCCCCGAGATGGATGTTGTTGACAAAGAAGTTTTATGCATTATTGTTTGGGCAATTGAGTTAAGGCTAGTCGTGCCTTCAGAATTGATAGTGTAAGGGTTTTTTTTTTCTCAGTTGTTGATCCATATTCATCTGCTCTGCATGTAAAGAAATGTAAGGTACTTTTTCTCGTATGCGAAAGATAAATCTGCTCAAGTGTCCTGTAGGTTCTAAACATTTGTAATTAGAATGCCCATCTATCCATACAATGTGATAAATATACATATATATAAGAATTCAGTGGTTTAAGTTACAACTTTGAAGAGGATTCAAAATGAAACATCCTTCAGGTTGAAGTGTATTGCTATAATTTTCAGAAAATATTTCAAATTAACTGATATTTTTATTGCATGGGACCAGTGCTGTGTTTTGAATTGTAAATACCTTCCTTTGTGCTCACATTTCTTGTTCTTTGTTTGCTTTAGCTCAAGCCTGGGAGAACATGATGAGTGCCTCAAGCCAGAGTCCTAACCCTAACAATCCCGCTGAATACTGTTCTACTATCCCTCCTTTGCAGCAGGCTCAGGCCTCGGGCGCCCTGAGCTCTCCACCTCCCACTGTCATGGTACCTGTGGGAGTTTTAAAGCATCCTGGAGCAGAAGGTAAGAGTACTTCTTTTTTCTTTCAGTCTACCTGTAGCAGGAATTTGGGAAGAATATCTGCACTTCATGCATTCCAAATACTCTAGCTAATGCTAGCTGTGATGATCCTGCCCTCAGCGGGGGCATCAGTTTTTTAATAAGTAAACTATTCTCAGCAGATGTGTTTATACCGATGCTGCCACAGGGAATGCAGCAGATGATGTCTGAAGCCCCTTCCACTTAACATTTCTCTATTTATTAATGTTTTTTTTCCATTCTCTATTCAAATTTTCTAGTCAATGTCGCTTAAATTCTTTTTTTTTTTGTGCTCTCTAGTGGCTCAACCTAGAGAACAAAGGCGTGTTTGGTTTGCTGATGGGATATTACCCAATGGAGAAGTTGCCGATGCAGCAAAACTGACAGTGGCTGGGACAACTTCCACAGGAACCTTAGCTGTGTCACATGATCCATCAAAGTCCGTGACCAACAACACTTTATCAGCAGAAGTAAGGAAGCGTTAACGCTATTCACCGCTCAAAATACCATGCTTGTTTTGGTCATGAATAGTATATTAACTTCCATGGTGACTTCAGAAAGGCTGATCTAGGAAATCTGTTGAAGCTTGTCTTAGTATGTTGCATAGCAAGCGTCCTCACTTATTTTAATGTTTGCAGAGCACAGAAACAGCCACATATTTTGAACTGAAATGACCTATTATGGGGAGGAACACTAAGCAATGTTTGAAGTCTGTGTGCTAGATGGCTTCCGAGGGTTCGAGAGCCTGCGTATGAAGGGTATTTGTGTAATGGATATTTTAAAAAAGCTGAGTTGTGGTCAGTAAGGAGTTTGGAACAATAATATTGTCATAGCGTGAAGTACTTTGTTTGACGCTTCTCAAACTGATATATGCAGGGAAGTGCAGATATAATCTAATGATGTTAAAATCCACCATGCCCCATGTGAGTGAAATAAAGACTTTGGTACGTTTAGATCTTGTAAAGAGGTGAGTGTGTGTGGTGCTAGAGAAAGGAGATGCAGTCTTTGACTAAGCAGGCGTTTTAAGCGGTAGTTCACATAAAGGAATCATGCCATGATCATCTAATTGTTAAAAGCCAAATTGCTTGGTGCTTCTGGTTCTCTGGCAGACACAGACTCCTTCACCTATATCTAGTAATCTAGTCAGGCAGCTCTTACTTTTTTTCCATTATTGCTTTTGTAATATTGTCCTTTATTGTTGTTTGCTTCTTGTAGACTGATAATGCTTCTGTATTCTCGGGAAATATAACTCAGGTTGGCAGTCCTGTTGGCAGTGCAATGAATCTAATTCCTGAAGATGGTCTTCCTCCAATTCTCATCTCCACTGGAGTAAAAGGAGGTGAGGGTGTAATTTGGCAGCAAGCTCTTATGCTTACCATTTGCAATTAACCTAATAGCTGTTGTGTTTATTTTAAAAATAAGATACTGGCAACATGCTGAATATTTGAAGAAAATCACAGTTAGCACTTGTAGCAAAATGTTGTGACACGTTTGCATCACTGATCTTTATTAGCATCCAGGAAGAACCCCATCTTGGAATGAAATTACTGTAAGAAGTAAAACACAAAGCAAAAAGAAAATTAACTTCAGTCCAGAAATATGTGCTAATTTCTCCCCTAATCGGACCGCAGGGAATGTTTCACACAGAGATATATTTTAATTAGCCTTATGAATATTCATGTTTCCCTTCTCTGGAATTCTCTTGGAACATCCGCTCTGTCTGAGGCATCCCCGAGTACTGCATTCAACAGTGCTATTGCACGTCTTGGCCCACAGTGAAGCTTTTAGTAATTGTGATGGCCCTTCCCAGAGTATCCAAATGGAGGAGAATACAGAAAATTAAACCCTAATTTTTAAAAGGTTAAAAGAACCTAAGTATTTGTTTATCTGGCAGTTGCTTTCCACAGTCTCATTCATGACAGCCTTTAAATATATTCCTGGTATTAACTTATTTTTCCATCTCTGTTTTTCTTTATTGCTATTAAATATTTTGCTGGTACAGTGCATTTCTAATGTTAAGCTGGAAGTAACCTTTTATTGCAGGATAGTGTCAAAACCAAAATGTGAGCAGTGTTTAATTTCAAAACAAATCTGTTCCATCCTGTGTTAGCTGTTCATGTGGGTGCCTGATTATTCAGTCTCCTCCACAAAAATGGAGTGGAACTACAGGATACTTTTCAGCTTTTATATAGATAACCTCACATAAACTGTACTCACATAAACTGTATACTAAGTTGATTTGATTTCATATGCTGTTGCATACTGGATTTTCTTTGCAGAATTTCACTTACTATATTCTAATTCTATTTAAAAAGATTTCCAAAATATATTTCACATCAGAGAGCAACATTACCTTTCTAGATAGTTTTATCTGGAAACATAATAAATTTCTTTCAAAATCTGTTTTTATCAGTGTAACTATTTTTTGTTAAAGCTTGAATACAAAGTAGATTATAATCACGTGGATGAAACGTTATCATTTGCTAGTTGTCTGGGTCTAATCATAGAGGGAGGCTACAGATATCTTTAAAGTTTCATGTGGGGGATCCATTTTACGCTGGATTTAGACATGCTATGATATATAAAAATGGGGGTTTTGTACAATGTTCCCCCCTTCCTAGTTGCTAATGCACAGAAAGTGTAAGTTATGTGGTATAAGGATAGACCATGTGTCGGTGTTTGTAGCCCAGGACTGATGTGCTTTACTATGGTATAAATAACAATTGTTAACTTGTTTGTTTGAGATTTCAGTTGACACCATCACACATTTATCAATTTGATTTCCAGGTTCTCCTCCAGCTGATACAAAAGCTGTAATCTTTTAAAGGATGTGCAGGGGTTATGCACATAAACACTGTTGAAGTTTGAAAATACCACCCTGGGAACAAATCAATTGAACCGACCATACTTAAATAAGGGTCCAAAAAGCATCAGAATCTGGGTTATCTGATTACAATGTGGAGTACTGTACCAGTAAGTGAAGGACTTCACTGTGTGTTTGTTTTTTTTCATAGACTATGCTGTAGAAGAGAGACCTTCTCAGATCTCTGTCATGCAGCAGCTGGAGGATGGTGGCCCTGACCCTCTTGTGTTTGTTTTAAATGCTAATTTGCTGTCCATGGTGAAAATAGTGAATTGTAAGTTTTTATTATTAAATAAGGCTATAAGAGGGGAAATGTTACTATATATGTTATTAGTAGGAACAGCAGCATTTTTATTTGGTAGGATAGTCTCTGAAAATGTGCATGGATTGAAAACTTTGTACTTGGCCCTCTTGAGTTGAATTATAAAAGGCTTTTTTCAGGTCATTAGACATCAGTACAGATAATTTTGTGTTGGAAATATAAACTAGGCTGGTAGAACCTCCAGTCTCAGGTTTAGAGATCAGTATCTCCTGTCCAAATTGACAGGGCAAGATATTTTATCACTTGTTCTTCCTATGGCTGCCCAAGTCATTACCCTGTCATCCCATTATGGAAAAAGCAGATAGGATCCCAGAGCAATAGGCAGGTTCCATTCCCGTGTACACCTCTTCTATCCTTTTCTATGCTCCATGCTGAAGGAGGGAGGAAAGAATGGGGAGGCACGGATATGCCTTTTCATGTTGGTGCCTCAGCTGATCTCTGCATAAGAAAACATTTGAGAAATTGAGGAGTAAAATGTTAAAATTTAGCAGTAAAATATTCTAGTTCTCTGAGAAGTTCATACAACAAATGAAGATGTTGTTTATAGACCTTTCAGCATCTGGTTAGATAGCAGTACAATTTTTTACATGTATATAAAAATGTCATCAGTGCGCATATATGCATATTAGACAGAAGATTTTATTTCAGTAATTTAGTATTTTCAACAAATCAGTTGTAAAGGTTTAGAGCTTGTGTCATCACCAACGTTGGCATGAAGCAGAACAACCCCGGGGTGTCTCATGAAAACACCTGACATCCAGCTATCGGTCTTAAGAGGGAGATATCACTGTCTGAAACTGGTACAGCTGTCAAGATCATGATATGTACAGCAAGCAGCCTGGCCTTTTCCCAGGTTCCTTCATTCCCATTTAAATCTTATCCCTTAACTTGGGTACAGGAACTGCTAGAAGTCTGTTAATCTAAAGACCTGACTGGGAGCTGCAATGCTTTGGCTCATCCTTAGCTGTAAACCAGAAATTATTTAGCTGCTTTAGTTTTGAATGTGCTTGCTTGCAAGGTAACAGATGTAGAGCCTGATTTGACCATGTGATAGATATCATAGGCAAACGTGCTGTAAAACGGATTCTTGAAAGAGCAATCTTCCTGATCTTCCTGTAGTGAAATTTGGGCATGTTTTATGAAATTCTGATCTTCTGTTTTGATGCATGTTTTCCTCTCTGCAGACGTAAACAGGAAGTGCTGGTGTTTCACTACAAAAGGCATGCATGCAGTGGGGCAGCCGGAGATAGTCATCCTCTTGCAGTGTTTGCCTGATGAGAAGTGTTTGCCTAAGGATATCTTTAACCATTTTGTGCAACTTTACCGGGATGCCTTAGCAGGTAGGAATGCTCTCTGTTAAAAAGGTTTGGATAGGTGATCATACTAGGTCAGATACTCACATTTTTGTCATTAAGCAAATGGCTATTTCTCTATGAAAGAATATAAAAAGAAAATAAGGATCAAAGCTGATGGGGGTCTGAGTTGTTACTGGTTATTAGTATCCATTGTTATATTCATCTCACTAAATAAAAGTGTTAACGGGGTGCTGGTAACCTGGGGAGTTGCTGCAGAGCTCTTCCAGCCTCCCTCCTGGTGCCAGGAGAACAAAGAAATTTGAACTATAAAGGCCATTCAGAGGCTATTGCAGCAACGGAGTAGGAGGACACTGCATGTTATGACTTTGTGTTCAGCAGCCATTGCTGAATGTCTGCTCTGACTGCTTCTGCTAGGTTCTGGGGTAAGAATTTGAACACAGCTGACATCTCTGAAATTAGTACTGTATTTCATTTAGCAGTAGGTGTAGTGGGATATTGGCAGGGCTTGTGGGTACACTAATGACATTGCTTCTAATAATGTTTTTTCAGCTTGAAGTCAGCTGTTTTAAAGCTACAGCAAGAGATTTTGGAGGATCCATGTGGCTAGTATTGTTAAATATCCCCAAAGCAGGTAGTTCAGAAATTTAATTCCCAGAGTGTGTGTGTCTACTACCACATTATGGACATGCTGTTCATATTATAAGTAATACAAATATATATGTATGTGTGTGCATAGAATGAATTGTAGGGCATGGCAGAAATTATCCCCGAGTTCTGAATTTTAGTGTCTCAGCTGCAAGATTGGATTATGTTAACCTTTACACATTTTACATTTGCTGAGTAAACTGGCTTCCACTTTTGCTGTTGTTGGACCTTAGAATTAAAAAAAAAATGCATAGAGTAAAAGGCAAGTATTCAATTTCACTGATTAGAAAATATAGTAAGTTTTCTAGAGGTAAAACTGGATCACATAAAGGTTATTTACTGAAAATAGATTTATGAAGGGTTCTGCCTCGCATTTGCGATGCCTTGGCAGTGACTGAATCCAGCACTTTAATGGAAAAGATCTTTGTTTCCTAAAATGTCTTGATACAACAAAGGTCAGCTTGTCCGGAGAGGTTCAGAATGTACTGTTATCACATGTCGTGATGGATCTCATGTACACTGGAAACAAACATCTTTTCTAACCTCGCTTGATTTGCAATGCTTTATTTTGGAATTATGATGTTATTCAGAGGCAGGTAGATATGAAACGTTGTATGTGTGTGTATTGTAGATATAAACCCAGCTTGGTGTGCATATTGTAGTGAAGTTCTGTGTAATTAAGCTACAGAAATACAGAAATTATAACTTCTACATAATGTATTTGGAATTCTTTTTTTTTTAGTGATATACTGGTAGTAATTTGATATGCTACAATTGCAGTGGTGCAAGGAGCTGCTTACTATTGTATGATTCTTAATCAGAAACCAAATTTCACTGTTTAACAATTCCACTCGTAATGTTCTTTTCGTAGGATTTGCTCTGTGTTGTAGTTCAGACACATGGGAAAGGTAGATAAACACCTTGAGCTGCTGCATAACACCAAACCACACTGAAGTTTTTGTAGAACATAGCATCTTGATGAATTCCCATAGCATTTTGTAATGCGCTCTCTCCATATCCATCCTTTTTTCTTTCTAGGTAATGTGATTTTGAGAGGGAGAAGTATATATAAGCGTATTTGCCGCTCTGGCTGTTTTAAACATTATTCAGCCAAAGAGACAGGATACGATGCTGGAGGGGTTTCATTTTGGTGGTTGTAGTCCCTTGGAAGTGGTTAGCAGTTTGCATGCTGTTGTCGATGGAGCCATCCTTCCCAAGCTGTTAATTTCAGAGGTACTGCACCTCTCCTGGCAATTAGATGATAGACATTTAGAGTAAAGAATTCCCATTAGAAGTTAGAAACTACTTAAAATCCTGCCTCACAGTTTCAGTTTTCATTTTATAATATATCGGTTTAAATGTATTTTGCCATCAGGAAATCAAAATAGATTCTGTGGGTGATTTTTATTTATCTCCTTTAGTAAATGTTTTCTTAAAAACAGTCATAAAATAATAAGATGCATAGTATTTTATTAACAGAAATAAAAATTATGTTTAGTTATTTTGTTTTGGAGTGATTTGGGGTTTCTTGTTTTTGTTTTCAGCTAAAAAATACAGCATTCCCCTTTTGTTTATTTAATTAAAGCTTGTATCTATAGTGTTTTGTTTTGTTTTTTCATGAGTTGCATTTATTTACTAGCTGCTCTTGCTCAAGTTTGGATTCTGGGTTCAAGCCTAGAAGCACAGACCTATGTGTACTTGTGCCCCTTCTGCTTTTTTCACTCGTTTCTTGAGGCCAAGTTCTGTCCCCTGTTCGAAGTATTGCTCTCAGAGTATGGCTTTGGCGTGTGCAAGCAGAGGCAGAAGGGCCCAGCCCTCAGACCTGCCAGCAGGAGCGTTTAGTCTGTACACTCAGTGCTTTTGCAGTTTGTCCTTCGGATTCATCTCCTGTTTCAGCATGGGTGAGGTGGCAGCCTGGTGGAGCACCACCCTGAACCTTCATTAGTTTTCCTATGGGAAGTCCTTGGCCTCGAGCTATGGTCTGTTATTAGGACTTTATACTTCTAAAAGAAAACAGATTTTGAAGGAAAAATGGTGTTTTTCACTATAGGTTGTATGCTTGTGAATATAATAAATTGTAAAGTTGTTTTTAAGGCAAGTATTAATTGCTGTTCAGTTTCCGCCACTTTATTTTTCCTCTGGCCTCTCTGACATCAAGCTCCCTGCTGTGCTGCTTTTCTTGTTTTGAAATGGAAAGCTAATGATTTCTGTTGTGGTTGTAGTAGTTGTACTGTTGTAGTAGTAATCCCATGATTATCCTTGTCTGTTGGCTGTAAGCCTGGCAGGAGGTCTAGTGAATGGAAAAATGAGAACTTATGTCCCTCTGAATGGGTACTTTGAAGCAGCTGGATGTGTTAATGTAGAGCTGCCAGATATACCCTAGTGCATCAACTCTTTGGTGGAATACAATAAATGCTACTGTTACTTTTGTAGCGAAAATGCAAATCTAGCAACTGCTTAAAATGGCTTTGTTATCGCCCCAGTCTTGGGGATATTCTGTGTGAGGGTGGATCTGTTCCAGTCACAGTTCTGTGTATTTTTTACCCAGCCTGATTTCAAATAACGTGGTAGCTAATGCAGAATAGATCTATAAAGAACCCCAGGTAGATGGTCTGAATAGAGAACAAGTTAACTGAGTGAATAATACACCCCTGCAAGTGTACTGTGGAAAGATGGATACAAAATCAAACATTGTGTGAGGTGTGAAAGTGATCGATGGGAAGACTGATGCAGCCTTGTCTGAGGAAGTTTTGGATATTCGTAACTGCTACTCGCAGTGATAGTAAGTGAAGCATTCTGTCCCTTGCCAATACAAGTAAGTTCTTTCCAAATTTCTGATGTGTTTCAGTAAAAAGATGCTGAGTATGGTCAGAATTTGGATGTTGAATTTCCTATGTTTTTTCCTCAGTGTTGGCTTCTGCTGCAAATGTGTTGTGCTATCAAGTTACATTCATGGTCTTGTCTCTTGTGTGGCTTTGTGTGGCTTTTTTGGCTCTTGGTATGGTAGTGACTGGGTTTGTATTGCCTTTCCAAAGAGTGTGTGCTCATTTGATCTTGAAGAAAATCCTTCTGGAAAGATTATTCCCAGGTGAATATTGCTTTGTGTCCTTTGCTACAGAACTAGGATGCTGGGGTTTTCAGGAGGGTGGCATGGTGTTTGGTACTCGACAGTTCTTGGTTGTTAAAAAGGAGTAATTTGCAACACTATAGCTTACGGTAGCAAAGTGCTGAACAGCTATGTTGCACATTCTGCTCAGAGGGTTTTCTTTTCATGTTTCTGTCGGCTGACAAAGTTCCTGTTAAGGCATCCCAAGCGTGCGAGCCTTGAATCTCAGTCTCCTGAAATGGAAGAAATAAGCAACAGCCCCTTCTGCTGCAGCACTTGGCATCAGTCACAAGTGGAAATGTCTGCTTGCTTTGTCATCCTAGTGGGCTGTACCGCACACCTCAGAACTGTACGGTGTTGTACAGCTTCCCTTTGCCTAGCCTCTTTCCTGCAGAAAATACCTCAGAAAAGGGTGCAGAGTTCAATTCAGTTTAGCAGTTCATACGTTATAAAGGTAGAAAGGATTATTATGGTCATGTTTTTTGAACTGAGAAGCTGACCAAGTAATTTTACTATCAGGACTGTAGCTTCTGTTTGAGTAAGAACAGTTGGGAAGAGAAAAAGTAAGTATAAATGAAGAAGAGATAAGTGAGTGTGGGTGGGAACTGCAAAAACAGACGAGTGGAGTTGAGATAAAAAGGTGTCAGCAGCTATTTTAGATAAGAAGGTCTTTTTCATGAACACCAGTTGATGCATTGGTTTGCACTCACCAGCCGGCTCCCAGAGTTGGTGCATTAGCAGTGTGTGCTCTGAGCAGGCAATAGTGTCACAGAACAGGCTGACAGAGAAATGCATGTGGGATGGATCAATGGTTTTCAGCAGCTGACATTTGATGTGGCTCAATTAATCATATTAGTCCTTCAGTTTCAGAAGTAGCCACTTTTCATCAGCTATGCTCAGCTGAGCATTAACGGAAACTGTAGCCACTGTAACAGTTCTTGAAGCGGATCTGGGTTGATGGTGCTGGCTGTGGCTTCTGTGTATCTTTAAAATTACAGATCAGCTTTGCAGGATAGTGGCAAGCTATGCACCAGCTGGAGTGGCTCTGTTATTCTCATGTTGGTGATGACTTTATGGAGAGTTTCTATGACCTGGGACTTTCGTAGGGGTTCAGTTTAAAGGGCAGACTTGAAAGGAGTCATTGCTTGACGTTACCTTCGGTGGCCAAAACAGTACCTACTGTATTTATTTTTCCTGCATTTGTAAATGCTTGTGTATGATTCTTAGGCTGTATAAAAATAGAGAAGGTTTAATTTGGAAGATTATACTTGTATTGCTGAGGATGTCAAAGTTGCACTTCTGTGACTCGTGTTTTGCTTACAACATAGTGTTTGTGTCTCTGGGGGGCTCTTGTGTGTAAAAGGGAGAAAATCTTCAGTGCTCTCTAAAATTACTTGTGTTTTTTATTTGAAAGCAAATCAGCATTGATAATATCCACATCTTCCTATGAAGAATTGTGATCAGCTGTTCTGTACATTATTTGCATGCTGTTGTTGTCATTTGATAAAAGGAATCACACCATGGTTCTTTGCTTCAGTGTTAAATGCGATGTTGGACTCTATAATAATCTAATCAACATTCAGATTCAGTCAGCCATTCCAGCGTAAACATTTTTGGAAATTAAGAGCATCAAAGAATAAAAATGTGAGTAGAAATCAGTGATGTTTCTCCCCAGTGCCTCTCTCAGTTGTGTTTTACATTAAGTATACTAATTCAATAAACCCTCATTTGTGTAATTCTTAAAATGACAGAGATATCAACATGTGTCTGAGCAGGCACCCCCGTGGTTTGCCTAAATGGAAGGACAACCAGTGGGCATTAGTTGTTTGGCTAGGTGCACATCTCTTTAATCGCAGCTGAGTCTAAAAGTTTCTTTCAGTCAACAGCAGCTTCTGCAGTGGAAACCCCTTAAATATCTGGAGGTCACTGAAAGCAAGCTTTTGGGTGCTGAGGTTGCAGGTACCACCTCCTTAACAGCAATACTGGCCTGAGCTATCCTTCCTCTTCCCTGGCTATCCCTGGGATGCATCATCCCCACTATGGCATTGCTTCTGCTATTCGAAACAAGCACATCTCCATCAACAGGCAGATGGCAGAAATTGAGGCTGGTCTCCCTCCCTGCTCCCCCAGGGGAGGTGCTAGATCTGTGGCCGTACGCGCTGTCCTGGTCACACTTACAGGCATGGCTCAGTCAGGGGCAGAAATGTAGATAGCAGTGTGTGTTCCTACAAAACGGATCACCAAAGGTGGATCTCCCGGAGATATCATGGCTTTGGTGCCTCTAGTCTACAGCAGGTATTCCATAACACATTATGCAGTTTTGCACAGGCGGTTAACCTGAGCCCTCATGTCCAGCAAACCGTTGTTTCTTGTGTTATTAACAGCCATTAGTGCTTCAGGAAGCATTTTTTAATGTGTTTTTTTTCCCTTTCCGAAAAACTCTTGAAATTCTTCATATAGCTTTTAATCTAGTGAAGTAATGACCATTTTTGTTCATAGGTAACGTTGTGGGCAACCTGGGACACTCCTTTTTCAGCCAGAGCTTCCTTGGAAGCAAAGAACATGGAGGGTTCTTGTACGTCGCAGCTACGTATCAGTCCCTGCAAGACTTGGTGCTCCCAACCCCACCATACTTGTTTGGCATCCTCATTCAGAAATGGGAGACTCCCTGGGCTAAAGTCTTCCCGATTCGGCTGATGTTGAGACTTGGAGCTGAATACAGACGTAAGTAATATATGTTCTTTTAGCTGCAGTTACTTTTGCTTAAGAATATATTCTGGTTTAGGGCACACACACAGAGCCTTAAATTGTTACCTATCAAAGCCACAGAAGCTTAAATAGGCAAGTAAAATTTGTGTTCCACACCGCATCCAACTAATAGAACAGCAGTACTGAGGCTGTGTTATGAGCTATAGCCTTTTTACAGCTGTACTGGTTGATCACGGAGATTTTTGTGGAGGCAAACCTAGTTCTGAGCAGCTGTTTGTAGTTCACTTACTGACCTGCAGTAGATTAGTGTGCAGAGCAAGTCTGGTTTAGCTGGTGTAGGTAGGACAAGGGGGAACGCTTGAGATGTTAAACTCTTTCCATGCTGAGATGAAAGAATGTTTGCTTTTAGGTTTCTAAAAGGGACTTATCTTCCAGAGAATAACAATATGTCAACTGACCTGGCAGATTACTGCAAAAATTCTCTTGCAACTAGTAACAAGTAGGCTGGGGAGAATGTTTCATGTTTCAGTTAGCATGAAATTAGCATAAAGTTAAGGTAAAATCTTTTTCAAAAAATGTTTGCCATTGATGGAGCAAAGACATTATTGGAAGTCCGTCCACCGTTATGACCAAAAATTTTTTGTCTTGCTCATCTGCTGGTTTTGCACAGCTCATAACTCTGAATTACTCTGAAAATGGTCTGTTGTTCTTTCTTTTTTTAAACTTTTTAAGTTACTGGAGAGGAAAAGGAAAATCTTCAAAATTTGCTTTCTCAGAATGAGGACTGTAAGGTTAAACTTGGTCAAAGAAACATTAGTGTTAAAGATGTGTAAGTTTTTATGTGTATCCATGAGGTTTTTAAGTTAGAGTGTTCATTCCCATCAACATTTAGAAAAACAAAGAAGGATGCTCCCATTTTGGATGTGACATCTGTTTCTGAGTGCAGGCAGAAGTACTTGCTCTGAATATGCTAGGAAGCTGGGGTTTGAATCACTTCTATAGCTGTGGTTTGGATTTAGGCATATTCATTTTTGCTGTGATGGTTGTGACTGCAGATTACTTCCTCAGTCCCGTTTCAGAAGGGGCTATGTTTGTGTCCTAGATTTCCTTGGGTGCATTCTCTTTTTCTGGTGGGATTGTCAGATTTTGGCTATTTGTCCAGGATTGCTGAAAGTGTGGAAGATCACAAGCTCTGAGTTGCTAGATGTTCAGAAAATGTGTGCTGAGCATCAACCGTACAGCTTAAGTGCAGGGAATTCAGTGCATCTGGGAAGTAGATGGACTGCTGTATGCAGCCAGGGAGACAATCACGAGGAATTCAGCACTTCTTGGTGTCTGAGGACACTGCACATGAGTTGGTCAGCTGCATGGTGTGTGTGTAGGGGCTGTGATGGCTTCCAGATCATCCGTGTGCAGAAGCTAGAGCTTATTTCTATCAGGAAATCCTGATGATGTTATTCAAACATTCTGAGCATTTTGCAGCCCCTTCTGACTACCCTGGGAACTGTGAAGATGTGCAGCGTTTTGGGAAATCAGGCTGAGTGCTTGCCTGAGGACAGTTTAGGAACCTTCCTTCAAACATGTTTAGAAAACCTTGGCATTACATATTACTGAGTGAGTCATGTTTCAA
Source organism: Phaenicophaeus curvirostris (assembly GCF_032191515.1). Classification (NCBI taxonomy): domain Eukaryota; kingdom Metazoa; phylum Chordata; class Aves; order Cuculiformes; family Cuculidae; genus Phaenicophaeus; species Phaenicophaeus curvirostris. The sequence goes on from NC_091399.1 coordinate 32,665,547, forward strand.
GCACTGCTAAGGCTTCTGCTGCAACATAATGTAGTTTAGCCAGATCCATACACACTACCCTTTAAATTGCATCATGGATGTTTTACAAGTTCGGCTAAGTGAGCCAAGGAATGCAGTTATTTTGCATTGCTGACAGGCTGTAAATGTCCTTTTAATTCCTTTTGACATACTGCTGTAGAGAATTTGCTATGTTTTTATGAAATCATGAACACAGAAAATGAAATAATCTGTATTAGCACCTGAATGTCACATGTGTCAGTCACAGAGGCTGAAGGATTGTGATGTTCCAGCAGGGAGCAGCAGGATGGTCATAAGAAAGGGAGAAGCCATTTCTGAGAAGTAGACTGCGAAAAGCATTTAGAAAGGTCGTCTTTTTAGTCAGTGTCCAGATCGCCAGATTCAGTCTTGCCATGTGGCACTTGTAAGCATTCCACGGAATTCTTGTTGTTTCTAGCGTGGTGGGCAGGGATTCATGACACACACGTAAGGTGCATTATAACGTTAAACCCTTCTTCCCTTTTGCTTTTTAAACTCTGTTCTTCTTTCCAATCTCTTCTTTTGCTGCTGTTTACCATGTTCAACTGAGGAGATTGTATCTTGGTCTGGTTTTGCAGAATCTCGGTTGTGCAAATTTGAATCTGATCTTTTGTGTTTTATTTTATCCTAGTTTATCCATGCCCACTTTTTAGTGTCAGGTTTCGGAAGCCTTTGTTTGGAGAGACTGGACACACGATTATGAACCTTCTTGCAGTAAGTGCTGAAACTGAGTCTGCATGTTCTATCGGTGTGAATGGAACAACGTGGGGAGAATGGTACTCCTGTTGCACAAAGCAGCTGGCAGGCTTAGAAGGTCACAAGAGGAAATAGTGGGCATTTGGGTGAATCTGCCTACTGATACTGATATTGGGTGTTTGTTTTCAACAACAAGGTGAATTGTAAACAGGTACCCAAATCAAGATGCAAAACATGACTGCCTGAGGATGTTTGAATCTGGAAACAGAGCAGTAGTTGCTCGCCTTCCTTCCTCAGAAGTGCTAGGTCATCATGGTGTGCAGTCACGACTCTCTGATTATACAGCTCTTCAGCTGAAGTGAAGTTATTAGCTCTTCCTACTTAGTTAATATTTTCAATATAGGAAACTCTCTTCAATGCATGACATAATCTCACTGCTAGAAAAACTAATAACTCTGTTCAGTAACATAACGGAACACAAGAGCAAATTTTCTTACACACAATGATGACATTCAAGACTGGAGAACATTAATTTTGATGTAAGGAAATCAATGAAATGGCTAACAGGCATGATGATGGTTTTTTGTTTGTGCTTTTCGACTGTGTAAGTTACAAGCTCTGATGTCCCCCTCCCTCCTTGCACTTCCGTCACTGATTACAGTTATTTTAACAGGCTAACTAGTAGTTGCTGGGAGAGTTATGAAATCTACGGTGTTAATAATGATTATCATGCCTAACTTTCAGCAACTTATTTTCATCACCAGGACTTCAGAAATTACCAGTATGCGCTGCCTGTGGTCCAAGGTTTAGTGGTTGATATGGAAGTCAGAAAAACCAGCATCAAAATTCCTAGCAACAGATACAATGAGGTAATGCTTATAAGAAATATGTTTGTGTACTGTTTCTTTGTGGTTGGAAGAGCTGGGATCAAAAGAATTTTATTTTATTTAGTATCACTAGGGAAAACTGCCTCCAAATCAGATACATGCATGATGCACACATGTTTTGACAGTGAGTTAGGGTGGCTCCACAGGGAAAATGGAGTTCAGTTTAGTATTAATTACACTCTTAAACTCTCTTCAGTTTTTTTAACTGTTTACATGAAGTGTAATTGTAAGTAATAGAAATACTGGTTTGATTTGAAGAAGTAAGTTGACAAATGTAATGCTTGAGGTAAATGAGGAGGAAAAAGTGTGTTTTTTCATCTACATTGTTTTTGCATACTTGCAGCAGTTATTAGTATTTGTTGGACTGCTGGTTTTTTATGTTAAATCTCTCAGCATCTGAATTTTATACTTGATTTCTGGTGTGAGAAAATCAATCATGTCTTTACGAACTAGTGCTGTCGAGAAAGCCAAGCGATAAGGCATTTGAACAATAATGAACGAGAGCAACAGAGAAGGTGTTCGATGTTGTGGTCTGTCTGAATAGAGGGGAGTAACTTGGTGTTTAGAAAGCAATCAGCATTTGGGGCAAGAGCAAAGCTCCTGGGCAAAGTGGTATTTGTAGAAGTTCTTGTGAGAATTATTTTAATTTTCTACAGCTTGTAGTGCTACTTAGTGGCCTGTTTAGTCCCTCAGCAAAGGTGACTGTCACTTTTTCGTTAGTTGCCTTAGTTATGAAGAACGGTTGCCACATCCAGGTGTTTGTTGTGATGCTAAGGCAACTCCTGGGCTCCCTAAAGATGGCTGCTCTTGAGCTAAAATCTTGTTTCTGGAACATGACATGACAAAGTAGATAATGAAATACACTGTTGTCTGATACAAACTCTTCATTAAGTTTCCTCCCCAAACATTACACCTGTGCTCATTTGTCAATAGTGAGCATCAGCTAATGTTCCTGACACTATAATTAAGATTTTATGTTAGACTGAGAGAGACAAATGGATGATGCGTAGTGTGCCTGCTTCTCATCTACAGGAAGCAGAGGATGGGAGTATGCATGCTGTTCAGAGATGTCAAATAATTCAGCATTTTTCTTCTCATTGGGGTTTTCTCTGGGGAGGCATGTAATTTAATTAGCCTTTTTTTTTAACCAAACATATAAGTTTGATTTTGAAACAAATTCCAGAGGTAGATGACTCCCTTGGTTTTTGGGTTTTTTTTAATCAAAAATCCCATAGTGTGAGCCTCCATGAAGAGGAAGAGAGGAGAAAAGGAAAGAAGCTGTAAAATTGACAAGAATATTTTGTCAAGGCATGTAGTTAGGTCTGTGTTAGATGACAATCAGCCAAACTGAAGTGCAGGTATGTCCCAAATGCTTTTAGATGCTTTTTGCAGGTCCCCTTTGCAGAGAATTAAAATTATTCCGGGATGTCTGTGACTCAGATCTATTTTAAAAGCCTTCAGAGTGGAGACGTTGATCCCAGTTTCAGAGAGTCACACGGGTGAAGCACAGAGACACTAAAGACTCCAGATGGTCCTGGCAGAACCTGGATCAAGTGCCACAAGTCTGAGTGTCAGTCTAGCACTGAACTGCAGAGGCAGCATTTATGCTTTATGTCATAAGCAATTGTAGTTGTGTAAACAAGCCGGATATTTTCTACCAGTTTTCCTAATGCTTTTTTCTGTGACTTTATTTTCTTAAAACAGCTAGAGAGAACACCCTTTGCAACCTATAGGTCAGGTAATTTTCCTAATTACATAAAAATTGGTGCTTTAAAGCATCTCTTTTCAAAAGCAGTTTATGGTTCTGAGTGCTAAACTCTGACATGAGAATATAAACACTGTTTTAGAAGCTTGCTCTGCCCAACTAAACTGTTCCAAGAATTGCCTATTTATGGTAGTGCTTGATGAACAGGGTAGAAATGGTAAACCTTTTTGTTTGCAGATGATGAAAGCCATGAACAAATCCAACGAGCATGTTCTAGCAGGGGGAGCATGCTTCAACGAGAAAGCGGACTCACATCTGGTGTGTGTTCAGAACGATGATGGGAACTACCAGACGCAGGCCATCAGCATCCATAATCAGCCGAGGAAAGGTGAGAATGGGGGTTCACAAGGAGGCCATTCCCTTCTAGTGCTCTGTGTGACTTCTTGGCTGTTACTGCGTGTGGCTTTGTGAATTGGTCAGAACTGGGTGTCTCTGCATTTCACTGATCTTCTGCTAGACATTCAGAGAAAATAATTCTGACTGCTGGCATTAGTGAATGCACAACTTTGTGAGATAGACACGCGACATGAGGAGTAGTAACACATTGCTCTGTCTGCCCCTTACCCCCTTAGCGCTTTATTCCCCTTGCAGAATCCATGACCTCAGATGTCCGCGGGCACAAGGTGCGGTTTGTGTCCTGTGTGCAGTCCACATCACGCTTCTCTAGGTCAGTGGTGCTGTTCTGAACTTGTCTGAGAGATGTTCTAGCAACTTCATAGATCAAGCAGACACAAAGCACGTAACAGCTCGCGCCCTTGTGAATATGGAAACACTGCTTGCCCAGTGCAGCTCAGACTGGCGGCACTCCAGAGGTTGCAGTGCTGTAACTGGCTTAGGCAACATCCCTACATTAATAATGAGAGCTGTCTTTGGCATTATTGGAGACTGCTGGTGGGGTTGTGCTTGACCTCTGCACAAGGAGGAAGATTAGGTTTAGTATGGGTGAGCGGTAAACAGGAATAACCAACAACAGCAGCGTTTTCATAATGCATCTTCAAGAAACTGTCTCTGTTCACCTTGATTAGATCATCTCATTTCCAGGCTTTATTTTTGGTAGAGTAGGCTGAAAGGCTGCAGCAGCAGTGGGCTGAGAATTTAAAGGTTGTGGTTTTGGGGGCAATGTCTGTCTAAGACACTTTTATTATACCGTCTCCAAATAAGAACAAGCAGGACAGAGGCCAGCTTTTATGTTTTGCAAGTATCTCCAGTCACTCCAGTGATTATACAGGCATGGGATGTCACTCAGGACTGACGGTCTTCTCTGACTTCTGTTCATTTTACATACCAGACAAGAAGAGGGATTTCCAGCAGGAGTTTCATGATGCTTAGTGGACATCTAAGAAAATTTTTATTTAAATCACATGGCTTTTTGCTGTGGACTTGCCAGTGGGTTGGTGTTACAGTATGATCCATAAGCAGCTTGATCGCAGTTTTTGCCAGCTCTGTGGGAACAATTAGAAGTTAACTGTGTGCTTGGTTACCCTAAATTCATTGTCCTGAAACTTAGAGGTGTGTATGGGGAGAGTGAGAGGGATGAAATATGAGCATTTAAGGCTGACAAAATCTGTTATCCCGTTTAGAAAATAACTGGGTGATTTGCCCTTTCCGTATCAAAGCCCATGGTACGCATTAAAGTCACCATAATTCTGAGCAGCATGTGTCCTGATTTAGATTAATCTTGTCTCTGGATGATACCCAATTCTTTTGTAAAGCATTGCTTTGATGAACGCCTCACTAAATCACACGTGTTACTGTTGTTGCAGTGACTGGTGCCAGCTTCTTTGTCTTCAGCGGAGCTTTAAAATCCTCTTCAGGCTACCTTGCCAAATCCAGTATAGTAGAAGGTAAGAACTGAACTGCTTGCTTAAAACACACTGCTTCCCTCTTAAACGTGGCTCAGCTCTGTAGTTACCAAGGCTCTGCTGTTACACCTTGGGCATTTGAATCATGCTGCTGCTTCAGCTTTACCCTACTTTTTAGGCCCCTAAAACCTTGTTTCCTTCTTTAATGAGGAGGAACTTGTCCAGATGCTGTAGAACAGAGACTACAGAAAAGGAAGGCAAGACATGAAATATGTGGCTTGTGAGACTGTGACCAGATTGTGAGTCCAAGAAATATGGAATGTGTAATCCATTGACCAGGAGAGGAAGCACTGCTAAACTTACTCTGTTCCCAAATAGCTCTGCATTATGCAAGATTACGAATGTGCATTCTTAATGTGCTTGTATGTGGGCAGACGAGAACATGACAACTTGAGATTGTTGAGCTGGTACCCCTCTGATTCGGTTTGTTTTTCTGTTACCAGTTGTCATATCATACAAATAAATGAAGACTGTACACTGGATTGAAAGCTGTTACTGCTTGTTAGCTGAACTGCAGAACTTTGTAGTCTGTCCTCTCTACAGATGTGACAGTGCAGACAGCAGCATTTTAAGTGTGTTCCTTATGGTCTGTGAGCGAGGTGTGCAAGATGCCCACACGTGTGGTCAGTTAGCACAGCTCTGCTGACGAGCAGGCACTCCTGAAGCTGCACCGATGTGAGAGCTTGCACCTGCTGTGTGAGCAAGCAGTCCATGGGCGAGTGGCCACCCAGGGCTGAAAAGGGGCTGTCTCCCTGTAAGTCAGTGTATGTAGCTCGTTAACACCAGTTTACGTGTCTCAGTTGGAGGTCTGGTGCAAGACAGAGGCGCAGGTGGATTCAGGCAAGGAGTCTGTACATTGGATAAGTGCATCCTTCCTGAGTTATTTCTGCAGACGTTTAGACTGATTGAGTCCACATTCTGTATCTTTTGCCACAGTCAGACAAGCATTGAGTTCCTCAAACCTGTCACTGCTGGAGTGCTGCTTCCTGTGCTAACGGAGGCGATAGCTGTATGGAGGGGCATCACCTGGGGCTTCTGAGGGTCGCCTAGAGCAGGTGTCAAACTAATGAGGCCCTTGCTACAGCTGATTGCCTGGCAGATGGACTTCACATTACCTTTGTGTTTTCCCTCGTTAGTGCTCATCAGTGCTATATTTTAGGAATCTGGGAGCTCAGAAATGGTTGCTGCCTGTGATGCTTAAAATAGAATTTTAACCTTTCTGTTGCAAAAAGAAGGGTGTTTATTTCTTCTCTTATATAAGCTCTGTTCAGTGTGGCTTATCTTGGCTTATGATGATTTCTTGGTTCCCTAGATGGAGTAATGGTCCAGATAACTGCTGAGAACATGGACTCTTTGAGGCAGGCCTTGAGAGAGATGAAAGACTTCACCATCACTTGTGGCAAAGTGGATGCTGAAGACCCTCAGGAACAAGTTCACATTCAGTGGGTAGAAGACGATAAAAACTTCAGTAAGGGGTAAGTATAGAGGAGTGATCTTCGCTTGACATTCATTGGTGACTGACTGTACTTGTTAACATTTTTAATTGATCTTATAAGGTGCACAAGTCTTCAAATCAATAGGGATTACAAGTCTGTGCTTCTATTTTGAGTGATAAGATGGAATTAAATGTAATGAAAATGGAATTGTAATACCAGAGCTTTGGAGCATCAGTTTAGAAAGTTGTCAATGCTATGGATTTTTTGCCATTGCCAATATCCAGTTATTGGAAACCACTAATCTGGCTTCAACACCCAGAGCTGAACCCTGCATACTGTGGTCACTTTGCTCTCTTTGCATTAAGTAGTGCTGGAAATAAAATTGCTGAACGTCAACACTATGGGCATCATCACGTGAACATATGAACATCAACCCTTGAGAGTTTAGCCAAAAGAAACGTGTATATGGCAGCTGAAGTATTCACGGCAGTAAAGTGCTGTTGTAATGGGTACAACGCTTAAGGAATTGGCATCCAGAAAGGATATTTCCATAGTTTCAGGCTCTCTGGGTCAATCTCAGGTTGTGTAATTAAATTCTGGGCCACGTAAGTAGAATTTCAGGTATTGCTGGCCTACACTGAGGTTACACATGAATAAAAATCAAATCTGTATGCAACACCTCATTGCTGTGTTAGCACCTTATGAGATCTTATCTTTGGTCTGAAGCTTTGTTGGAAACCTGCAGGAGGGCCCTTCCTGCCCCTGTTTTGTGCATATTGACTGGGGTGGTGTCAGGGTTAGGAGCTGCAGGAGACAGTAGGGAACGTGCTGCCTCTCGGCTCTTCCCTCCCGCTCAGCCCAGTAGGAGCCAAGATCGCTGGTTTTGGCACCCTGAGAGAAGCCTTTGGGGAGTCCCATTCTGAGGCTGGTTTTGCCCTACGCCCTCTTAAGCTGCTGTGTAGCAGCAGTTCAAACTACAGAACATTCAGTTATGGAAAAAATAGCAGTGAGGCAGTTGGAGGATTCCAGTGTAGCAGAGGAGCAGCCCTTTGTTCCCCACACAGTTCTTTTTTGCAGTGGTCTCTGTTCAGCTTGTGTCTCCTGCTAAATCAGAGCTTCCCCTTTTCCCTCCCTTCCCCTTTTCCCTCAACTTTTACAGTGTTGTAAGCCCTATTGATGGCAAATCAATGGAGTCTATAACAAGCGTGAAGATATTTCATGGCTCAGAGTACAAGGCAAATGGAAAGGTCATTCGGTGGACGGAGGTGAGTCAGTCAAATGGAGCTGCATGTAAACCAACACCTGGCATTTTGGGATTGCCGTGACAGCCTAGTCTTCTTTCAGCCTCCTCTCTCTAATCACCAAAATGAAACACAAAATTCTTCAAGACAAACCTGAATTACCTTTCCTAACTGCAAGGAAAGATCGAATACAGCATCATGCAGAATAGAAGTATCCTACTGCTGCCGTGCAGCTCAGGGTGCTGTCACAGCCTGCTCAGTACTGGCCACCTCTGTGTGCATGCGGTTGTTGGGGGGGAAAAGGAATTCTTGCTCACAGTGTTACCTAAGGTAACTGTTGGTTTCACCTGCACTGCATTAAAATCGCCCTTTTGAACAGAGACAAATCTTAATAGTTACTTGTTTAAAAAGCGTTATTTTCAGTTGCCTTCTCTAAAATGTTACAAGTTAGAATGAAGGTGCTGTGGCATAGATCACCTGCAGTATCTGCTCCATTAAGAAACTCTTGCATAACCAATGTTGGCTGCGACTCTGCCCGCACAGAAAACTAACGTTAAAAGATTTCTGGAAGTGTTTCACTGAGCTGCCTGAGAGGAACCAAGTTATTCATTGCTGTTTGCCACCTCGCTGTCCTTTTCTCCCAGGGTCATCTGGGCTCAGCAGAGCCATTGTCAGTGACAATGATACAACTCTTCAGGCTGGGGTGGCTTCTACTAGAAATTAATTTTCTGAAATTAACGTCTATTTGAAAGCAGGTTTTTATTAAAACCTATGGGCAATACTTAGTTAATTTCCATAAGGAGGCTTTTGACCTGTGCTGAAAGGGTTTGGAGAACACGACTATTTAAATCTTCCTTTTGAAGATTTTTATGCCCTCTTGCTCCAGGGTGGTTTGGCTTCAGGGTCTGTTGCTGGTTGTCCCTGAGCAGCTCTGCTTTAATCTTCATTTGTAAAGAGTTTAAATGGCACCTTGGTAACCTTATTTTGACGAAAAGCCAAATGTTGTGTCTGTGTTAACCCTTTCCTTCAGGTGTTTTTCCTGGAAAACGATGAGCAACACAATGGTCTGAGTGACCCGGCCGATCACAGCAGACTGACTGAAAATGTGGCAAAGGCTTTCTGCTTAGCACTCTGTCCTCACCTTAAATTGTTGAAAGAAGATGGAATGACTAAGCTAGGTCTGCGTGTTACACTTGACTCGGATCAAGTAAGTCTTGAATAGTTTCCGTTTAACTCGGACGGTTTTGTGTGTGTGTGACTTTCCCTTGCTTGTTCCCCAAAAATGCAACACAGCACTTCAGCCACTCCCTTTGCTTAAGCAGTACCAGTAGCAGGTGCCGATGTAGCGGTGCTGGCTGCTGTTTGGTGTTCTGGCCAGCTGTTAACACTGGAAAGCTAGTGCCTCGCTCCAATTAACACCAGGCTCGACCCCCACGTGTAGCAACTGCTCTGCAGCCAGAGACCCGTGAACAGCCCTGCCACGTGGTCAGAGGAGACTCTGAGCTGGGCTTCCCACCACGAGTCAGAGACATGAGTGTATTCCCTGTATTCTCAGGTGAGCCACGATGTTGTTTGCAGGCATGGGTGTTCCTAAAAGATCGCATTGCACGTGAGGCAGAGAAACGGAAGGGCGCCTTGAGAGTGGTTTACAGCAAGAGCTACAAGCAGAGATAAGGGTGTCCTGGCAGGGCCGCTGGCCTTGCCTTGGAGTGGACGTGTTCTTAGCGTCCACCAGCTTTTAAACAGTGCACCACGTAATCTGATAACACTGGGTGCTGTTCCTGCTGCTCTGAATGATCTGCTTTGACAAGGCAGCAGAAAAAAAAAGAGGCTACTTTTTGTCTAGGCAGACACTGGAAATACAGAGAACAAAAACAAGTGGAAAAGCCACTTCAGTGCCTGCTAGATCCTGTTCAGGTGCCCAGCTTCCCCAGGCAGCCCCCACACAGCACTTCCCTTTCCCTGCCTTGTGTCCTGGTCTCTGTAAAACACTCTCGCTTTGTATTTTTTAGGTTGGTTATCAAGCTGGGAGCAATGGACAGCCACTGCCCTCTCAGTACATGAATGACCTGGACAGTGCCTTAGTTCCAGTGATTCATGGAGGGGCCTGTCAGTTGAGTGAGGGGCCGGTCATAATGGAGCTCATCTTTTATATTCTGGAAAACATCTCATAAGAGGACTTCATTTTCTGTTCAGACCTGTTCCAGCAGCAGTTGTATCTGAATCATTTGCACTTTAAAACTGGAAAATTAAGCTTTTGTTAACACTATTGGGGGGAGGGAGGAGGGAGGGACAGTTGTTCCATAATTCTAAATCTTCTATGCATCGTCAACAACCAGAGGATCAGGGCAGCTTCTCTACAACATGGCTATGCTATCCTTGCAGCTAATACACGTCTGTTACTGTTTAGACAAATGCTCATGTTTGAAGACTTACAGTCATGTACTCTAAATGCTCAAACGGGTGCAAAGATCACTGGGGCGTAAATAAAAAGTGAAACTCTAATCTTGTACTGGTTGTAGATGGACACGCAAGAAACAACAATCAAGACCTCCATTCTGACCTCATCATAATGCCGTTTGCGGTTGTTCTGTAGACATTGAAGAGTAACGTTTACATTGTTTTAACCAGATTATTGGTTGAAATACGCTTGGAGTAGCCCTTGAGAGATATGGAAAGATTTCCTAGCCATAACTACATTTGTGTATGTGTCTGAAGGAGCGGGAGGGCAGGCATCTCTCTGACAGCGGTATTATGTAAACTGCAGTTGTGTGTGTGTCATAGGCTAGTTTACTCTTCCCCCTCTATTTACTATAAAACCCGTCACCTGGGCAGATTTCTGTAATCTCCTAGAACAACTCTTCTCCTCTGTACACTGTTTACAAAGCTGTATGAGGCAGAGGAAATATTAGCCCTGAAGTGCAGTTATATCTCATTCCTCTTCCCCAGTAGGTCCTGCTTTTTAAAGAGAAGTAACACCCAGGGCACCTTTGAGTCTCCTTGCTGTATGCTGTAGTGTAACGCTAGCGTCATGTACTATGAGACAGCTCGCACTTCATAGTAGCAGCACCATGTAAAAGCTTTACCTGTGATAAAAGTATAGAGTGGCTGTTTTTGCATGTTCTGCTGAAAAAGGCTTTGTGGTCAGCTCTGAACACTTGCACAGGGCCCAGTGCTCTTGGTCTCACCTGAGAGGGCATTAGGAAGGAAAGCAGCTGCGTGTCTGCCGCGAAGCTGGAATTGAGAATCGGCCAGAGGAAATGTGGTTCCGTAGTGTTATTGTCTCCACAGAAAGCTGCTAACCAGGGGAAAGAGCTGAAAGCTGGAGGAGGGGTTTGGTTTGTTGAGCCATCACTGTGCAAAGCAGCTGTTCCGAGTCCCGCGTGGGGCAAGGGTTTCTCCTCCTGTCTCTATGGAAAGTTCCTTTGGGAAAAGAAGGGCTGACTGCTGGTGAGCACAATCTCAGCCGCTGCCTCGTCCTGCTCGCAGCTGGTTCTGGTAGATGCAGTGGGGATTGCTTGGGGTTAGCCATGTGTAACACAGGCGTCTTTTCAACCACAAAGGGGAGAGCAAGGCTCCTCGGAGGCTGTGCTGCAGTTTTTAAATGAATCTACAGCATCGGCTGGGCAAAGGAAAAGGCACCTGTACGGGCAGCAGTGTCCTTCATGTAAAGTCAGCCCAGTGCACACACAGAGCATGTTTGTGAATAAATGGCTACTGCTTTTTAAAGAAAAGCAAAGTGTGACAAATGTAGTATCGTAAATTAGAGCTGTCGCCTCCCAGCACTGGGAGCAAGCAGGCCAGGGACCTGGGGCCCAACTCCAGGGACAAGAGCCAGCCAGCAGGAGGGGGCACATGCTGCTACAGTGCCTACATGCCAGTGAAACCTCCCCTCTGGCATTTGGGGAGAGGGGGCTGGCTTAATGCAGTTCACTTCATGTTTCACAATGGACAAACCTGAAGTTATCGGAGTCCCAGCCTTTCATGAGTTTGTGCTGCGGAGCAGGACTAAGGTTACTTCGAGGCTCCCTCCGCATGCCTGGGGACAGCGCAGCATTACACAGTGTAGGCGACATTCAGCGTCTGAAGAGCGTTCCATAAACTAAGTAATAATCTTCCTCCTAGAGACTACCCTCCAGCTTTGCCACAGCAGCGGCTTTCCAGTTCCCTTGGTTGCATTGTTATGCTTAAAAATGCAGTAAAAGAGGTGAAAAATCTTTATCTTTTCCTCAGCCCCAAAAATCTCATAGGTTTGGATTATGTTTGTGCAAAACACTATCAACTGGTGACTGACATGTTTGCTTCAACCATAGCCTTTTAAATGACCTTAATTACCATGTTGTTAAGAAATGAGTACTTGTTTTAGAAAAAAAAAAATTGTACTTTTAAAATTCAGTTAGTTAACACTGCAAAAAACTGCATATTATATTTTTATTTTCAACATGTAGTTTTGTATATTAAATTTATTGAAATTAAAAACTAAACACTGTTTCGTCTTCATCTGCTCAGGAAGACAGAGGCAGCGCTGCCTTTCTTGTCTGGACGCTTCTGTCTACAACCTCGTGCTACCTAAACCGCCGGTGCAGGCGCGCTCCGACTCCCTCTCCCCCGCGATCAGTCCTTGCCGTTCGCTCACAGAGGTATTAAACACAAACAGAACTGGTACCGTGTTTTGTACGTTGCTGATCAAAAGCTTTCCTGACAATAGTCATAGCCTGGTTTTTGACGTGACAAAGAGTGGCTGTTTTCCCCATCACCTGAAAGAACCTATTTTTGTAAAAGTACAGGGAACATTTGGGAAGCAGCAGGGTCCAGCGCACTTTCTGTCCCCCCCACTCCTTTTTTAAATTAAAAAACCACAAACCAGAAAGGCTGAAGGCACGGTGCCGGGCTGCGCTGAACAGAGCAGCAAGCACGGCAGCCAGCAAAACGATGCAGAGCTGTAAACTCCTGCTGCTAACGAGTCCTGCGTTCTTCCCTCTGAAAAGCAGCATCCGTTGAACTTGGTGCTCGCTGCACTGGCATGCGCAGAGGGGGGACGCGCTGCCGCTAGGCTGCTGCCTGGGTTCCCTCTGCTCTATTTTAGGAAACAAAACCCACCCCAAACAGGCCTTGATAAGAGAGAACAGAAAAAGCAGTAGCAGACTCTTCGCTGCACCACGCTGGCTGCTCGTACGCTTGAGGAAATGAGTTCTAGCAAAGGTCTTACCTGTGACTTAAGTGAAAGGATTTTGCGCCGCCTCAGGCAATTTTTAAGGGGCTTGAACTTGCCCCGCACCCCTCTGCATAGTTAATGTAACATTCATCCCAGTGCTGCGTTTGCAGTCCCACGTTAAGGCGATTCTGTCTATTCTGTGTAGACAGCAACACTCCCCTGCAGCAGCAAATTTCCAGAGCCTTAAGTTTGCCTTAAAGTTATTAATAAGCACTATGGCTGTTACCAAAATAGACGTTAGTTCAGTAGTGCATTCATTTAACATCTTTGGTGCTCGCAGCTAGCAGCATCTTTCTACATCCACTCATCCGATGTTCGATGGATCTGGGGGAAAAAAGCCAAATAAAACCCCAAGTTACTCGCTGCGGTGCTTGACAGACGCTCACAATTCAAGGTCACATTATATGTAAAATGCTGACATGAATAATTTTCTGGAAGGTTAACTAGAAAAATCAATGGAACAAAATTATTTGGCAATGCTTAGGGTCCGGTCCCGGCACAAGGCCAAGCTGTTACTTCAGCTACAGCTTCAAAGGTGTCTCACAGCCCAACCATGGAGCTCGTGGGCAGATGCCGACCGCTGCGGCCATAAGGAATGAGGAAGGAATCACTACACACAGTCCCTTTGGTGCTACAAATGCAGACTCGGATATTGGAAAGAGCTCTGGATCTGCAAAGTCTAACGCAGCTGGGAAGCAAAGGTGTGGCAAATGGGTGATGTCGCTGTGAAGCTGATGAATATCAGCTTAACTGCCCTTTATAACAGCAAAGCAAAACAACAGGCTAAGGAAGAGGGAGCACAGGGACTTCAGTAGCTCAAACAAAGGAAGAGGGTTGACTTATTAGAAATAAAAATGTACTTGTACATAATCTGTTTCCCTTGTAAAAAGGTGGGGGTGGATCCATGCTCAGGGTCCAAGAGGAGGGCTCTCTGTGCCATCACGGTACCACAACCACCCGCTCCAACGGGATCAAAGCAGTCAGACCCCTGCCAGTAATGCCCGATGACTGCAAGCAATTCGCGCACACACTGACGGGGGAGCTGACTGTCCCATGCGAGTCAGAGCCCTCTCCGTGGGTTTATGAACATAAGCTGTGGGAGACGCAAGGACCTAAGGAATTTTCAGGATATCAATAACTGTGTCCAAGTAATCTGAATCTCTTTCAAACATCAGACATGCACATAAAAGCAGGATGAGTCTGAGATTCCACAGCCAGATGGGCTGCTGGTACTCGTCTTTCAGCAACTTTTCTACTTCAAGTAGAAAATCACTTTAAAAAACCCAAAACACCAGAATTTTGGGGTTTATTTGCTTTTGTTTCTTTCAAGAGGGGAGAATTTGTGATACCTAAAAAGTAGAGTACGAGAAAGGAAGACAAGCTTCAACATAAAGCAGTTTCTGTAGAGGCTGGCAAGAGGAAGAAGCCCACCTCTTTTCCATCCCAGTACACAACCATTTTGGCAGCACGCAGCTCCTCTTCTGTACTTGGTATGAGAACAGGGGGCACCAGGCACTGTTCTTCAGGTAGCCTGTATTTAACTATGCAGTTTGTCCCTGCCCAGAAGCCTCAAGTTTCCAGAAGAAAGCCTGTCTCCAACAGTCTCCCTTTCAGGTGAGGTAAAGCAGACATTCACATGATAAACAAACGCCCTTCTCCAGCTTCTGGCAGGGGAAGAAGGGTCTTGATAACTCAAAGGTTTTTTGCTAACAGTAACAATGGAGAGAAAGCGTCCTCCTTCCTAGAAAGGAGTCGGTCTTATTTTCTAAATATTACTCTACATAAAGGTGATGCTGGAAGCTGTCCCGGTATTTCAAGTGACTGTGTGATGGCATCTTTGGTAACACAAACTAATCAGATTCTGTGACCTCATTTCTGAAATTGTGTCAACTCACCACTACAAATATAAAGACCGATGGTATCAAAGCCACACCTGGGCAATTAGGTCAATGTCAACAAAAGGCATTATTGAAGCAGAGTTTATCTGTAGCCCCATCAAGTTCTGGCCGGACCATCTTAGGTGCAGTATCTGTACCTCAGACAGAACTAGTGTTCAAGGACCAGCCAGTTCTCCGTAACTGTTTGGAGATCTTGATCACTGAGGGGTTCCCTGAGTCTCACTTTCACCTCCAGTTTCCCTCCAGTGGGTTTTCTGCCATCAAAAATCTGAAAGAACCACAAAGAGAGGAGCAGTTAGCGCACATACGCAGGAGTGAGATCCCCTGCAGTGACTGCAGAGGCAGGAGGTGCAGCCGCGTGTCTCCCCGCACTCAGAATCCCCCACAACCCGTGTGAGGCAGCAGCACCGACAGCTGCGGCACCTCTGCCTGCTGCGCACCAAGCCCCCCAAGCACAAATGGCCTCGCCGGGCGGCTCAGAGGACAGCGGTGTCCTCGGCATGTCTGAGGCAGCCCAAAGGATTATTTTTATTACCATTCCACTTAGTCATCTCCTACTGCATTTACGGCAGCGCTCTCTCTACCCACTCTGTCAGCCCTCACTTCACCTTTCGATCTGGCAGCTACCAAATACTTCCAGGAATCCCCTGAATTTCTGGTCCTGACAAGGAAAATCATCTCCATACAGAGAATTTGCCAAAGAGAATCCCCAAGAAGCTCCTGGTGCCACAATGGTCAGAGCCAAGGTGAGCTTCAAGAGATGATAAAACAAAGAACAGCCCTTTGTCTATCAAACTCTTCCAATACAAACTGCCAACTGTAAGCAGACACATCTGTGCAACGCGAATCTTCATTTTCCCCATGTTCAAGTCCTACTTACTAGAGGAACACCCCTCACCCGCAAAACATACCTCGATGATCTCTCTAACTTCACATTCTGATTCCAGCTTTTCCAGTTTCAAGTGTGCTGTCCCCACGTGCTTGTCACTTCTGAAAAAGGACCTGCTTCAAAGAAACCTTCCTTAATGGAATGGGTAAGGTTTGTTGGGACATTAAGGAGAGAGCAAGCGAAGAAATCACCACTGTTTGCACCGTCATCACATCCAGGAGGGCCAGTCAAGACACGCTACGAGAATCCTACCAGGGTGCAAGGGGCAAACCCATAGGGAACTGGATTACAAGGCCAAGATACAGAAGTACTCATTTTTTAATTCATCTGTTGCAATCAAAATAAAGATGAGGACAGCTGCAGTGCATTTCACAGGCACGAGCTGGTTTTGGCAGAACTTGTAAGGAAAAACTCACATGAATCATTCTGTTTAATTTTGATAAAACGAAACCTCAATTTCAATAATAAAAACATTCCATTTCAGCCATTGTTTGGCTTCACCTTCATAATGGTAGTTTTAACAGTCAAGAACTATCATTTTTGTATTTCTAGTCTGCTGAAACTAAACACAGAGCATTTTTATCCTGCCAGGAAAAAAATCCAACTTTTCTCTGCTACAGTCACATCTGTGTAACAGTTTTATCAGCAAAAGTGGTGCAATCCTTATCCAGACAAACCTCTCCAAACAGCAACAGCTAAGACCAGAGCAACACTAATCCCACAGAAGTGTTAACCTCAAAGCACTGGATTTCTTTGTCTGCATCCAAGCATTCCCCTATGTCAGTCTCCAAAAGGTTTGATAAACCACTACAATCTAGAGATTCTGGAGGTAGGAAAACCAACCAGCCACGCCTGTCAGGGTTTAGACAGGAAATCTGCCATTCTATTTTGGAAAAACCTGAGCATGCAAAGCAGAAAACCAACAACCCCAAAACACTGACCCTTATTTCTATTATCATCAAGAGATATTAAGATATTATGAAGCAAAATTTGACATATGTAATGAAAACTCTCGATGATACTGTCATCTGTACCAAGAGTATTTGTCAGTTTGTCCGTCTTGAAAAAATTGCTGTAGTAAAGAGAAACAATGCTGCAGGTACCTCGAGGGCTGACAGTGCAGCCTCCAAACACGATGTCTATGAATTGTTGACAGAAAGCTTTCCGAAGATGAGGCTGTGTTCTCCATCCATGTGACTGGAGTAGACTCACAAAATCATTTCTAAAAGTTCAGTATTTATTACACGCTAGAATGCTTCCTTTACTTCCCAAGCACCTTAAAATGAAGAAGGATTACATAATGGTACTGCAGCATGTTGGACACTTTGTTCATAAACTTAAAAGGAGAATCAGCAATTCTTCTAGCTGAATGTTTTAAAGCCTTTTTGCCTTTTTATAATTCAAAAAACAAAGACTGGCTCATCCCTGAGCAGCTCCAGGGGTGTTGCAGTGAAGAATGTGGACTAGCTCTGGGCCATGGCTTCAGAAACAGCTCTGGGGAAATCTCCTTTCATCTTCAGAAGCTTTTAGGAGAGATTTAAGGAGAGACTTTTCCTTTGGAAAAAAATACATTGCTGGGTTTTTACATGAAAGTGTTTTTTAAACTGAAGTTTAATAGATATGACCTGAAACAAGTTTCCTTCGCTCACTTAGAGAGAATAATTTTTGGGAGATGGTCAAAGAGCTACCAGAGATGCCAAAACTACAACATCTACAAGCACCTCTGAAAGTATTACTCATTTATAGTCTTGAAGAGCGACAGGGAGCAGACAGGCTTTAGAAAAGAGCCTGGATCACTTAATCCTCTCCTGTGATCAGTGGGCTTTTCTGTCCCCAGGAATGAGATGGAGATGTAAATGGAAGATACGGAGTAAAAACACTGGACTTCACCTCACAAATTAAACCATCTACAACTTGAAAAGCATCTCTGAGAACCTATGGATCATTTTTGCACGTCCCTATAACACAAAGAACCACTGACAAAACCAGGTTATCTAACATCCCATTCAAGCCACAGATCACAACCAACTAAGGAAGTGGTGAATACAGACCACTTTTACTTTGAATGAATCAGGAATGAGCCCAGGCATAGGATGATTGCCCCGAATATTACACTAGTAGTTAACATCCATCTCTTCATCTTGATCTCCAAGACAAGGGGAGCCTCTCTCTCTCAAGACAGTCCCAACAGCCTGCTAGCAGTGTTCAGTAAATATTATAAGATACTCAGAATGAAGAGAACTCCAAAACCATAACACCAGTTCTGCCATCATCTACCATCTGCTCTGCTGCTGTTAATGTTTTGCTGCCTCCTGCGCTTCATTATTCTACAAAGTTACCCCATATAACACATCAGTCTTCTAGTTCTGATGACTAAAACCAAATCGCATACGAATCAAAACAATTTGAAGCCGAATCATTACCTTCTCAATCTCATAAATTCCTCTTAATGCACCAATTTTCAACTGATCTGCCAGTTACGAACCAACTTCACTGAACTTCTGCCTTTTTTCCATCCACTTAAGGGAAGATAAAGAGCTTGGGCACATTTTGAAAGGAGTTCTCAAACATGAGAACTGGACAACTCTTTGCTGCTAGCTTGAAGATCGTGCTTCATAAATTTCAGCTACGACAATCTTGTCAACTGTTACTTGAGAAGCAATAAGGAGGGAAGCAAACCGTAGACTTACCCTTTATGAAATACTTCAAATTTAATTCCTTTGGACCGAATTGCTCGTCGGAAGCCTCTGTGATTCCGGTTGATGTTCAACTTAAACAACTGGTTATATTCTACAGTCAAGATACAGAAAAATGAAAGCAAGCTGTGAAAGTCGAACTATGTGCAGTGTTCTCACATACATGTATTCAGATCTCTGTTTATCTCAGTTTGGGCTATTTGTGAGACACTTCACATCCCTAAGAGCCTCCTCCTTTCTCAGAAGGTTATTTCAGTCATTAACAAGTTGGTGACCCTGTGTAGCAGTTCAACTCTGTCATCCCTGCTTTACAGGGGCAGAAACCGATCTGCAGAAAAAAACACGTCATTACAAGGAGGTGACAGCAAGTTACTGGAGAGCCCAAAGTGGGTAACTGAGGTCTTTTGGCAAAGAGCGCCTGCAGCTAAGAAAAAGGTGCAAAATGAAAAGGAAAACGTATAGGAAGGCTGGAATGACTGGGAAAGCGTGTTTTGATAATGGAACCAATACTCCCTCAACACCAGTTTAATTAATGAGCGTGACAAGAACTACCCCACAGGACACCTTTTCACCAGGAAGTCTCACAACTGTGTACTACAAATGTTCAACAACTTCTCTGCTGTGCCTCCCAGAACCCTCATCCTCCTTGTCAGCCTGGGAACCCAAAGCATTGACGCTAAGTGGCTTCTCAGGAAGCGTAGATTAAGTTCTTAGAAGACTTGGAACACAGCTCTCGCTATCAGAGCTTCAGGACTTCTACACTTAACACAAAATATATATGAATTCAAATATATATGAACTCAAAAGAGAGAGAGATATATCTATGTATCTCTTTTGAGATAAATTCCCAACTAGCAATCAGGATACTGAATTCAAAGTTGGTTCAACACTAGATGGCTGCTTACTATACGAACTGAAAAAAGTAGCAATAAAACTCAGAGAGCATGATCAGTCTAATACTGGTAGTCAACGCTTAGGTACAAAGGGGTAGCAAAGAATGTATTTCAGTTGGTTTCAAGGCACATTATCTAAAAAAAAGTAATCTATTTCTCCAATGATGTTTTGTTGGGTTTGGAAATGCCAGCTCATCAGCAAAACGCGTCACAGAACTGGCAATCTCACAGGACACAAAATCTGACTGAAAAAGATCTGATCCTGGGAGATATTAAAATTAATAATTTAACTTATTTAAGAAAGAAAATTTATTTATCTGGCCCATCTCCTGGCAGGGGTTACAGCAATGGCTGCAGCATGAGTAGTAACTCAATAATTTCACTAATTCATAACACACTAGCACTGTATTGGGATGAGGATGAAGACACTGCCAACACCACTGGACTTCACCTTCCAACAAGACCATTTATAATACAGAAGGGAAAAGGTGGTGGGAGACTCTCTGGCCTGATTCACAGTATGACACTATCCTGCGCTCTCCAGTGATTCCTAAGGTGCAATGTTTTTCCCTCTGTCCCAGAAGAAGTACTAACCTGGAGAATTGGTATTGTTAATTACAGATGTTTTACTCTTTTGAGGTTGCTCCTGTTAAGAGAAAGACATATTACAAAACCATTAGATATTGTTTCAAAATACAGAGTAGTAACCATTTTTATTACTAGGTCTTCTTTATACCTATACAAGAAGCACAAGGTTTTAGGGCACTTGTCTGAATGACAGAGCGTCACGGTACATCCACAATCTATTTGGATTTCCTTGTGGTAAAATGTGTAACACTAGATATAGAATAAGCCAAAACATTACATTAAATATAAGAGCGACAGAAAAGCCACATGGTCACACTCAATTCAATCCAATCATCATAAAGTTACTGGCTGCAGCTGTTGAACTACGTGATAAACTACGCACGTTCCATGGCACAGTAATTCTGTTCCTTCTGCACTAGTTGGAATAATAAGCCACACGAGGAGTTCATCACAAATCATTCAGGGAATTGCCCTACTATTATTTTGCTTGACAATCAATCTACCACCAAAATGAATTAACTTTTAACCTAAAGCAGAGTACAAACTAAATCTCTGGGGACTGAACAAGGACAACGTGACCCAATTATTGCAGCTACTTTGTAAAACTGCTTTCAGATATGCAGGCGAAAGGTGTTGTATTTGACTGTTGGCTAAGCAGTTGAGATCTGTTTTTTCTTAAAAACAGAGAAAAAAAAGATTAAAAGCAACTGTGCTGGTTCTTACTTATTCCCCAGAAAATGACTTACACAGACCAATTCTGTTTTCAGCAGCCATAAAGGTGGGGGGCGCTCCTGTTACTCAACTCTATACAAACCTGATCTGACCATCACCAATTTCCCACAGGTAATTGAATTTATTTCAGCGGAATTACTACTAAATTTATTAGGAGGTAAGAATCTAGGCTCTGCACTCTCACAGGGCCAAGTATCAGTCCTGTAAGAGCAAAGACTGCTTTTGCCCTACAAAGAATGCAGCAGAAGGCCCAGCACTTCTACTATCAGTAAGAGTAGGCAGCCCTCTTTCAAAGCTCTTCTAACTCAACCACTTCAGAATTTTTCAGACGAGAGACTATTTTAAAGGTGAGGGGAACAGGGTAACACTGTGGAGTTTCAAGGAAATAAACAATATATACGTGTGTGTACATGTTTTTTTTAATATACATACATACATGCACATAGATGTAAGTATTAATTAGCAAGGTCAAGAAACCAAAGTCCTTTCTTCAGATACGCACATATATATATATGTGATAATCAAATCACCAGGAGTCACGTGCATTTATTTGAGGACAAAGATTAACCTTTTCGATCCACTTCTATAAATATAAGAGACGTCTAAAAGTAATGCCTTGAAAAGCCTGTTATCTTAAAGAAATGGGACCTACAGGAGATCACATCTAGGGCGGCCCCTCTGCCCTAGTGATGAGTTTGAGTGTCCTCATGCTTTGTTGGAGTTATCAGCGTGTTTGCACTCCTGAAGGAAACAAACTTCTA
Organism: Phaenicophaeus curvirostris; assembly: GCF_032191515.1. Taxonomy (NCBI): domain Eukaryota; kingdom Metazoa; phylum Chordata; class Aves; order Cuculiformes; family Cuculidae; genus Phaenicophaeus; species Phaenicophaeus curvirostris. The sequence continues at coordinate 32,687,142 of NC_091399.1, forward strand.
TAAATTTTGTGAACACTGAAAACAGTTTGATTAGTGTCTCCAGGGGGAAAAGGTGGGCATGGTTTAGCACTGTGAATGCTGCTTCACAGTAAGCTGGTGGTCAGTCAGCCAGTGAACAAGTGCAAGCCTGAGGCAGGCACTGCAGCGTTAACTGTAGGTGTGGAGAACATCAAGAGAAAGGTGCAAAGTTCACATCTGCAGGAAACAGACACAGCAGTTCTGTTTCTCAGAAATAAGTTTCTGTTTTAAAAATGAGTTCAGGCAGCGTGCCTATAAATGTCTTCCCTTTCTAGAAGAAAACCTACATTACCTCCTCAAAGACCTCACAAGCTAATACATCAGTAAGGGTCACAGACTGAGGAACAGAGGAGCCAGGACACACTCACCGCACTCGGGTACTGAAATTCAAACTTCACAAATGCATCCAAATCTCTCGGGGATACACCTAAGCGAGACAACAACCAGCCAGTCCAAACAGTCAATGCAGATATTTTCATTGTATCTCTAATGTTGAGCAGGATTTCAAGACCACCTAAGCAATGTTCTGTGACTTGACAACTGAAAAACCCGTCCACCAAACCAAGATCCATAGGAAGCTGGCATCCAAAGGAAAGCATCTACTTTTTTTAATGCTGTCACCAGTCCCCAGACAATCGAGTATAGATGGTTTACAAATCCCACAGAAACAAGGGACTAAAACCAGTAATATCAGCAGGAGCAATTCCTGCCTATGGAAGGGTAACTATACATTAAGGCAGGCACTTGTAATAAGATAGAAGATAAGCACAAAACCTGAACTATGACCCAGTTATGACAGAACCAAGGACAATTTAAAGTTCTTCCCTCCATCCAGATGGAACCCAGATTCTCTGTATTCCTCTGGTTTTTTTTGTTAATTTCTTTTTTTAAATACTTCTAAATATCTTAAATAATTAAAGTGTTTTGAGGGGGTGATTGAGTCTGAAACACAGTTATTTTGTTTTAATAAGTGCCGGCTACAGAAGTTTCAATTCCTGAAGTGGTCTTCAAGGTAGAAAAATCTCATTCCCCACTACTTTTCTTACCTCCTCAGAGAAAAAAATCACATGCCCTTTTGAGTACACACCTGGCGGAGCTGGTAGGTTTATCCCCCTGACAATAAGAAGGTGCATTTCTGTGCTGTTGAGCTCAGAAAATATCCTGGGGGGGAAAAAAAAAAAAAAAGATAAAAAAGCATGTTCATTCCCATAGCCGCCCACTACCTGATCCACTGTAAGACCAGGATGTCACCGGTACTTGTCAGACCTTTGTCAATAGTCCAATCCTAGATAGATCATCTTTGTAAATTACAGAAGAGCTAGGGAGGAGCACAAACTGAGATAAAAACATCTGAAATATAAATAAAAATGCCAAAAACAAAGCCCAAAGGCAACAAGACTGAGGGAGAAATACAAAAGGAGAGGGGATGAAGTACCAGAATAAGAGATGAAGCTGGATGCATTTTGAAAACAAAAGAACCGAGAAGTTATTGTCTAACTTCTTTGTATTGTAAGTTAAGAGTATCCTTTCAGGAATGCTGAGCCTAACATTAGCTGCCACTCAAGTTTGCCAAAACAAGAGCTAGAAACTAGAAAACTCATATTCCAGCCTGCCTAAGAAATCCCTTTGATTTTCCACACCTTATCATTTTGAATGTTCTTTCTTCAAAGTGATGGCTTGGAGGATCCATTCCTTGCGCTCGTGCAAGCTGTAGGATGTCCATGTCCTTTTTACAACCTTGTGCCAGTTTCTCAAACCTAGAGAAAAGGTAAACAAACAATAGGAGACACAATGAACATCAGAGCATTCTGCCAGATAAAACTGCAGAGTAAGCCTCAGACCAGAGAGCACAGAGCAACCGATCTTTCCACATAATGAGAAGCTCACCAGCCTGAACCCCCAACATCTTTAGGGAGGTCAGGCCAAACCAAGCCTGACCACATCGGTTAACAGCAGGCAGAGGCACTTACCGAGTCGTTTCTGCTACATTTCCCAGATGCATGAATTGCTTGGAATACTGCAAACACCTCTGTCAACAGAAACAAACCCAAACAAATACAGATGCACTTTGTGATCCTTACACAAAGATCCATAATTGGCAGAGAGTTTTGCAGTTAATGACAACCTAATTTGAGGAAAATAAAGAGTTTTCCCAGCTCACCCCAAAAATATCCACCCCTCCAGTCCTTTCTGCCCGAAGCTGAGCACAAGATTTGTTTCAGCTATTCTGTTACTGTTTAATCCCTTAATTTCTAGACACGAGGTTCACCCAAGGTATAGCCTTAGTGTTTTCGAATTTGAATTTTCATATTTGATAGCGATAATTTGATAGTCCCAAAGCTCCAAGGACACCCTGACTTCAACTAGTAGAGAATCCAACCCTGAGAAGTTTCCACTTTTGGACACATGAAATCAAATGTATTTTAAAAGAAAAACAAAAGACCCCATGGAAACGATGGGATTACAATATACATAAAACTCAGAGAAATAAAAAAAAAACCCCACAACCAAACAAAACATTTCTAAAAAAGATAAAACAGACACCTCATGTTGGTCCTTCAGCAATTTTATGAGCTGTGCATACACTTCATCTGCTTTCTGAGATAGCCTGACATCTTCATGGTGTATGAAGATAAAATCACCCTCATCATCTGTAGGGGGCGATGGCAGCTGCAACACAAGAACACCACATTTCAGAGCCCTTATAGGACAAAAACCGAGTAGACAAAAGGTAGTCAGAATGTCTGGAAAGGTCAGTGGAGGGGGATGGGCTGCTTTTCTTCACAAGGCAACTGCAACCCAAGCACTACTTACACCACTGCCTGACAACTGCTTAAGTCATAGAACTCTGCAAAATGCCTTACAGGCCTAAAACTATAGTTATTCAGATCAGGAGAGCTATTACAGTACAGTTTGGTTTACCCATCTACCCAAATATCAAGAGCAACCAGGGCATTGCTGTATCATATGCACCTGATCCTCATCCCAAAACAGAGTCAGGACACAGCTAAGATGTACTCGCACCCTAAGCCCAGAGAACACTTCCAAGCTGCATGGTTTAGGTGTGCCATTGTATATTAGAGGAAAAATGGTTCACGGAGACTGAATTTCCTCAAAATCTGGTAAATTTGAGGAATGAGGCAGAAGAAACACACCAAAAACTAGAACAAAAACATAGACGGATTTCAGGACTCAGTATCCGGATTTGTCACTTGAGCAAACTTAAAATTTCTGTCAAGAAACATCTATTAAACCATTCACTGTTTTAAGTAAGTACTGAGATGTCCAAGAATATGAAACAAAGTTGAATACAGTCCCACTAACCTTGGTAATATCAACAGGTTTGCCACGTTTTGCTTGCTCAATCTTTAGGTCAAAGCTCTTGGCTGTTCTGAGATACATCTTAGCCTGTTCGAGGTTATTTGCCTTCTTTGCTTTGACGGCTGCCTTCATGTATTGCTTCTTTCTGTTCTCCAGAAATTCCAGTTGTTCCTTAGCTGAAAAACAGTTATATATAAACCCTCTTGCATCTGACATTGCTATGCCCCTGAAACAGGTTTATCATTGCAAAAAAAAAAAAGGACAATAACAATATAGATATCAAAGAAGGACATTTCCTTACTACACTTAATTGTTTCTTGGCCAGTTTCAATTCAAGCATTAGAAGAAGAAACAAACTTCCTTCTTTCACAGCATCCTTCATCAAAAAAACTTCACAGTACTTCACAACTGTCACAACAGTAATTACAGCCCCTCATTTGCAGGCGGGAGACAGACTCCAGTACAGCCAATTGGTCCGCAGCAGCAGCTGAATACAAACTTGCAGCTTGACACGTTAACTTCTAAAAGACAGTGAATATTATGAGCATCTTATGTCCTCAATTCTTTCTTCTCCCATCACTGGTCACAAAAGAACTCCAGACGAACCAATGTGTGCAAGCACATTGAGACATATCCACCTCCGGTTGCCTCTATTTCCTTACAATCTTACTTTCTTATTAACTCTTGAGTCTTTCCTTCCCAAGGACAACCACACAAGTCAGAATAAGATTGCTTTACACTCTAACAGGTCAATGCATCCTGCCTCCTCTTATACCTCTCTTAGGAAATGGTACAGCATGAGGTGATTACAACCATTTTCAAGAACAGTCATATTCATCGCTACCCTCGAGTCATGATTACAACAAGCTAAGCAGCACTTGCAAGAGGTGCCCATCTCAGCAAATGAATGTACCAAGGACTCTCTCTGTTTGCTGCTGTCAGATGACAATCAAGTTATTCCCATCCTTGTAAAAGAGCTCGCTGTCCTGCTGCTATGAGCAATTTGCCCATTCAGCCAAAACTAAACTAATTAGACGAGGTAAGTAGCCCAGATTCCACTGAGACAAAACACATAGTGTGCTCTGAGGCTAAGACACAGAATACAAGTATTTTGAAAGAAAATCTGGGAAGAATGGATCAAGTAGAGCCACTAATCCAACTGATTTTGGATCCTTAACTTTCCTGGTACAGGCCTTATGTGCAACTGTTCCACTCCACTCCCACACCTCCCTACACCTTGTGCTCTCCCACAAGAAGAGTTTTTTACTGTTTATTTATCAGCTACAGGCAGCTGTAAGCAGCCTTTTGTAATTCCAGAAGACAGGAGGTTACATCACAGAATGAACTTTGGCTAGTGAAATATAGCTTTACAACAGTAAAGTACTGACATTTTGTTGTGAAAATCAAGTCAGTATGAATCTCTCCAGGTTTCTGTTGCACTTATTTTAAAATATCTGATGTGCCCAGGAGAGATTACTGTAACATCAGAAGCCAGGTATTATCAATTCCTTCACAGTGTAAGTCTAGGGCAATTCACTCCCGAGATCAATGTGTCAGCTAAAATTGCCAAAAATAAATCTCCTGAGGATTCACAGATTTTTCAGAGCCAAAATGGACAACTATTATGTTTTAGTTGTCTTTATAAAATAAGTCATGGAATTTTCTACAGTCAAGAGCTATGAGCTAATCACAGCGGCACTGAGAAACGCCTTTGCAGTCTGCAAAAGAACTTGCACCAGCCACTTAGGCAGTTCTGCTTTGTTCTGAGGGTACTATCCAGGGCTGAATGGAAGAAGGAGGATGGGACTACAGTCAAGGCATGACAACAGGATCAGTGAGAGCCTGAACACTACTACTGTGTGCCCAAATCACACTGTGAGGTGGTGGCTGTCCCTCGCTATCTGTACAATTAATCTTGTACAGACAACTGTCAAGTGACCTGAGCAACAGGAGGACTAGAGATTGATGACCTACTGCCTATACACCAGTCTGAGATCCTTGGATGAAGCACTAGGCAGAAATCACTGTTTGATGTGGGAAGTTGATCAATGAATAATTCACACTGGCAAGTCATCCACATTAATGGGAGGATATGTAGAGTTCAACTGTGAGCAGAGTTAAACACTATGAACTGATACATCTGTTACAACAAAATTAATTAGAATAACCGATCACCCTTATAATTGCACATGCTGCTTCTAAAAAATAAAGCTGCATGGCTGGTCTAGATCTGCCCATCAGCAGACAAGTGTCTTGAGGCTCCTGTTAGAGAAAATCTATGCCACACATACACAGGCTCATATTTAAAATACAACGAAAGGTGTTTACCAAGTTATTAAACAAAACTGGTGCAAACAACTAGCACATGGAACACTGGGAACGATGATCCTATCTCTTCACCTTACCGGCAGGAGGGAGATGATCCACTGACTCTGCCTTGTCCAGGGTAGAGGGTGATGTAGCTCGTTTTGCAAGCTCAGGAGAGCTCTCCTCCTCAGCTAGGGCAGATGGCATTGTAATTGGCTTTACAACTTGAGTCGGCTTTGCAGGCAGCTCAGCAGGCTTCTTGGTGACTGGGGCCTGTGTCAGAGGTTCATTCTAGCATAACAGAAAGAATTCCATATTAAATGTATAAAATCTATTCTAGAGATAAGGACAGCATCTCAAGCATCAACCACTATGGTTATCTCTGTATCAGCCTTTTGGTGTCTCTTCTGAAGGGAGTGTAACATTCCAGAGAGTGAACTTTAACTTCTGGGGTTTACGAGCACGTCATACCAGTAAGTAGCTGACCTATGAAAGCATTAAACCTCTGCTATTAAAGGAACAAAAAGAAATGTTCAACAAAGCAGTGATGTCAAAAAGAAGCAGATGCATACAGAAAAAATATAATCCAGGAATTCTCTCCATTAAAAGCTACTCTGGTGGAAAGCAAAATCTGCAACCAAATCCAGACATAAAGAAATCAAACCAAAGTCTAAAGGTTGGTGCTGCCTTACAAAAAGTAAGCCCTAAGCATCTGGGGAAACCACAAACATAGGAGCTACTGGGATGCAGGATGGAAGTACAGATTTACATACTTTAGAACAATGTAAAGGGGTGGCCAGGATCTGAGGTATTTGCTTGGAAAATAAAACTCACACACGAGAGGGTTATGAAAAAGCCAAACTTTGGACTCATAGACTCTGCAGATACCGACTGTAATAACATCTCATCTCTCTCCCTCCCCCCTACACTATAATGTAAACTGAACTTACTACTGAGACTCTGTACTCTTCAGACTTCTGGAAAACGTATTTCATCTCAGAACCCTCGCCTGACTGGAAATCCAATGGCCTAATCTCTTCACAGCACAAGAGACAGTGTTAACTTCCTATGCATCCTACTCAGAAATACTAACCTCCTCCTCTTCATCATTCTCCTCCACTTCTGCCAGCTTGCTGGCACTTTCCAGAACAGCAGCTATTGTGCTGTCACCGTCCACTGCTGCAATGCCAGGAAGAGGGGGAAATCCTGAATAAGAAAGGAATGCAGAAGTAGAGTTGAATAAGACCGATATTCTGTCTTCCGTATTTCTTCTTTTTCATAAAACTATCTATTCAAGTGTCTATTATCTAGAGTATTTCAGAATTCAGCGTAACTAGAGTGAGGCCAAGGCCAAATCTGAGTGGCAGGGTTAAGATCAGATCTCTAACAAATATCCACGCTTAAAGGGAAGACACTAAAATGATGCAATGAGGGAGCACAGTTTTCCAAGTTGATCAATGGACACGTAGCCAAGGTACCTCACAACGTGAAGACTTCAGTAACAGAGATGTTCCCAGAACAAGCAAAGAATTTAATCTTTCTCCTTTGCACAAAAGGATAGCGGATTGTACAAAAAATTGCTGGCTCTTTTTTTCCCCCACTTGCTACTGCCTTACCTTATTGGGTATACAGTGCAGCAGAAAATCAGTGCTACCCTACAGAGTAATGAACAACACATCGCTGACAGCTGGATAACACACTAAGACTCTGCTAAAAACCTCCTGCAATGCACAGGTTTAACTCTATCACTGCCTTAGTGTGGCTATAGCCCACAGTCTCCACTGACTACTTCTACTAGCAATACTGATCTGACTCATCAGGTGTTGCAAGAGGATGTTTAATTAAATATAGAGTTCTTGAGGTTCCTGCTGGGAATAAATAGAATGGGAAACATCACAATTTTATCTCCCTTTATAGTTAACTATGAAGCCAATATATCCCAAGTTTACTCTCCCCACTAAGAGAGCTGGCATAGAGAACAGACAGGTGACATTTCCAGTACCTGTCCACAGTTAAGTTTTGTTAACTTTTCAAATAAGGCCAGTTTCAATTTCTGATTCTGTCAAACAGGTAGTCAGGAATAATCACCAGTGCGAATGCACCAGTTTAAGAGCATAAGCAGTTTCACAATACCATCAACAACAGCAAGGCCAGCATATTCACTAAGAAAAAGGAGGAGCTATTCCACAGGATGAGAAGCCAAAATCTGCACACCTCCTTTAGAGCCCAGCAAACACCCAAAAGCTGTCATTAGGACGTTCTATATTCACACTCACCAGGAGGAACAGGTAGCTCAGAAAAATTCACTTTTCTTCCTGCTTTATGGGCTCTTATAGCATCCTGGTATTGCTGTAATCAAATGCACTCAGTAAGACATAAAATGAAGTTGACTATGAATTAGCAATCACAGAATCACAGAATAACCAGGTTGGAAGAGACCCACCGGATCATCTATACTTAACCAGCATAAATATTCCAGAATACACAATATTTAGCTACAATAGGTGCATTGTCTCTATTTCTTCTTCCTCTGACTACTTTGGAGCTTCCCTACTGAAGCTCTTTTCAAATAGAAGGACAAAACACAAATTATCCCAGCCTTAAAAAAGTCTCCAGCAAGAGAACTAATTCAAATGGCTTTGCTGGATGCAAGTAGCTTTCTACACCTCTGTTTTACCTTGGCTATCCTCTCGTGCATCCTGCCTTTCCGATCATCTCCACTTGCTTTAGCCTGTGCTGCTGCTGACTTGTACTTCTCAAGCCTTTGCTGCAATGCTTCCAGCACTGTCTTTGGCTGCTGCAGGGAACCTTGAAATAAGAGAGACAATGAAATGCAACAGGATTCAGATTTCAAAACATGTGAGTTGCTTTTCTCCTCCCATTTCTTACCTTCTGCAGAGATAAAAAACTTATTGCAAAGTCTTATTACAAATAAAATTATTCTAAAGAAAGTTTATTAACTTATACTTCCATTACTGATCCAGAACAAAAGTACAGATGGGATCAGCAGCAAACAATATTCAGAAACATTCTCTAAGTTTACTCAATCCTGCTGCAATTCAGTGGGATAAGATGGGTCTTGAAGTGCTTTCCAGCCATGCTATTTGTATGGCTTGATAGAGAAATCCGAAAGTCCTACCTGAAGCTTCTTGAGTGTGAGGTTCAGGTGTTTTAAGACCCTGGGGACTTCCCACGGGAACTGGTACCTTTTGCTTGGATCCATCTTGTACGTCTTCTAGGCTTTCAAGATCTGCAAAGCAAGGAAAGCAGGAAGGTTCACAGCAGGTTCCGTGAACAGCAAGTCAACCCATGCTACTCAGAAAATCATCAATTTGATCACATCATCTTCCTGAAAGCATTTTGGCTTTCAAACATCATCTGTGTGGCTAGACAAGTCTAAGGTTCCCAATATTCAGAGAAAATCTCAAATGCTGATTTAATTTAGGTTAGTGCCACTGGAGGGAAAAGAAGTGAAAAAAAGAAGTAAAACCAGTTTGAGTAGTCTAAGAATCCTCTCCTCAGAATATAACTTGTTATCTTGGCAGATGGGAAGAGTGAACAAGATGGCTAATTGACTAAAATATCCTAGTAATAAAACATATGCTGAAAAAGGGAAGCAAGTAATGCCATCTATTCAGACACGCAAATTTCTGGCATTGTATAACCAGTGTTATTTCAGAAACCACAAAAATAACCACTGCAAAGACCTTGCAGTTAAGGCAAGATTATATAACGGGTAAAGTTCCTCTTCTTCTCGTTTGGTGATCAGTTTATGACTTAAGGAGTCATGATCTACCAAAATAAAATAACCTGTCATTTAGTTTCTTGGAAAAAAAAAATCTATTAAATCTTTTGAAACAATTAGTTGCACAGATAAATATTAATTGTTTGCGGTTATGTTTGATCTAGTTAAAAAAAAATATCTCTTACAAGGACTGAAGTGTGTTTGATATTGGTAGCTTCCTTTAAGATTTAAACCTTACTGCACCGCGAATTGATAATCTCTGAATATTATGAACTTCAGTTGAAACATGTAACATCACTGAATATTACTGTAAACTTTAACGATGTGCTATGATAATTATACCTCATTTTTCTTAGTTGGTCTTGACTACAACTTGACTATGCAGTAAGCCTCAGACCTAGGTGATCTTCAATTCTTACAGTTTTGCAATCAAATTCAGAATCATTCCATTACAGAACAGAGACATGTCTAAAAGGGGTTTTGTGAGAGGAGCCTTACTTACCCTGAGGAGATGGAGGCATATTCTGGAGATCTATCGGCTGCCCGCTATCCAAAGCTTCCAAGACCACATTAAATTTCTAATGCAGAAAAAAAACCAAAACAGATTTATTCTAGTACATCTAAGACTTGTTAGCTGCCACAATGAATATTCGACACTCAGTGCATGTGGGTACAGCACAGGGTATATTTAACATTCAGGATTTCTGTACCTACCTTGCCTGTCTTCATGTATTCCTTCGCTTTCTCCAGGTCCCCTTGCTGCTTGGCTTTTAGAGCTGCTAACTTATACTCCTTCTGCCTCATAAGCAGTATTGCTCGCGTGCTGCTCTTCTGGAGATCTGTGAGAACAGAGCAATGCTGAGACTTCCAGAGAGCACGCAAGATATGCATTCCTCCTATGTCTATCTATTCAAACTTGCATTAGTCCTCTTTTGCTCTGAATCACACAGCCATTGTACAAAAGTCCTTTTCCTCCCAGTCTCTAGAAGCCCTACCAGACCTAATACCACTTTTTCTAAATTACATTTAGTTAGAAAAAGTCAGTAACTCAAAACTGTTTAAAGCCTGGAATTCTACACATCACAAAACTGATAAAGAAACTGAGTCACAGTGACTGATTCCACCGCCAGAAATTCAGCATCCCACCCATTGACAGCCATCTGAAACATCCAGCAGGGATGTTCCAACATAAGTAGGGCTTTGCTATACAGTACAAAGATCAAGAAAGATGTAGCGTTAAAATAGTGTTACAACTGCTTATCCTCTCAGATCATGGTACCTGTTTCCATGGTAGGACGAGAAGCAGCATGGTTCTGTAGAGACTCTGATTCCAGATGCTGCACTGCCTCATGAGAAGCCTTCTGCTCATCATCTGCAGCAGACTGGGCTTTATTCTCTGGTAGGACACTGACTGAATCCTCTAGCTCCTCTCCTGCATCTTCAGATAAGTGAGAACTCTTTCCTGTTGCAACAGGAGGTGGCATTTCTTCCTCATTGATTTTCTTGCCTTTCTTCACTGCAGCCAGCATGGTTTCTAGTGTCTGGCAGAGATGGAACAGCAAAGCCATTTTCAACAGACAAGCATTTTCATCAAACATATTACTAGCATAAAATCATTAAAACACAAATTCATTCCCTTATTTGTGATGGTAACTATTACACACACCACTACTGTGCTAGTGAAAGGTGCCCAATTATTAGAGCAATGGATCTGCTACTCAAACTACCTAATTGCAAGTAACTCAACACCTACTGGACAGCTGATGTAGTCTGCTCATCTTTGTCACAGAAAGTCACCAAGGAAGCCATTTACACCAACTGTAGATGCATTCTATGCACTACTCTGAAATGTCACTGCCTATGTGCATTTGAAGAAGGAAGGAGTCTGCATGTCTATTTAAGGCAAATTAAAAAGCAATTAAGTACTAACAAGGGAAATGGAGCTTCAGCTGGGGACCTATGGCAAGAAGCTCTCACCATGAGTAACGTGGATTAACTGCTGCTCATTTTTTTTTTTGTCAAACCTTCCTGTGCCACAAATATTACCTTCCTCAGTATTTTGTTTTTAATTTAAGGTTCAGACAAAAGACCACCATGCACTTTATGCCAAAACAAAAGGTTTACCTTTTATCTTCCACAGAAACTGAAATGGAAGACAACGAAATCTCATCAGTGCCAGAATCACTATTTTTGGTTAGCCATGACATTGTTTGACCTATTAAGCAACCGTGGGTAGAGTTACTTCTGTCTGACTGGATGCAGGACTGGGGTTCAAACCAGTACAGCAACCTACACACAGTGCTCTCTTCCCCACGTGTGGGTTGGCAAACTGACTGGAGATGGAATTAAACACAGAGATTAAAGTTCACAGTCCCAAGATCTAAGTACAAGAGGTAACTGCACAGCATTTGTTGCCATTTTGCTAATTAAGAAACTGTAAGCTCTGAGGTGAGCTCGAGTCTATTATCCTTAGCTACAGTGCTTACGCACAGGGAAACTCCCTGCCTTGAAAAATAAGGAAATGGCAAACAGTGCAAAGCTTTGTTTGGATGAAATAAGGTGGTGTGCCTATCCCTCTAGCTCTCTGAAAGGTCAGATGGTTTCATGTACATTCCTTTAGGAGCTAGTAGGCAGTGGACACATACCAACATATCCTTTCTTGTGTCCTAAGACACCTGGTAATAAGTGAGACATGTTCACCCCTCAGTGGACAGTGCTGAGCTATAAAGCTTTGCTCAACAAGACAGAGCTGGCTGCTCTCTGAGGTGATGCATACCAGATGAAAGCAGACCAGGTAATAAGGACACTGCACAACACTGATCGCCAAGCACTTCCAACTAACTATGAGCACGCCACCTGGCTGAAAGATGCAAAGCTGAAAAAAAACAATCCTTGCTGCAATTTTTAATTGCCTTAATGAAAAATCCTGTCCTATCCATTTTCAAGCACAAGCCAGCACATGCAGGGAAAGCTATTGCCTTCCTTTGTCTCACAGAACTGAGGGAAGGTTCATATCTAAAGAAGGCATCAGTGATGAACTGGAAGGTGTATGCACTGGGAAAGCTCCTGAACTTTGATTTAAGGTAGCAGTGATCAGTCATGGCAGGTCAAATTCAGATCTAGATGGGTGGGTTTAGTATCAGCATTTACCACAAACCCCACCTCCAGCAACCACCAGCCACCTGCAACAGAAACAAAGCTGATGCACAAAAGACATCTGAAGTTATGCTTTATCTGTGTATTTTCTACATCAGATTAGTAGTAAGTAATATGAAATGTTTTTGAAATAACTCAAGTCAACATATTAGAATTTGAACAAATTCACACATCTGGAAAGATCCTGAACTACACCTTTGAGAAGTGTTTTTGCCTCCCCCCTCATTGACATACCTGATGAACCCAACTTACCCTAAGGCCTCTTTCGTATCGGCGTATTTTGGCACTCTCGCCTGACTCCTTCGCGTTAGAAATTGCTGTCCTGTAGTTGGCAATTCTCTTCTCTATTGTCTGTTGCAGCTCACTGGTAACAGCAGGAAGTGAGGTGGTCTCAGAAAAAATAAAACAAATCAAGAAAACTTATTTCATCCAGCTACACAAGTCTTCCCGCAGCAATTAAAAACAAATACTCGTCTTCTACACTCCCTCCTGTTAATCAAGAGTGCAAAGAAGAAGCAGTCTCAAACAGAGGAGCACTTGTACTACACTAACGGTCCCTGGATCCACCTCTGGGCTTCCTCTCAAAGGCGTAATAGAGAAGAATGGGTGGAGACATCTACAAAACTGCCAGTCACAGGGTAACTGGAGCCATGTGGTTAGGGAGTAGGAGCAGAGAACAGTAAAGCCTCTCAAACACCACACAACAGAGGGTGTGAAGGGGTATTTTGGCACAAATCTTGACTTCTTTTCTTATTTTTAAAACATACAAGTTTACTCCCTTCCAGGCTTCTTCAGCCTGGTTTTACTACAAGAGCTCTTTTTCTTTCTCCTTTCTCCTAGACTTAGTTCAGTGACAAAAGCAGCCTAAGCAAAATTATGAGCAGCTACTTACAAAGACTCCACAGAAATCTTTCAGATGGCCACTGATTTAATTATTACCATTATCTCTATAGAAACCTTCTCAGACCCATTTAATAATGGGCCTGATGCACAAGAGCACTGGAATCCATAGCACACAATAGAAACATGGTAGTAACTAAATAAAGGATTCAGCTGCATGAGGAATGACGAATCAAGCTGAGAAAGCTAATACTACTGAGAAAAATTCCAAAAAGATGTTAAAGATGCTGAGTTGTAACAAGTCCCAGAGTTTCAGCATACTGTTCAATACTCAGACTGGGGAAGATACAAACTCTGGAAGCCTCAACTGCAGTCTGCATGTATAATACGTATATATGTAAAATGAGGGACAAGACACACTTGCTTCCAACTGTTCACCTTCTCAATTTTATGCTAACATTAAAAATCACCTTCAGAATAAACTGAAAGAATCATATAGCACTGGTCTCCCCAGAGAAGACAGCAACAATGCAGTTTCTTCTTCCTCTCTAGATCCTTGTTTCTGACCCTTCTATAGGCTGCATGATAACTGTGATTCAGCAAAACTGCCAGGAACACAAAGCTCTTTCTTACCTGTGGTTGCAGTTCAGGGTGCTCATTGTCTGGTTCAGCTGTAGATGGCTCTGTTGCTATCATTTCATCCTCACAGCTTCCTGTCTCACCTTCCACGCCCAAAACTTCTTGCAATTCTGCCTAAAGTAAAAGCCAACAAAAGGCTGAACATTTTTTTATTTCCTCAAAAGACAAAATACAATCAAGTCTCAAACTCCAAAACATCTGGATGAGCCTTGAACTCAAACAAAGAGGCTGAACATCTTCTATTCCAGTCTTTGCATTTTTATTTTATTTTTAAATGAGACTGTTTCCACTTGTATTCACCACAGAAAGGCAGATACCACCCAAAAGCCACACGACAGCCCCAGGATAACCACTTTCTCATTAGTGATCTAAAGCTGGAGAAGTTCAGAGAAGTACTTTTATGAAGATTATTTGAGCCCAAATCTGAAATTTCCACAAACATCTATTAACAATGGCAGTCAGAAACACTGCTCAACACTCCTCCTTCCTTAAACCCTGCTAATTACATCACTCACTGAATTCACAAAGAATTACTTGGGAGATACTCTCTCAGGCCAAGCGCTACTCAAAGCAGCACCAAAATGGTGACAGACAGCCCCTGAACGTTCTGAATACAGAACGTCCCTGGCTATATTTCACCAGCTGACATGTAATGGGATTCATGCTGTTCCCCCACTCCTCTAAGACCCTCACAAAGACTAATGTTATAAACTCTCTCACTCTGGTGTGCAGAGGGTTGTGTCCTGCAAAGCCTTCTATCTAATGGAATGCTTTTGCAGTATTTTAGCTTCTCACTGCAAAGCTAAGACATTGTTACTAAATGTAGTCCTGTTTTAAAAACAACAAACACCAAGCAAACTTAAACCAGAGATATACTAAAACTTTTTGCTAGCAGTTATGCATACCAACAGATCTGTATCTTTCTCCAGGTCTTCATCATCTGCTTCTTCCTCCTCATCTTCATTCAGGTCCTTCATGCACTCTGCAGCCATCTTTTCAATATGATCCATGGGCAGAGGAGCTGCAAAAAGTAACCACAAGGAGCCATACAGCCATAAATCAAAACAAAATTCAAGGCATTTACCATAAAGAGTGCTGAGCTCAAAGAGTTCCCCGTCAAACTACAACTAACTAAATCACTGGACTTTTGTACAGGGTCTACATTGCACTTGAGACTCCAACAGCTGATCCATTTTCTCAATTTAGTCATAAGCACATGCATCTCACATTTATCTTTGAAAGCCATTAACATCAATTACAGAGACACGCTGAATGACAAAAGCCAAACAGTTGGTTGTTAATAGGACATGCAAGGAGGCACAGCAAACTATCCATATGTTTGAAGACAGCAAGAAAAGAAGAAAAGAAAATCTACCTTGAGAAATGACTGGTTTTACACATCAAAAACTACTGCAAAGTCACACTCGGCATACAAAACTAGAATGCTCCAAATCAAGGCATCATACTTGTCCTGAGCCCCAAATCAGCAGCAGAACACTGGCACCAAGGTCTGCTAAGCAAATCAGAAAAAAAGCTGCTTCTTCTACTCCTCTAATAACACTTCCTCATCTCATGCATTGCTGTCTCATGCCTATGAGATTTTCCCTTTCCAAATTTTTCTGGACTGCATTGCCTTGCAATTTCTCTTAAAGCTTTTGGTCTTTACCCTGAAAATTCTACTTAACTCCTCCCTGATGAATTCTCATCTCTACTTTGCCATTCCAACCACAACTTCCTTAACTATCAACTTGCTGTACAAGCTCACAAATGTGAAGTTATTTGCACACAAATCCAAGCTGGCTATGTAAATGCCTCCGATACTTCCCTGTGCAGACACATGACTGTGACTCACCAGTGTCAATAAACATTGAATAAATTATAGATCTTCAGGACAGAGTTTTAGTCAACTTCGACAGATCTAAAACAGATCCTATCCTTTCCTTGCATTTGCTGAATCAGCTGAAAATTAACCCAGGTACTAAGCTGTTTCTACTCAAATAATCTAACCTATTGTTATCAGTGCTTCAGTACCTGTATCAAACGTGTCGCTCATATATTCCACTCTTAGCAAAATCCTGCAACTAGGATACTAAGCCACGTCCAAGGCAACTGGCTGTACTTCAAGGGTCAGAGTGTTCCTTATACGAAGCCTCAACAGAGACAAAAAAGCCAACTGAGCCTCCTCAGCTGGTTGGCTCGGCTCGAATCCGGAATGGCAAGTTGAGGCTACAACTCCAAACACGCGAGCGGCTGACCAACTGGTATTTACCAGTCACAGATAGCAGAGATGTCTGCACCTAAGATATTGCAACAGTACAGCTTTTGCTGCCTGCATTTCAAGCTAGAGACAGAGATCACTTCCCCTTTGCCATCAGAGCTCTCAAATGTAAATCCAGGAGTGAATTCTTGCACCTTGTGCTCAGTCAAAAACCAAGCACAAGTACATATTGTACTGATCCCTTTTTCTGTCCTTCTCCAGACTGGATCTGTTTCCTCCCCTGTCCTTACCACACCGAACTCCTTACCAGGTGCCACCTGCATCCTGCCACCACCACACACCGTGCCCCTGTCACTGCACTGTTCCAGGTGTCATAACTCCCCCAGCGCCACCTGTTGTTAATCTTCCATGAGCTTCTAATCTATATACTTCCAATCCTACCAGGAAAGCAGGGTAGTTGTAAGTGATTTTTGGAAAATAGTTTTATAAGCCATACCACGTACCTTTAGAAGGTACAGTAAATGTTAATTTTGCACTGTCTGAAGTTTCATATCCCCTCTCATGAACAGAGAGTTTGAAAAAACACATGAAGTGACGTGATCAGGGTTAGAAGGAAGTCAGCATTTAAAAACCTGACAGTTCAAGAGCTCCCAACAACCACATTCACCTTCAAAATACTATCCTGCACATTTTAACCACAAGTAACCCATGTGCAATGGCAGAAGTTTCAGCACAGCGTAGCACTCACGACACCTATTTATGACTTCATGTGCTACAAGTGTGCTTTAATTTAGCCACTATATTGATGAGCCATCATATATCTTTTCCCATATCTACAAGAGCACAGTCAGAAAAACTCTTATCCTTTTTGTGGAGTAACAACTTAAACCTTTCCAAGTAAAGGAAAGAATAGTCGCAATTTCAGCTTCTATCAGTGATGCAAAAACATTTTAGCTAAATCAGTGATTTGTAAATAGGTGTCTTTAATTAACTATTTAGGTTGTCAATAAATAAAATCCAGATACTTTAACTTACTTTTCCCTTTTGGTTTTGATTTCTCCTCTTTCACCCTTGCTCCTGTAATAGCGGCGAGCTCTGCTTCTAAGTCCCCATCATCCTCACCATCCTCTGCACCCAGCATCACCTCTTCAGGATCGAAATCTACAAAGAGCCCCAGCTGGAGCCAAGGGAAAATGAAATAATAATAAAAAAATAAATACTGCAGTTAGAACAGAGATGACAAAAACATCACACTGCATGGATTATTTAAACATGTACATTTTTTTTAAAGCCCACTATCACACCACTTCTGTTACCAAAACAAAGCACACCAGGCACCCAAAACTGACATAAGGTATGTAAATCTTAATAAGCCAAAAATACTCTCTCTAAAACCCTACACAATCAACGATTTCTGAAAATCAAGCCTATCAAATAGTATGAAGCTATGTTGCTTGTACTGAGCCTCATGAGGCAGATCTCATCAGGGAAGTTCAGGGCAGTCCTGTAACAGCAAAGTTAAGAAATATTTAATCACCATTCACACAATTCACGGGTCTGACACGTGTACACCACAAAGATTCCACCCTTCTCTCTCAGAAGACACTGTACTTACGTACACAGAACCTTTCTGTACTTCTTATTACCTCTGTTTGTAAATCATAAATGCATGGTGAGCGCATGCGTGCTCACAGAGGCTCAGAGCCATTGCAAACAGAGCAGGTCCTGGACCACGCAGCCAAAACCAAACAACTGTTCAGAACAGAACATCAACTAAGCGATAGCATCCTACGGAATATGGTTAATAACAGTAACTGTAATTTGACAAAGAAGCAGCAGCTATCACTCAATTGTTGCAAGACATGCTGAAGGACACATGCATCAGAGGTCTTAGCCTATAATATATTCTTCTAAGATGCTATTTTATCACAATTTTTATATGGCTGGTTAAAATACTAACTGCCCCAGAAATAACAATATTTTTACTCTAAGTACACTAAGCTTTTTTTTATAAACAGGAATTAACTGAATTAGATTCATTCTATGAGGCAGGCAGAGTAATTTTTTCAAAGCACAAGCCTCGTTGGCTTATTGGTCTTCACACAGCCAAGCTGGCAGCAGTTTAGCACCCCTCACCGAAGGAACAAAAACCAGTTGTCATTACAAGGGTTAATAATCTCCTCTTGCATAGTAGGATCTGACATGCTGTCAAAGCTGCCTGTCAGTTTATAAACCAGTGTGAATAAGTCCAGGCACTGTAGCTACTGCCTTGAAATATGTTGTGTCCCTCTTCAAACCCCTTTTATAATCCCAAAGCAGAATGGGAAACACAGCTGAGAAACACCAATCCCAAGGACCACAAACTGCATTCAAAACCAGGTGCTATTTCTTTAGTTGCCCTGATCCTGCCTTTGACATTCTGTAAAGCATTGGGCAAAGCAGTCAGACACTCTCTGCCTTATCCAGCTCCCTTCCACAAAACAAAACTAATAAATGTGCAGTCTTGGCCTGACCTTTTTTGCATTCTATCCAAGATTTAATTTGGAAATATTTACGATGGCGATCTAAAGATCCAAGTTCTGTGGAACATACACATGCAACTTCTAACAATGCACAACACAGATCAGAAGCACACATGATCTATTCATTACTATTGTGCAAGTGTAGAAAGTGAAGCGAGTGCAGTAATGAATAAAGTCAAGAACAGAATCAAACAGTTCTAGCTCTACGTCTCTCTATCTGCTCAGTAAGGCACATGTCCAATTAAGTTCATAGCATTAAAGAAATGTTTAATAAAACAGAAAAGGGATTATAAAAAACTTGATATACTACATACTACAAAAATGTTAAATTGAGTTAATTTGCAAGTGAACGAGCCATTAGTGTACGTTTCAAGAAACAATCCTCTGTGCTTTAAGACAGGCAGAATAACTACCTGTATTGAATTAGAAATCAGTGAAATATGTTAACCAGATCCTTTATTTACTCTTCTTATAGTGTGGTTCCTTTCTTTGGGAAAGATATATTCACTGTCTTCCTTGTTCCAATGAGCTGAACGATACACCACTTCTCCAGCTGAGAGACGCCAACTTTTGTATTAGAGCAGCAGCAACACTACAGATCTCTAACGAAATCCTTTTGCCTCTAGCACGAGAATCCTCAGAAACCACTGAAAGATAATATCTTGACTATTTGCTCTATTCTAACAGCCAATTCCAATTTATTTTCATATCTCCCTACATTCTTATCAGTTATTCCTCCTCTGTATGCTACTTACCTCTGTATTAACTCCAAGGATTTCTAAAGTTCCATCCTGGTTCTAATGTACTCCACACCCCTAACTGTACTCTGTTTTTCTTCAACTTCCCTCCCCAGGATTTCACCTTTCTGATTTTGACACTGTTGCCTGACTTTCTATGCCTGCTAACCATGACTGACTCATGTTTCTCTCCTCAGGGCTTAGGAAACCACAGACAAAGATAAAGAGTTTGGAAAAAAACCCCAACAACTAGGCACATGTAATTTTCCTTGTAACCACAAGAGAGGGACACAGGCTCAGCAAGAAAAAAAATACCCTACACAGGAAAACGAAAACTACTCTCTGTGATACAAGAAGTAGTTACTATTACGAAAAGTGGAATATTTTGCTTTAAGCTAAGGTACAGTTAAGTTTCATCTAAGCAGTTGCTTTTTTTTGAAGGTTAGAAAGAATGTCCCACTGATAGCATGTTTTCTTTAAAGTGGTGTTTTTTTTCCAGACACCTCATCCTTTGGAGGTAATAACATATTATGTGAAGTAGGATCTGTGCTGAGCAGATGTCTCTTCTTCAGTGATCACTTCTGTCTGCAGTATCTGTCTATCTTAAAGGCAAGGCCAAGCTGAGAGCTGGAGTCAGCTCCAAATTAATAAAGAGTTCTGACTGTTGCAAAATTTCATAATGTTAAAATTAGACCTCGGAAAGTAACAGAATATGCATAAGATTTCTGGGAAATTTTATACATATGCATGTAAATGGGAAATACATTCTGCCTCCAGCTCTTGTCTCGCTGCACACGATTGATGGAGATCATTGCCGCATGCTGCCCAGGCCAGATATAGGATGCTTACATTCTAAAACTCCAAAACAAGTCTTAGGGAGTTTTATTTGCTGGCATTTTCAGTATCATCTGGTGTAGAGTCTTAACACTCCCTCCATACTGCCCCTGAATTTGTTATGGATATTCTGGTCTTCTTGCCCTGTTTTCTTGGAGATGTAAGAAAAACCTCCATGTAGCTACTGAAGTTGTTACTAAACCCCAAGATACCCAGGAAGGAAACTGCTCTGAGCATGAGTCATGAAGTGTCATGCAAAGATTACGGCGTTACAACACTATGCCTTGTCTGCAAGATCTCTGCTGCTGCGTATCAGGTATTTAGAATCACAGAACCATCAGGTTGGAAAAGACCTCTTGGATCATCAAGTCCAGCCATTCCTATCAATCACTAAACCATGTCCCTCAGCACCTCATCCACCCATCTTTTAAATAGCTCCAGGGACGTTGACTCAACCACCTCCCTGGGCAGCCTGTTTCAGTGCCCAATGACCCTTTCTGTGAAATTTTTTTTCCTGATATCCAGTCTGAACCTCCCCTGGCAGAGCTTGAGGCCATTCCCTCTTGTCCTGTCCCCTGTCACTTGGGAGAAGAGCCCAGCTCCCTCCTCTCCACAACCTCCTTTCAGGTTGTTATGGAGAGCAATAAGGTCTCCCCTCAGCCTCCTCTTCTCCAGGCTAAACAACCCCAGCTCTCTCAGCCGTTCCTCATAAGGCCTGTTCTCCAGCTCCCTCACCAGCTTCGTTGCTCTTCTCTGGACTCACTCCAGAGCCTCAACATCCTTCTTGTGGTGAGGGGCCCAGAACTGAACACAGGATTCGAGGAGCGGTCTCACCAGCGCCGAGCACAGGGGGAGAATAATCTCTCTGGACCAGCAGACCGAGGTAGAGGAGAAAGCAGGAAAGCAGACACCGCAGAAGTGTTTTTTTCCGCGGTCCCGGCTCTCGGGCTGCGGGAGCCCCGGGCCTCCTCACCTGCTTCGCGACCGCCGCTCCCCGGCCCTTCGCCTGCGGGCTCTTCTTGGGCCTCCTCCCGAGCATGGCGCCTCATGGAGCTCCTCACGGCGTCTCCGAGGGTCGGGACCGTCTCCCGAGGCCGGGAGGCACCGCCCGCCCCGCCCCGGCGCTCGGAGGTGCCGTCGGACGCTCCGCGCCGGGTCCGGCCCCGCCTGCCCTGCCCGCGCGGGGGCTGCGAGCGGCGCCGCCACAGCCCGGACCGGCCCGCGCCAACGCGCCTGCGCCGCGGCTCGAGGCGGCTGCGCGTGCGCGGGGCCACAGGGAGAGGGCGCTGGGGGCGGGGCCAAGGGGAGCAGCGACCAATGGGAGAGGGGAGCGGACGCGGCGGGCGGGGCCAATGAGAGGAGGGCGCGGGCGTTGTGGGCGGGGCCAGCGGGAGGTGGGAGCTGTGGGCGGAGCCAAGGGAAGCGGCGCATAATGGAAGGCGGGCGCGGGGGCTGCGGGCGGGGCCAAGGGGGGAAGTGACCAATCGGAAGCGGGCGCTATGGGCGTGGCCAACGGCAACGGAGGCGGAGAGCGGGGCCCTGGGCCCGGTCCCGCAGCCGACCGACCGTACCCGGGCTGCAGGGCAAGGGACGGGATCCTCCCCCTCTCCTGAGGCCCCATGCAGAGCCCGGGATCCAGGTCTGGAACCCTCGGCGCAGGAGCGACATGGATGGGTGGGAGCGAGGCCAGAGGAGGCTGCAGCAGGTCCCCTCCTGGACACGCTGAGGAAGGTCGCTCAGCCTGGAGAAGAGAAAGCTCCGGGGAGACCCTAGCGCAGCCTTCCAGTACTAAAAGCAGCCCTGCTGCTGTGGAATAGTTTTAAGCTAAAAGAGAGATTTCGATTAGACATTAGGAAGAAACCTTTTCCTGGGAGGCCAGTAGCAGAGGGCGCGCAGAGAATGCACGGCTGCCCCATCCCTGTGGATGTTCAAGGCCTCAAGGCCAGGCTGGATGGCGCTTGGAGCAGCCTGATGCAGTGGGAGGTGTCGCAGCCCATGCAGGGGTTGGAACTAGAGGGGATTCAAGGGCCTTTCCAACCCAAACCATTTTATGGTTCTGTGGTATATACACACAACTATGACAAAAAGCTACATAAACTGCAACGAGGCAAAGGCAGTGATGGTCTTTAAAAAGAAAAAAGCTCCTTAGCATAAACAGTGAAGCAAGTGATCAAGTTCATACACCTCAAGTGAAATGGGTCCAGCAGTTACCAGCGCTTAAAAATACGGTAAGAACAAAAGCATTGTATTCCAAATTTTTAAAATGCTTTGCAGCAAGAATTCTTTATTAAACAGTGCTTTAATACACAAACGTTTAAGCAAAGTATTCAGAAAAAATACATCTCTATTTCCATTTTAACAATTTTAAAAAATTAAAATAGACAATATTTAAAATACCTATACATATTAAAAAAATAAATTCTCTCTTGCCTTAGTCCCCCTTGAGCGCATACATGACATCATCCTGGCTGATATTCAGTCGCACCCACGTGTGAAGATAATTATTACCGGCCTCCACGAGCAAGAGCCTGCAGGCACCAAGTCTCGAACAAATCGCCATCATTTGCGATACTGTAGGACTCGACATGCCTTCCAGTCTACAGAACGCTATGTGGTGATGATAGACCTGTTAAAGGAGAAGAGGGCATAGGTCACGATTACCTCCTGCTGCAATCCAGTAAACCAAGGTGAAAGAGAAGCTTCCTCCCCAGCACATCTATGGGAGGGGAGGAGGAACAAGCTCCACTCCCTTCAGATGATACATGTGCTGCAGCTAGGACTTTCTCAAGTGTGTAACAATTCCAAGCTGTATTTTCCTTTTTATATAGCCCTAAAGCAATTACCTTGTCTGCATTTTTTTAACTAGATCATTTTATCTGTTGCTTCACCTCTTCTCCCCTGGACTACTTAGGACTAGAACTCATCTGGCATATGAAGAGCTGACGTACCATCCATCTGTTCACTCAGAATGGATGTTCAGGCCCAGCAACTAATAAACACAAACCACACTGACTACAAATGTGAAGATCACACCTTAGAAAGGCATGATAGACCTTTATGCACAGGAGAATGTACTCATCACAAATCATACAAACTAGTAAACCGGTAACAAGAATCAGATGGGGTCAGTATGTTGGTATTAGAGGAAAACTGAGTGGAAAACAGAATAAATCAGTCTAACAAAATTTTCTTTGAAGGTAAAGAACTGATTGCCCAGTGTATCTACACAATCATCTGTGCAGATGTTCAGCAGCCAGTAACGGAAAATGCTTTGAAACTGCTTACTTACAAACCTGCAGAACCAGATAAAACTAGCAGGTTATTTTATATATAAATATATAGTTTTAAAACATTTCCCCTCTATACTGTGAATCATGAAATAGATTCCATACAGCCTTCACAGCTCTGCTGTGCCAATCATTTCATGGGTCTACTAAAAATCGATATGCCTGCCTCTACCAAGAAGGACAGTGATACAGAAGTTGGAATAAAATTTCAGTTTTCCTTCTTGAACTGTTTTGCATGATATTTTCAAGTTCCCTTCTGTTTTTCCCATTATAAAGCACATGGAGGCACGTGGTATTTTCAGATGCAGGCCAAAAAATGATTTTGTGACCAGATCACTGGCCCCATGAATACAAGAGCAGGTGTTTCCAACTAGAAGAACTCAGTCCCGCTGGAAAACAGGTGGTAGCACTCCAACAGGCTTCACACCTGGCCTGGACAGCCATGCCCCAACTTGCCTTGCTATCACACTGACTTCCATCAAATTTTAAGAATAACCCCACAAAATCTTTAAATATTCACACTTTTCAACAGTGCCCCCCTTTTGTAAAAGAAAAGTGCTCTGGTACATGAACATACCTGTTCAACTGTTGCCTCCTCAACTCCTGCTTTGCGAAACGCTGCTAAAATTGCTTTCAAAAAGATTTGTTCATGCAACGAGGCATTCCTGAATATCAAAGCAAAACATAGAAAAATCAATCTACCAGGTTTAGAACTTTTAGAATCTTAGTAAGAGGTCTGGAAGGGAAATTGTTTGATAACTGCATATTTAAATGCAGAGTACTTTTCTACCCAAGAGACGAAGTTTATGTCAACTACATTACAGCCTGCAACTCTAGCACCACAATACACTGCATTTCACTTCAACTCACTTTCAATGCCTCTGAACACATTGTTTCATTCCATATGTCATACCCCTTCTGCAGTTTATGGTTAACTGACGTTTATGAATTAAAAAATTAACATTGAAGTTTCAGGCACAAGAAGCACAGTAAAAGCAGTACTTGCACATCCAGCAAAACACTCTATTTGCACCCCTTACTGTCCCCCCTCCTTGATGAAACAGATTGTCTCTTTTCATCAGAACCTGCTGAAGCAGGGTACAGCTTGTGCAGAATGCTGAAGGGCAACAGAATTCCTTAGACATATTCCCTCAGAAAACCTTTGGGAAGTCCTAACAATGTATTTATGTTGAAGAAAGAAACCCATTCAAATGGGAAAGTCTTGTGTTCTGCTCAGATATCTGTGGTTGCACCCAGGCGAGCAAAGATGTTGGCATAATGCCAGGGGATATGTAGCAGGGAACAGCTGATTCTTGAAGACCTGATGCCTACACTGTGCCCATCTAAATGTATTTTCCTCCTGTCTAGCTCAAAGCCTGGTCCAGTATGCTGGAGAATCAGCAGTGTTTGCAGTTGTGTGCTCCTGAGTATCTTTCAGATTTAGTTCCAACTGGAAGGAACTCAAATTATGCACTTAGAAACTACTGCTCGGAGAAATCAATGTACACTAAGCATGGACAATCAGGAAATTTCAAAAGCCCCCTCCTGATCCAACCTAGCACACGAACATGGAAACATCCTGTATAAACTGATTTCTATGCCTTGCCTCTATTCCCCTGTCTTTAATTGCTACTTTTTCCCTTCCTCTCCCCTAGCTGTGCTGCAAGATTTTTTATCATACTTCAACAAAGCACAATGCATCCCATGTGCTCCCAAAGGGTGGTAAGGACAGACAATGTTTTCAAGAACAAAGCCAAGTGACAAAGACACAAAAGCAAAGAAATGCCTCTGAGAAATGTTTTTACCTGATTGCATTGATATATGGTGATGAAAACATTTCAGTTATGGCTTCTGTTATGTGGGCCATCCTGACTATGTCAGAGGTCGTCTTTTGGCTAGCAAACTCACAGATCTCAGTGGCCCTTCTGCAGATATCAAGGCAACGCCTCGCATCACCAGACAGTGCTGCTACCTGAAAGTAAACAGGACAGGTTTGTAGCAACATTTCCTACAAGCTGAGAGAAGTTTGGCAAGAATCAACAGAGAAAAAAAGAGAAAACAAACCTCAACCACAAAACAGGAGAGCAGTGCCACTGTGAAATATGTTACTAGAACACTAGACTTTAAATAACAATCTTATTGACCAAAACCAAGAGAAACCACCCTCCCAGTCCCTCACCCCAATCTGGTCATAGGAAATTAAAGACTGAACTGTTTTTTATAACCACAGAAGTCAGAGGATAAAAACAAAACCCAGGAAATACAATATGGGCGGTTTAGTTCAACAGCAAAAGTCTTCAGCTATGCTCTCAACAAAGACTCTACCACAATCCATGCTCATGCAGAGGAAAGAAAGGTAGGCAGGAACTCCTTAGTTTTCCATACTCAACAGAATATTGATTTTAAGAGTACACTAATAATTTTTATTAAATATAAAAAAAAATCTGGGGTAGTGAATTCACATTTACAAGCACCTGAAAATTTTTAGGTGTCTGAAATTTCTGAAACTCTATGCTCCTTAAAACCCCACTTGTGGTTTACAGCTTTAAAATAGCTGTGAACTTTCACTAGATATAGCACTGGCCTAGTTTTCCCAGAAGATGCCGATAACGTATGAAAGCCCTAGAACCCAGGTGGAGCAAAGAATGAGAAATCCTATAGGAAATCTGATTGCAAGTTATTTTTGTAGACTTTCTGAAGAAAAATCATACTGGAAGAATACTGCAGATTATTCAGTTCTGCAAAATCATCACTATTAATCTTACAAATAGGTGCTCCTCCATAACAAAACAAATACTTATATTTACTTTTGCCTCATTTTTGAGTAGCCTTTCTAAATCCTTTTTTTAATGACAGAAGTTCTAACACAATTGTAATAGATTATTTTAATGTATAATTGCTAACATAAAACATTAAACAATGCATGCATCTAAATTTGAGAAGCAACTGACTCTTAACATATTTTTTTTTGTACAACTGACTTTCAAGACAGACAACAGAACAGGTTACAACTATCTGTTGTGTCAAGGCCTTAAACATCTTGGGACAGAAAATGAATACCGATATCTCCACTGGCATACCAGGTTTCTTTTCAAGCTCATCCAGTGACTGATTATGCTGAACACTGGAGAAAGCTGACATCTTATCATTATGCGTTATCATGACTCTTGTCATGCCTCCAGCTCTTGGAATATACTGCTGCCTTCTCAAAGCAGGTGGAAAAAGCAAGGATGCTGCTTTAGCAATGGTTTCTGCAAAAATACCCTGTATACCTCACAGAGAGCGTCACGTATGATCTGTTACTTGCGCCTCACTTTGTCTCCGATACAGAACACACAGAATACAGAATACAATCACAGAACCAGTTATGACTACTGCTACAAAATTCTACCCTCTTTCCTCAACTCACTACCCAGCACAAGACAGATGATGTACATCTGTGCCGTGCTTACCTTTCTCGAAACCAGCTGAATCGCATCCTCTTCAAATGCCTTCATGCTGTTCAGTCTGGATGAAACAATTTGCTGTAACTGTTTGTAGGTATAGGGCTGAAAGGACATTCTGGTGAGGCCCTGTAGAAAATACAACAGTGAGAAGCATTTGTAGTGCTTGAAAACTCTCAACTGCTCAAGCATAGCCTGTACAGTTAGTTTTACTTTCCCCCTTTCACATCTTTCCCCTCCAAGTGAAATGCTTTAATCAATTCTTCTTCATATTTGTGAGATAAATGTGCAAATCCAGAAAACCATGACTAAGTGAGGACCATGGGTTGGACCTCCTCACTGAAAGGTCTGTGCAGCAAGCACTGCTGCTATTTGAATTCCAATTTCTCTTACAAAAATTGTAAACAAATCAGAGCCACCTAATAGAAAAATCTTTCGATTACAAGTGCTTACATTTTATTTTTTAATACAGTAACAGCAGAAGCTATGAAACAATACTCATGTCTCCTTCAGCAAATCTGTATACATGTATACAGTCATCCTACTGACTTTACATTATCAATCAGCCAAGAATTCAAAATCCTCTTCTGGCTCAAGCTAATAAAAATGGCTTTCAGATGAGAAGGACTATATACATTATAGATTGTGCAATGCCTTTCATATTCTACAGAAAGCCTGACTCTTGCATTTTTTATGCAAGATTCTCCTCTCTTGTGACTACGAGCCCTCAGCTGATCTGCCAGTTTAGCAGTTGGCAAAAGCAATTCACACACGTTCAAACTATTTTTGACTCACTGAAGGGTAGAGGCACAGAGCACTGGTTTTGCAAATAACTTTTCAAAGCAGAGCTGAAGAGAGGACCTAAGAAAATGTATTCAGCACAGGTGTAGAGTGCATCCAGCTTTCTGCACAAAGAAAATCTACCAGCTGATGACAGCAGAGAAGTAACCAGGTGCCTGGAGTGAAAGGGGAAAGAGAAAGGGAAACGAGCAGAGAATTTTTCTGAGCCCTAGAGCAAGCAGCTTAACCATGAGGCATGGTATTTGATTATGCAGATCTTAATAAATTTAAAAAGATATCTGCATTCTTAATTCATTCTTACAAGATCACAGTGTACTTTCACAGCACAACATCTGATTAGCAAGCTGGCTCCTAAACCTACTTTGCTAAGATTTATGTGTTCGTTACTGGTCCCTGGAGAGGGAATTATAAAAAGCATTGCTCACCCTCCGATGTAACCAGTCCTACCTTCTTCCTGGATTACTTCTGACTGCATACAGTATTTAATTGGTTCTTATTTTATAGCATAGCAACAAAACTCCTAGGACATACCAGCCTGCTGGCTATTCTGTTCATCATTACTCTCTCTGGCAAGTCCATGGTGTTAGCAATGGCCAAGACTATTAACTTCGACTGCTTCTGAGTTGGCCAGTCAAATAAATTGTACAGCACATCCTGCTTCCGGGTCCACAGAAGATCAAGCTGCAGAGATAGAAAGAGAAGAATTAGACTTAAAAAGAACAGTATTTTGTATTTACAATACCTGATGGTGGTTTCAGAGCTAGCTCTGCCACAGAAGACTTCCTATGTGATTCTAAACAAGCTGTGTCTGTTGTGTTTCTGTCTACTCATAGGACTGCATATTCTGAACTACGGCTCTCATCTCTTGCAAAAGCATAGTCCTACTTAATACTGTTCTAGTATTTATTGCAGCAGAGGGATTAAACAGCTGGAGCTTTTAAAAACTATCGTGACCTTAATACTACATCTAACAAGATTAAAAGACCCTCCACGGGATAGCCTGAACTAGCTTACAGCAAAAAAAAAGGGTTAATTTTTTTTATTACTGAACATACCACATTCAAGGAGTCTCAAAACTGGCTATGACTTATTTCACTGTGAGTTTTCTCACTGAAAAAGCAGCAGCTTCCAAACAAAATTGTATGGTGTTTAGGACTTGACAGAAGAACCAATTCCATGGCTTGGACCAAACCAACATGGCAACATAAAACCAACATGGCAACAGGATACTTGGCCACTTAAATTCAGTTTCCTATGAGGGCTAAGAACCTATTTCCTATTTTCTAGTTTCCTATTAGGGCTATTTCTGTCCTCTCTCTGAAGTCTATTCTTTTTAGATCATAAATGACATACTCCAACTATGTCTTTGTCCATACTCCAAAAACTCGTTTCTTATAATACTTCCAAGGAAGAGAATGAAGGATTCTTTGTCTTACCTCGTCCACTACCAGCACTGTGGGCTTCCTCTTTGGTCCAGGTGTGTGGAACAGTTTTGCCAACAGCACTGCAGCATGGGCTGCCGTTACCTTCTGACCTGTCAGTAACTGGACAAGGATTAAACAACATTGCAAGTTAATCACACCAACACCCTCGGAATAGGAAATTTATCTCCTGTTGGGTTCTAACTTTTCTCTAACAATCAACACCAAGCATCTCGATATTTTTCCCATAGGAGAGGAGAGAAAAATAAACCCCACAGCTCATAAGGCACTCAGGTCTACCAGAAACTGTCCTTAAAAATGGAACAGAAACAGAAGAATACATAGCTAAAAAGAAAGGCCATTAGAATTTCCTGCAATTTATCTTAAGTACATATTCATTAAGAAATCCCGAACCCAGTGTCAGGACTCTCAGCCTAGTATACCTCAAAGGTGTCTCTGAATGCAAAACACCTACTGAAAACCTCAGCCAGCTGACAAGCATAGCCTGACTTCAGTAATCCTGGACTCATATTAAAATATTAATGAATCAGCATCAGCATCTAGAGCTAAATAATTTATTCATCCCTAAGCTAAAAAAATACCTTCCACAACATCTGCTTCTGTAATCATCTGTGTGGCAAAACAAATGAGCTGACTATAGGCTACCCACCCCCTTGTAGGGCCAAAGACATACAGACATTACAGCACGGCACTTAAAATTACACTATGTATGCCGAATCAACTGTTCAACATAGTTCAGAGTCAAGCTGTGAAGTCAAACGGAGACTGCATTTTCAATTGTATTTGTTTTCCAGAATCCCTTAAAAACTGACATGAGATTTCAATTATTAAACAGGCCAGAGCATGACAATAATGTATAATCTGTACTTGTTTCACGTTTCTAGTTCAGACAGAACAGTGTCTTACAAAGAGCGTTAAAATACATCAGCATTACCATGAGACAAGGTAATTGTCATGAGGCATTTCAGTATGCTAAAGAAACAGTGGCCTGGCTACTACAAACCCCTCAGCAAGACACTGGCTATACTGGTTTGAGGTAAGGATGCAAATAGGTAAGTCTAACTCCCAACGGTAAGGACGGGGACGTTAAAACAACTATGCCACTTTCTGCCCAGATAGATGTGAAACTTTATATATATATATAAACGGGGCAGAAGGTTATAAGAAAAGGGACTAAATGTTCAGGAAGCATTTCACTTCCAGGTAACTGGCTTAAAGTCAGCCTAGACTGACAAAGGTGATTGGCTGTTGGGTGATCTTAATTGAGTCCTCAGGTGGTTGATTCCCATGCATGTTAAGCGCAAGCAGTCAGTAGTCTGGAGCTAGGGCAAGTTTGCCATGGGAATCTGAAATACAGTATTGGTGACAGAGACAGTCCCTCTTCAGCTGCATTGCTACGATGACAGACCAATTAACCGTGAAGACCCTCTTAGTAATCATTCCACTGCTATGCTGACTTCCAGAATTCTCACTTCTAACTTTTTAAACATAATTGTGCAGAAGAGGTTATAGAAGTAGGAAACGTAAAAAAATCTGGGTAGATCTGATTTTAAACTTGAGTGCATACAACGAATCATGTTATTCCCCAGACACTGCCCTTATGCAGCTGAAAGCAAAATAGTTGAAGTTGGCCATGGCCTTAAGTTATTTTTTTACCTGCTCTCCAATAAAAGCGTACTGTCTCTCAAAGGGACTACTTGGAATTATTGATACAATACATCAAGGATTCAATGGCAAAGCATAAGGTTTCTTCTTTCAAAACAGAGAGCCACTGAAGAGGTTTTACTTACCTCCAGTATCTGCACATAAGCCTGGTGAGGGACAGTCAGCTTCATCCCATTAACCTCTACAAATTGGAATGGCGGTAGGTCATCGTTTTCTGTAGCTTGCTGGAGACGGCGAATTACTTCATGAACTGTTGCTGTTTTACCTGTTCCAGGCACTCCAGAAATGTACATGCACCTAAAGAAGGCGAAAGCTTTTTCAGCAACCTGATCAAAACAACAACAGTTCCCAGGCTCTGAGACCAGCCTTGAGTCCTACTCCTGTATCACTTCAGGCAATGCATTCAGTTAGTTTATTTTTGAACTGGGACATATAACACACTGGAGGACCATGAGGATTTTCATTTTTACTGAAGCAATTAACAACCTAAACTACTTCACAAATGAATTCAACTCTTTTTTTTAAATGGCTTCCCAGACATCTAAAAATGAACTCATTATTTTGGTCTTTAATTTTAATCTGTACAATAAAGAAGCCCACATTATTTCTATGTACTACCCTTCCCAAGGAAGAAAAATACCAACAAAATTCACCTAGGAACTGCAACTCAGCCAAATCATAACTTTTAAAATAAAAGTAGCATTGATTGTCTGATTGCCATTATGCCACAGGCAGATGTAATTTCAGCAACAGTCTCCCCCAACAAACTCACCCTCCTGTGCCATCAATAAGTTTGCTTTCCACAAAGTTATAGATATCCTGGAATTCTTCCTCACGACAAGGCAGAGATTCTGGGGTAGCAGAAACATGCAGCCTTTTGATGAAAAAAGAAAAGGAAAATTTAAATAGGAGGTCTATAAGTTGCATTTTCACAATTCCACCTGAAGGGCTACTGAGGAAAACAAACAGCCAGATGC
The DNA here is from genome assembly GCF_032191515.1 of Phaenicophaeus curvirostris. Taxonomy (NCBI): domain Eukaryota; kingdom Metazoa; phylum Chordata; class Aves; order Cuculiformes; family Cuculidae; genus Phaenicophaeus; species Phaenicophaeus curvirostris. The sequence continues at coordinate 32,719,094 of NC_091399.1, forward strand.
TCCACCTTTACAATTCTGTGTAGTTTTCAAGCTTCTTTTACGTACTTTCAGTCTGAATACCATTGCCAAGCATCCCAAGAGAAACAGCCTAATGTGCTTTTATGTTTTAAGAAGACTGAACAGTTATCTACATAAACAAAGAGCATGAATATGCAGCAGAGAAGAACTAGCTGTTTTAATTCACAAAACAATTGCAAGTCAATGTAGAAGCAGGATAAAACAGGGGATAACACTTATTGGAAAGTGAAAAACCTAGAACTCAGTTTGAAAGGTACAGTCAGTCCCAAATGCATTTTTTCCCGCTGTGAAGATCTACGATGATATCTGTAAAGCTTTTTCACACACCAAGAGGAGACAGATATTGTACCTTTAAAATCTAAAGCTAGTAAGAAAGGATCTTTATTCTCTGCAATGTCCGAAAAACAAAGATGGATACCTAATTCTGAAGAACTTCACATGGACTGGTTATAATAATTCAGAACTGTAGAAGCAGTATTGTAAATACTACTAGTATTTGTATATCTAATAAAATACTGTAAATTCAGAAATGCTCTTCTAGTATCAAAACACCACACATTTTTACCAGATTTATCCAATGTGGTCAAGATGACATCTCCCTATTACCTACTGCTTAACTGACACACAAAAAAAGAAAGATTATTTCCCTCCCCTGGGATACGTTACCTCAATCTGGCTTCCTCTAGTATACTGGTTGGTTTCTGTGCTGCGCAGTGGCGCCTGGGAATTTCAGGAGTTGCATTGCGAGGTGTTTTGGGTGTTCCTGGTAAAGGCTGCAAAGAAAAATTACAGCCTTAAACAGATTTTTTTTTTTTATGTACAGTAACTTCTGTTGGAGACTGATTATTCATACAAGTTTCCCAAACACCACTTATGCACAAAAACTGCCCAGTGATGCCAGAATACACAGTCTTTACAAAAGGTAGTTACCAAACAAGCCTCATAGTTTTCTCTTGCTAAGGGAAAAAAGAAACTGGAAGCGGTGGTGACAAAGACAACTACATCTTTTATCTGTCTGAAGGAATTTTAAATTGTTTATGCCTTCCAGAAGTGCTGTGTTACAAAGTGATCTGGTTCTTAACAAACAGCATGCCACTAGAAACCGATCTATCTTAATTTCATTATCCAAACAAAAAAAAGCCATATGATACCTTACTTATTCTTCCCCGTTGTGCTTACAAGTTCTAGTTACACTAGGATTTCCGTGTGTAAGATATTTCATAAACACATAGTGAAAATTAGCCATTGACAGGATGTACTTGGCTGTGGCGCTGAAAACAGCCTTAAATGACTAAGGTCTAAGATTCACATAGCCTGGTGTCTCATCTCCATCAGCAGTCAGGACACTGAGAAACTGCCGGCCACACTCTCTGGCGTGGCCACGAATGCTGCAGGGCATCCATTTGAGCAGGTAAGCACTCACACACTGGTGAGCCTCCAAGAATCAGAATAAGCTCTACTGTCAAGCACAAAGCTGGACTTACAGCTTCCTGCTATCCACAGACTGCACTCAATACAGACTGTGCAGAAAGAGAACTAAAATGTCTTGGTGTGCAGCTTACAATAAAACTGGTGGGCATTTTTATGAATTACAAATGGATTCATCAGCTCCAGCCCAATCTAATATTTTTCCAGTTTAGGCTAGAGTTTTCTAATCAATGTTGTCACAGCATTCACAACACACACGTGTTATATATATTTGCATAACCTACTTAAAACAAAGATCACATGAGCCAAGATAATGTTGAGGTACAGATAATTAAACTTCGGTACACATCCATCAAGCACTCAACTAATTGGCTTAGAAACAATAAAACCAGCTATTTTAAAGGGAACTTTACCGTTTTCTTTGGGGTCTTAGCAGGAGTGTGAACTGAGGGCTTTCTTGAAGATTTTGGGGTGCTGAATGTTCTGCTTGATTTAATTTTCTTCTCCGGTGTACAGGGCACATCGCTCTCCTCTTCCTCACTACTTGAAGAGTAAGAGCTCTCCGAGTCAGATAGAGAATCCTCTTTATTCAATTCTAGTGCATTTAATATGCTATGGAAGACAGAAATGACATGAGTTTAAAAAACAAATGCATACAAGTCTACACATGGCAAAGTATAATTTGATACATTTTCAGATTTTTTCTGTAGTTACTGTGGTTAATTTTCCACGGCTATTTAACAGGCTGGTCTAAAGGCAGTCAGTTTTCTGAAGAACACCGTTTCCGAACAGAAGAAAGCCTTCACTTGCTGCCGTTACTCTACACCTCTAGAAACATTTGCATTTTAATAGTAAACTAAATAAACTACAAAGGCTTCAACCAATCAATAGCAATCTGAAAAAGACATCATGAAAGCAAAAGCCTACCTGATTTGCTCTGCAATGCGAGCGCTTGTCTTCTGTGTACACATTCTACGAGAACGTGGGGTCAACACAACGCTCTGAGCATCCAGTTCCTGGTCTCCAGTTAAACTACCAGAAAGAACACAAAGCTATTTGTATTTCACCTGCTTTACACTTATAACAAAAATGTCTTTCAAGCTTCAGGGTCAATTGTTATGGCTGTCAATTCAGCACGAACTCTAGTTTAGTTATTTACAGACTGACTAGAGCACAGGTACCGACAGCAAAATTTTCCCTCTCTTACTCTCTCTTAAATATATCATTGTAAAGACAGAAGAACCACCACAAAATATTTCCTATGGTTGATTCATGGTTTTTGGGCTTGAAAGATGTTTATAGTAAAGTGTGTTTCTATAAAGCTCTGTTAATCAGTTGCAGAAAGCTGCTAAGTTTAAAGAGAGACCCTGTGTCTATACAACTAAAAGCAGGACAATCGTGACTGCGCTGGCATTAGTTAAAAACAGGCATCTCTGACTTGGGCCCAGCTGTTTTAATTCACAAAACAATTGCAAGTCAATGTAGAATCACAGAATCACAGAATCACAGAATAACCAGGTTGGAAGAGACCCACCGGATCACCGAGTCCAACCGTTCCTACCAAACACTAAACCATATCCCTCAGCACCTCGTCCACCCGTGCCTTAAACACCTCCAGGGAAGGTGACTCAACCACCTCCCGGGGCAGCCTGTTCCAGTGCCCAATGACCCTTTCTGTAAAGAATTTTTTCCTAACGTCTAGCCTAAACCTCCCCTGTCGGAGCTTGAGGCCATTCCCTCTTGTCCTGTCCCCTGTCACTTGGGAGAAGAGGCCAGCACCCTCCTCTCTACAACGTCCTTTCAGGTAGTTGTAGAGAGCGATGAGGTCTCCCCTCAGCCTCCTCTTCTCCAGGCTAAACAACCCCAGCTCTCTCAGCCGCTCCTCATAAGGCCTGTTCTCCAGCCCCTTCACCAGCTTTGTTGCTCTTCTCTGGACTCGCTCCAGAGCCTCAACATCCTTCTTGTGGTAAGGGGCCCAGAACTGAACACAGGATTCGAGGAGCGGTCTCACCAGTGCCGAGTACAGAGGGAGGATAACCTCCCTGGACCTGCTGGTCACGCCGTTTCTGATACAAGCCAAGATGCCATTGACCTTCTTGGCCACCTGGGCACACTGCTGGCTCATATTCAGTCGGCTGTCAACCAACACCCCCAGGTCCCTCTCCTCCAGGCAGCTTTCTAGACAGACTTCTCCCAGTCTGTAGCACTGCATAGGGTTGTTGTGCCCCAAGTGAAGGACCTGGCATTTGGCCTTGTTAAACCTCATGCCATTGGACTCTGCCCAGCGGTCCAGCCTGTTCAGATCCCTTTGCAGAGCCTCCCGACCCTCCAGCAGATCAACACTTCCACCCAGCTTAGTGTCGTCCGCAAACTTGCTAAGGGTGCATTCGATGCCTTCATCCAGGTCATTGATGAAGACATTGAACAGGGCTGGACCCAGCACTGAGCCCTGGGGAACCCCACTTGTCACTGGCCTCCAGCTGGATTTCACACCATTTACCACCACTCTCTGGGCCCGGCCATCCAACCAGTTTTCCACCCAGGAGAGTGTGCGCCTGTCCAGCCCAGAGGCTGACAGTTTCTCAAGCAGAACGCTGTGAGAAACTGTGTCAAAGGCTTTGCTGAAGTCCAGGAAGACCACATCCACAGCCTTTCCCTCATCCAGTAGCCGGGTCACTTTGTCATAGAAGGTGATCAGGTTAGTCTGGCAAGACCTGCCTTTTGTGAACCCATGTTGACTGGGCCTGATCACCCGGTTCTCTTGCATGCGCTTCATGATAGCACTCAAGATCACCTGTTCCATGACTTTCCCTGGCACTGAGGTCAGACTGACAGGCCTGTAGTTTCCTGGGTCCTCCCTGCGGCCCTTTTTGTAGATGGGCACAACATCAGCCAGCCTCCAGTCCAGTGGGACTTCCCCAGTCTTCCAGGACTGTTGGAAGATGATGGAAAGGGGTTTGGCCAGCACATCCGCCAGCTCCTTCAGTACCCTAGGGTGAATCCCGTCCGGCCCCATAGACTTGTGACTGTCCAGTCGGGCTAGCAAGTCTCTGACCACCTCCTCTTGGATCATGGGAGCCTCATTATGCTCCTCTAGCTCCTGGGTTTGTACACAGGTGGAACGACCCTCCTTACGACTAAAGACTGAGGCAAAGAAGGCATTAAGTACCTCAGCCTTTTCCTCATCCCCTGTTACTGTTGTCTCTTCTGTGTCCAATAGGGACTGTATGGTCTCCCTAGTCCGCCTTTTATTATTTATATATTTGTAGAAAGATTTTCTGTTATCTTTCACTGACTTGGCCAATCCAATTTCTAGCTGAGCCTTAGCCCTTCTGATTTTTTCCCTACACAATCTCATTTCCCTCCTGTAGTCCACCCAAGAGGCCTGTCCCTTCTTCCAGAGGCCATAAACATTTCTTTTCTTCTTGATATCCCTCAAGATCTCTCTATTCAACCAAGCTGGCTTTCTCCCCTGCCGGCTTTTTTTCCGGACCACGGGGATGGCTGTCTCCTGAGCTGCTAGGACCACCCCTTTGAAGAGCTCCCAGCCCTCCTGGGCTCCCTTGCCCTTGAGTACTGTCTCCCATGAGACTTCACCAACCAGCCTGCTGAAGAGATCAAAGTCTGCCCTCTGGAAATTTAATGTTACCGTCTTGCTAACCACCCTCTTCACTTCACCTAGAACAGAAAATTTTATAATCTCATGGTCGCTTAGTCCTAGGCGTCCACCTACCGCCACATCCCCTACAAGGCCTTCTCTGTTCACCAACAGGAGGTCCAGGAGGGCACCTTCCCTGGTTGGTTCATTCACCAACTGTGCAAGGAAGTTATCTCCCACGCACTCCAGGAACCTCCTAGACTGCTTCCTTTCTGCTGTGTTGTACACCCAGCAGATATCAGGCAGATTGAAGTCTCCCACCAGAACGAGAGGCATCGATCTAGAGATTGACCGCAGCTGTTTATAGAAGAGCTCATCAGCTGCTTCTCCTTGGTTGGGTGGTCTGTAACAGACTCCCATCACAAAATCTACCTTCTGGTGGGCTCCTCTGATTTTGACCCACAGGCACTCAACCTCCTCATCTCCACAATCCATCTCAGTGATGTCCAAGTCCTCCCTTACAAAGAGGGCTACCCCACCTCCTCTCCTACCCTTCCTGTCCCACCTGAAAAGCTTATACCCCACCATAGCCGTACTCCAGTTATATGAGTCGTCCCACCACGTTTCCGTGATGGCAACGACATCATAGGCCCCTTGCCCTACGACAGCTTCCAGCTCTTCCTTCTTATTTCCCATGCTGCGTGCATTGGTGTAAATGCACTTCAGCTGAGCTGCCGAGCCTTCAGCCCTCCTAGAGGGAACAGGGTTCGTTCCCAACTGCCTGGTAACTGGATCAGTTGACACCAGAGTGCCTGCATCTCCCTTAACAGCCCGAGGTGTGTTCTCCCCCACTTTTTGTGCGGTGAGGTACTGGTGGTCCTCGCCCGCGCACCCTCTCCCAATCACCAATTCCCCACATCCAGGCTCATTCCTGTCTAGCCTGGGCTCAACCCCCTCCCCCTTCACATCTAGTTTAAAGCTCGATTTATGAGCTTGGCTAGGTTTCTGGCAAGGGCTTTAGCCCCCCTAGGAGACCCATGTGTCCCGCCCTTAGCGAGAAAGCCTGGGGGTGCGTGAGCCCCCCCATGATCAAAAAAACCAAAGCCCCTCTCCTCGCACCAGGCTCGGAGCCAGGTATTAATCGAATTCTTCCTCCTGGCTTCCCCCTCCTCTCTATTTAGCATTGGGATGGAGCAGAATACTACTTGTGCCCCAGAGCCCTCCATCACTTTCCCAATTGCCCTGAAGCCATTCTTGATGGCTTTGGCCTTTTTGTCTGTTAGGTCATCATTACCAGTTTGGACTACTATCAAAGGATAGTAGTCTGTCTCGTGAACCAGGGAAGGAAGTTTTCTAGCTACCTCCTTCCCTGATGCACCCGGTAAGCAGCAGACCTCCCTGTGGAGCGGGTCCGGTCTGCAAATGGGTCCCTCCGTTCCTTTTAGGAGGGAGTCCCCTACAACAATCACCCTCCTCTTCTTCTTGATGGAGGATGTTTTTATCTTTTTCTGAGAATGGTGCAGCCTAGGGAAGGATTCTAGGCTGTGGGAGCCACCATCCTCATCCTCAGGGCTGGATTCCACCTGCAGCACCTGATACTTGTTCACCAGGGGGATCTGGGGCTTTGCTGTATGGGTGAGGGGAGTAGGTTTCCTTCCTCTGGCAGGAACTTGCTGCCATTCCCCATCTCTTGTAACCCCAACCTTGCAGCTTGCAGGTGGATGATGTTCGGACACTCCAGCCCCAGCAGGCTGCTGAGTTTGTGAGAAGGCCCTGCTCCACTGGTCAATCTCCCTCTCACACTCCCTGATGGTCCTCAGTCTCTTCACCTCCTCTCTTAGCTCCTTCACCATGTGAAGGAGTTCCCCCACTCGAGCGCAGCTTTCACAAGTGGGGCCAGGACCAGAGGCACGAGCTGGTGTGGGAGGGGGGCACTGCCTGCAGCCCAGGGTCTGGGTAGCTGCATGCACCCACTGTGGCTCCGTCTGGGTGGCAGCATCCACCCTGCCTGCTGCAGCACACGGAGCAGCTTTAACCTTCTGACGGGTGGCCACTATGGTCTTCGGTGTCTTCTCTCTAGTCTCTAGGTCCTCTCTGCGCCCTGCCTTCTCGCCCTGCCCGCTCGAACTGCCGCTCAAACTGCCCCGCACCTCTTTGCCACGCTCCTCTTCGCGGTGCTCCCAGGGGCGCAGTTTAAATCTCCCGCGGTAGCTGCCGGGACCGCCCCCTCCCGTCAGGCACCGCGCGGGACCGGCGTGTGGGGCTGTCAGGACCCCCGCCTGGGTTTTTTATTTTTCTGGGATTTTCCCGGCTCCGGGAAGCTCCCACCGCCTCAAAAAGTCCACCCCACCACAGAACTCACCGTCCTGCTGCTAGATGCTGCCGAAGAAGCAGTGTACTGCCGAAGAAGCAGTAGAAGCAGGATAAAACAGGGGATAACACTTATAGGAAAGTGAAAAACCTAGAACTCAGTTTGAAAGGTACAGTCAGTCCCAAATGCATTTTTTCCCGCTGTGAAGATCTACGATGATATCTGTAAAGCTTTTTCACACACCAAGAGGAGACAGATATTGTACCTTTAAAATCTAAAGCTAGTAAGAAAGGATCTTTATTCTCTGCAATGTCCGAAAAACAAAGATGGATACCTAATTCTGAAGAACTTCACATGGACTGGTTATAATAATTCAGAACTGTAGAAGTAGTATTGTAAATACTACTAGTATTTGTATATCTAATAAAATACTGTAAATTCAGAAATGCTCTTCTAGTATCAAAACACCACACATTTTTACCAGATTTATCCAATGTGGTCAAGATGACATCTCCCTATTACCTACTGCTTAACTGACACACAAAAAAAGAAAGATTATTTCCCTCCCCTGGGATACGTTACCTCAATCTGGCTTCCTCTAGTATACTGGTTGGTTTCTGTGCTGCGCAGTGGCGCCTGGGAATTTCAGGAGTTGCATTGCGAGGTGTTTTGGGTGTTCCTGGTAAAGGCTGCAAAGAAAAATTACAGCCTTAAACAGATTTTTTTTTTTTATGTACAGTAACTTCTGTTGGAGACTGATTATTCATACAAGTTTCCCAAACACCACTTATGCACAAAAACTGCCCAGTGATGCCAGAATACACAGTCTTTACAAAAGGTAGTTACCAAACAAGCCTCATAGTTTTCTCTTGCTAAGGGAAAAAAGAAACTGGAAGCGGTGGTGACAAAGACAACTACATCTTTTATCTGTCTGAAGGAATTTTAAATTGTTTATGCCTTCCAGAAGTGCTGTGTTACAAAGTGATCTGGTTCTTAACAAACAGCATGCCACTAGAAACCGATCTATCTTAATTTCATTATCCAAACAAAAAAAAGCCATATGATACCTTACTTATTCTTCCCCGTTGTGCTTACAAGTTCTAGTTACACTAGGATTTCCGTGTGTAAGATATTTCATAAACACATAGTGAAAATTAGCCATTGACAGGATGTACTTGGCTGTGGCGCTGAAAACAGCCTTAAATGACTAAGGTCTAAGATTCACATAGCCTGGTGTCTCATCTCCATCAGCAGTCAGGACACTGAGAAACTGCCGGCCACACTCTCTGGCGTGGCCACGAATGCTGCAGGGCATCCATTTGAGCAGGTAAGCACTCGCACACTGGTGAGCCTCCAAGAATCAGAATAAGCTCTACTGTCAAGCACAAAGCTGGACTTACAGCTTCCTGCTATCCACAGACTGCACTCAATACAGACTGTGCAGAAAGAGAACTAAAATGTCTTGGTGTGCAGCTTACAATAAAACTGGTGGGCATTTTTATGAATTACAAATGGATTCATCAGCTCCAGCCCAATCTAATATTTTTCCAGTTTAGGCTAGAGTTTTCTGATCAATGTTGTCACAGCATTCACAACACACACGTGTTATATATATTTGCATAACCTACTTAAAACAAAGATCACATGAGCCAAGATAATGTTGAGGTACAGATAATTAAACTTCGGTACACATCCATCAAGCACTCAACTAATTGGCTTAGAAACAATAAAACCAGCTATTTTAAAGGGAACTTTACCGTTTTCTTTGGGGTCTTAGCAGGAGTGTGAACTGAAGGCTTTCTTGAAGATTTTGGGGTGCTGAATGTTCTGCTTGATTTAATTTTCTTCTCCGGTGTACAGGGCACATCGCTCTCCTCTTCCTCACTACTTGAAGAGTAAGAGCTCTCCGAGTCAGACAGAGAATCCTCTTTATTCAATTCTAGTGCATTTAATATGCTATGGAAGACAGAAATGACATGAGTTTAAAAAACAAATGCATACAAGTCTACACATGGCAAAGTATAATTTGATACATTTTCAGATTTTTTCTGTAGTTACTGTGGTTAATTTTCCACGGCTATTTAACAGGCTGGTCTAAAGGCAGTCAGTTTTCTGAAGAACACCGTTTCCGAACAGAAGAAAGCCTTCACTTGCTGCCGTTACACTACACCTCTAGAAACATTTGCATTTTAATAGTAAACTAAATAAACTACAAAGGCTTCAACCAATCAATAGCAATCTGAAAAAGACATCATGAAAGCAAAAGCCTACCTGATTTGCTCTGCAATGCGAGCGCTTGTCTTCTGTGTACACATTCTATGAGAACGTGGGGTCAACACAACGCTCTGAGCATCCAGTTCCTGGTCTCCAGTTAAACTACCAGAAAGAACACAAAGCTATTTGTATTTCACCTGCTTTACACTTATAACAAAAATGTCTTTCAAGCTTCAGGGTCAATTGTTATGGCTGTCAATTCAGCACGAACTCTAGTTTAGTTATTTACAGACTGACTAGAGCACAGGTACCGACAGCAAAATTTTCCCTCTCTTGCTCTCTCTTAAATATATCATTGTAAAGACAGAAGAACCACCACAAAATATTTCCTATGGTTGATTCATGGTTTTTGGGCTTGAAAGATGTTTATAGTAAAGTGTGTTTCTATAAAGCTCTGTTAATCAGTTGCAGAAAGCTGCTAAGTTTAAAGAGAGACCCTGTGTCTATACAACTAAAAGGCAGGACAATCGTGACTGCGCTGGCATTAGTTAAAAACAGGCATCTCTGACTTGGGCCCAGCATGGTCCTGCTTTGTTTCCTGATGCACCCTCAGCTAGCAGCAGCAACTTATTTCACATTGACAGCTGCTGCACCACAACAGCTTTCCCTCACTTTGCCAGTTAGAGACGCAGCCATCGGCAGAGAGCAACAAAGAGACACTGATACAGCCAAATTATCTTGTAAATGTAACACTGACAAACTGAAAAGACCAGGGCTCAAAGTGGTACTGTTTTTATCGTTAGGATCTAGGATTTTGTTTTGGTTTGTTTTTTTTTTTTCTGTTGTGTGGTGGTTCTTTTTGTTTTGTTTTAAGAGAAAACAAATATGATTTTCTTTGGGTATCTCTTTGATCTGCCCTTCAGAATAGATTTTTCTATTTGTGTTTTGACATTCCTCAGTTCCCTTCTTGGGCACTTCTTCCCTGCCACTGAAACACTTCACCGTTCATACAACTTTCCTATTAGTTCAAAGGACACAATGAAATTAATTACTTGCAGTTCTCAGAATATTTTTAGATCTAAATGCCACTGAAATGCCACTACCTTATCAATGAAAAGTACATGTCTTTTTGCTATACAATAAGTAACAAAAATGGGGCGCAGATCCAGCAAGTGGTGTACTCTTATCTTCACTCTTTGAAAGGAGAACCATGGCTGTTTTTTTGGCCTCTTGCTACATTTTTAACAAGAAAGCCCAATCCAGTCTCCTCCCCCAGCTTAATGAAATTTTTTTAAGACTGTAAAGATACACTTGAGTAATTATGCCTTCTATATAATCGCATTTTAATGCATAAAAATTAACATGAAAGTATACATACAATGATCATGAGAACTCTCATGAGGCCCTTTCTACTCACAGCCCTTTCTACAACTCAGTGTATCTCACTAGCTGTCACAAATAGGGCACATTTAAGCCTGTTTGTACTGCAAGGAAACTAATATTTATCCACACTGAGGATTAGAACAAACTACAATGATCAACACTGCTTCAATTTCCTTTCATATCATCCTACCGTTCCTGTTTCCAACATCTTCTCTCTATTCTTGCAACCATGAACTGCTTACGTCCATAGAATCATTAAGACTGGAAAAGACCCCCAAGATCTGAGTCCAACTGTCAGCCCAACACCACCGTGCCTACTGAACCACATGCCAAAATGTCATATCTACAGGCTCTTTGAACTCTTCCAGGGCTGGTGACTCCACCACTTCTCTGGGCAGCCTGTTTCAGTGCTTCACCACCATTTCAGTAAAGACATTCTTCCTAATATCCAATCTAAACCTCAACTGCTCTTATGATTCCCCCTAATCACTTGCTCACCTCCAAGTCACATGCTTTCTAGAGCTACCCCACAGCACACTTCTGCCAATTAGCTTATCCTCCATTCTTGCAGCAATCTCAAAAGGCAAAATGTGGTAAACGGAGACTTCACCTGCATTGCTTTCCCCAAGTCTTCCACAAACGTGCTTTAAAAGAACTACATACAAATAGAAACACCGTACAAAAATAATTATAAAAAGGCTACCACTTACGATATAGTGTTAACTTTCACATCAAGATTCTTGGCTTTCTCACTGGAGTCTTTGACCTTCTCATAGGGGGATAATCGTATTGCATCACTATACTCCTGGCAGTGCTCTGCAGCATCAAACGTTGATTTACCATTGACGCAGCTTATTTTTGATGGTGAGCCTAAAAGGCCAGTGAATTTCACTTTTCTTTTTGTAGCTGATGGCTCTAATGATGCTAAAGTATCACGGTCATCATCCAAAAGTTCCAAAACTTCACATCCCAACAGCCTGCTTTTAGGAGATTTTGTGGGACCTAGAAATCAAGAACAAAATGAACTTTTGTAAGGCCTTAGCATGGCTGGTTTGGTTAACCGTCAGAAGCCATGATATGACCTCCTTGTTAGCTGTCATTTAAATGAAGGTAGATAGCCCTGTATTCCAGCAACAAGGAACTGTATACATACAGATGGCTTGCATTTCCTCTAAAAGGATGACTAAATGGAATACAATTTGATCTTTTTTCAGTTGCCAAACCCACCTCCATCACTTACAACTTTACTAAAGGCTCCGGTTTGAAAATATGTTACGTTACATCGGGTTAATGTGCTTCTTCAACCATCCCCCTACATGAGCATTTTAGTGCCCCGTTAGTCATAAGATTAACTAAGGAGAGACGTTCGGAGGTCAGGTTAGGCTGAAAGGTAGCATTTCGGATAACAAGCACTTTAACTTAGACCTACCAGTTACAACTAAAACATTTGCAGCGGCAATGGAATGTAGCCAGTACAGCTGCTTGAAGCAACAGGCATAAGACAAAACTGATGCGCCCAAAAGGCTTGGGCTAATCCCAAAGCCTGAATAAGATCACCAAACACACTGATGTTGACTATTAATATTGGTTGAACTACCCAAAATAAAGAGGCACAAAACATACTGCATTCAAAAGTACCAAATAGAGTATGGCCATACACATACTGTTTAACTGTAGCTTCTTCCTTGCTGTTGGAGTTTTGAGACCATTAGCCATTCTTTGTGAATGTCTTTCTTTAGCGACGGAGGACTTGGAAGCAGAGTGTTTTGATTCCATCTCCAACTCAACATTTTTTTCTTTTGTAGCACTTCGAACAACTCTGTCTGTCTCTTTTTTCAAGGGAGAAATTGTGTCCAAAGTAATAATTGAATTTGAAGAGTTTAAGATGCCACCTCCTTTCTTATTAGCTTCTTTCAGCTTAGAGAATGTGCCAGGAGACAAAGCCTTAAAGCACCTCCCATCCCAAGACCGTTTTACATAGAAAATTTCTTCTTTGTTTGATGAAACAGGCGGTTGCTCTCCAAGATGCAGTGGTACTACCTGTAGAAACAGAAAATACCAAACACACATACCTTCTCGTTTACTGCCAATATTCAACTGTCTCCTGATCACAGTTCTTATTACTGGACCTCATGCAATCCTTCATTAGATAGAGCAAAACCTTCAATTACATTTACACCAGCAGAAGTTCATTGCAACACAGGACTCCCTTCACCTTGCCTCCTTCCATATAAGCCTCTGAATGAGGTGACTGCCAACCACCAAAGCCACCACTGGATGAAGGAAAGACAGAATTTCAATGCCTTTCTACTATCCTCTCCTATGGGAACTGCACTGACAAACACACACCACACATTTGGTTTGGGAAGGTCTAAAGTAGCTGCACTTCTCTTGCGCTTTTCAAGCTGTTCATTGTTTTTCCCTCTATGTGCAGAGGCGCTGCAGTACATACCGTGACGCTTTTAATAATGGTCTCCACAGCTATATCAGTGTCATAGCCAGAAACTTGATCAAAAAACACCTCGTGGGGATAAACCTTTGTTTTAAGCAGTTTCTGTTTATTCTGAGGTATCTCTGAGAGATTAGCGAACCACTGCACAACTGCACGTTTCTGCTGAGCACCTGTAACAATGAAAAAAAGTCACTGAACACCCATAATTTTACTGTATTGTAAATAGTTATTACCAAATCTCAATGACCTCAGCTGAAATGCCATCAAGGCTAGAAATCCTCCCTAGGCACAGGGGAGAAACCACCTGATGAGAGATTACAATTCCCATTTTCTAAGCTAAAAGTCTCAACTCAAATATTTTAATTTAAGGGCTAAGTTGACACCTAGATAGGGTCTCAACCACAAACTGCCTGCAGTCCAGCTGATCCACCAGTTCTCCACCACAATTGGAGATATTCCTTATTTGCATAAATGTGATCTAATCGGACCCCACTAACTGAAAATCATGACATAAAAAGAGAAGTGAGAAATTTCATAGCAGTATTTCTAATTTCAATGTTATTTTAGAGATAAACCAGAAACACAGTTCTTAACTGTGTAACAAACCAGACACGCCTGCTGTTGAAACGCCCAGAAGAAAGTCTGAATAAATACTATGAACAAATTCAGAGTGGGGAGAAATTAAAAAAAAACAACCCATGTTTGGAATGTATTGCAACTAAATATTAAATTACTCTCGATACTTAGAGGCTTTAATCTTTGAATGAAAACAAACCCACATATCTTTAATTTGCAAAAAACATTTTAAGATATCTCAGATAGAAGGTAAACTTATATCCCTCTTACCATCTTCATATAACTCCAGGAGTTGTGCCACATAATTCTGATCTGCATTCTCCCCTTCCACTAAAATAAAATCGCCAAGTTTTATACAGATTTCTCTTCTGCTTCTTTCTGGTTTAATAATGATTCCCCTAGAAAGTGATGCACACGTGCAGATTAGCAGGATTTTATTTTCTTTATAATTCAGATATCATTAAAGCTGATGGCCTGTCAATTTTACAGCTAGTCAGGCTATCGCTTGCAAAGCTACAATTGAGTCTCCCAATTAAAAGCTTTCATATACATTTCCAATAGGCAGTTAATACTTATTCACAGATTTAAATGTTTTTGTTTATACGTTATACAACTTATAATTCAAAAGCTTTGTGACATTTTTGTTACACCAGTGTCATGACACAACACACAAACCTCACTCATATTCTCACTGACACATTAACCTAAACGATGTCAGAAAGGTAAATAAACCTTTATCAATTAAGTTTCCCCAAGAAGGACAGAAATAAATATTATTTACTTGTACTGGACAGTCCTCAGCCTTCTGTCTGAGTTGGTGGGTTTTCCATACCAGGAGTAGGTAAGTTTGTTTTGCTGCCAGGTATCCATGATTCCCAAGGAAGAGCTGAAACAAATAATTTTTTAAATTATAATCATAGCACAGGGGTTGAGACTGGATGATCTCCAAGGACCCTTCTAACCCAAACCAGTCTGTGATTCTACATAAGGCTCAAGATGACCAGATGGACAAACACCATCAATTCTCTCACACATACGAAGACTGGCTGGACCGCTGGGCTGAGGTTTAACAAGGCCAAATGCCAGGTCCTGCACTTGGGGCACAACAACCCTGGGCAGTGCTACAGACTAGGAGAAGTCTGTCTAGAAAGCTGCCTGGAGGAGAAAGACGTGGGGGTGTTGGTTAACAGCGACTGCACGTGAGCCAGCAGTGGCCCAGGTGGCCCAGAAGGCCAATGGCATCTTGGCTTGTATCAGAAACGGCGTGACCAGCAGGTCCAGGGAGGTTATTCTCCCTCTGTACTCGGCACTGGTGAGACCGCTCCTCGAATCCTGTGTTCAGTTCTGGGCCCCTCACCACAAGAAGGATGTTGAGGCTCTGGAGAGAGTCCAGAGAAGAGCAACAAAGCTGGTGAAGGGGCTGGAGAACAGGCCTTATGAGGAACGAGGAACGGCTGAGAGAGCTGGGGGTGTTTAGCCTGGAGAAGAGGAGGCTGAGGGGAGACCTCATTGCTCTCTACAGCTGCCTGAAAGGAGGTTGTAGAGAGGAGGGTGCTGGCGTCTTCTCCCAAGTGAAAGGGAATAGGACAAGAGGGAATGGCCTCAAGCTCTGCCAGGGGAGGTTCAGGCTGGACATCAGGAAAAATTTTTTCACGGAAAGGGTCATTGGGCACTGGAACAGGCTGCCCAGGGAGGTGGTTGAGTCACCTTCCCCGGAGGTGTTTAAGGGATGGGTGGATGAGGTGCTGAGGGACATGGTTTAGTGATTGATGGGAATGGTTGGACTCGATGATCCTGTGGGTCTTTTCCAACCTAGTGATTCTGTGAAGACCGTGGTGGGCACAGGCTGATTGTGAGAAGCCTACCTTCCCCACCGCCTGCAGAAGCCTCTCCTCTGTGGGAGCAGGAAAAAGGGACGGTGTCAGGAACGGCTGTTCTTCAATTCCTTTTTTCCTCGACGTCCAGCGCTTGATCAGCACCTGACAAACAAGATTCCCTGATTACTGGCCGCTTTCCTCACCCACGAGGCGATTCCCCACTCCTCACCCAGCCCTCTCGCTCCCCGTCACGGGCACTTTCAGATCCCGCTTCGTCCAGGCGGGCGGCACCGTCACAAAATTAACGTTTACCGTTCGAGTTTGTTTTTTTCCCCTCATAAACATGAATCTCTCTGCTAAGAGCAGCCACAGGCCCGCGGAGGCAGCTCCCAACGCGGGGATCGCGGCCTGGGCTGGGCGGGCGACCAGAGGCACCCACGGGGTCACTAGCCCGCTCGCCCGCCCTCCCCTCACGGGGCCACTAGCCCGCTCGCCCAGCCCCCCCCACCCCACCCCGCCATGGGGCCACTAGCCCGCTCGCCCGACCCTCCTCACCGAGCCAGGGTCCCGGCCCGTCGCGGAGCCGCTGGCCTCTCTCCGGGGCTCCTGGCCCGCTCTCTCGCCCCGCTCCCGGCGCCCTCGCAGCGAACCCGGAGCGGCGGCCGCGATCGCGCCGAGCGCGGGGATGGAATTTCCCGCCAGCGCCGGCCCGGAGCCCCGCCCCCTGCGCCGCGCGCGCGCGCGCGAGGGGCGGCTCGAGCCCGCGCCGTGTTTGTTCCTGGCGCGCGGGGCGGGCGGAAGGGCGGGCGGAGCCCGAAGATAAGATGGCGGCGGCGCGCCGGAAGCGGAAGCGGCGGGAGGCGCGGCGGGAGCGATGGCGAACCGCACCGTGAAGGACGCGCACAGCATCCACGGGACTAACCCGCAGTACCTGGTAGAGAAGATCATCCGCACCCGCATCTACGAGTCCAAGTACTGGAAGGAGGAGTGCTTCGGCCTGACGGGTACGGCGGGGCGGGCGGGAGGGAGGCCGCGGGGCTGCGGCGGCCGCGGGGCTGACGGGCTGCTCCTCTCGCAGCCGAGCTGGTGGTGGACAAGGCCATGGAGCTCAAGTACGTGGGCGGCGTCTACGGCGGGAACATCAAACCTACGCCCTTCTTGTGCTTGACGCTGAAGATGCTGCAGATCCAGCCCGAAAAGGACATCATCGTGGAGTTCATCAAAAACGAGGACTTCAAGTAAGCTGGTTGCATGGTTGCTTGGGTTTTATCTCTTTCGGGTGTCCGAGCGGAACGCGGCGGTGTGGAGCGGCTTGGGAGGCCCGGGACGCGGTCCCGGTAAACGTTCCAGGTAGGCAGCATGTCCCCTGTCACCTGGGCCTCGGGGAGGCTACTCTCCCTGTCGCCTGGGCTGTTGGGGCTGTTTCCCTTCTCGGG
Organism: Phaenicophaeus curvirostris; assembly: GCF_032191515.1. NCBI lineage: Eukaryota > Metazoa > Chordata > Aves > Cuculiformes > Cuculidae > Phaenicophaeus > Phaenicophaeus curvirostris. The sequence goes on from NC_091399.1 coordinate 32,736,327, forward strand.
TGTGCTCTCTGCCATAATGTATCTCTGCCTGGGGCGTTTAGAACAAGATGTGTTTGGGGACCCGTATTGATCTGTGCTTTCTTTACTATTCCTTCCTGTCTGTGATGGCCAGTACACTTTCAGCACGCCTAAACAACCTTGTCAAAGATTACATATGTATGTTCGAGCATGTGTGAAAATATATATATATATATGCACACTTGAAGAAGGGAATCTAAATGGTCAGGGATTTTCTTTGTTTTACTGTACTGATTTTTTTTCAGAAACTTGCACAAACCCCTCTTTTTATCTAACCTGCTAACTTATAGTGAGAGCTGCACCTGCCCGTGGCAGGGGGTTGGACTTAGGTGGTCTTTATGGTTCCTTCCAGCTCAAACCATTCTATGATTCTGTGAACTGGGGTGAAAGCTGACATATGCAAAATGGTTTACTTTTCAGGTATGTCCGTATGCTTGGTGCATTGTATATGAGATTGACGGGCACTGCCATTGACTGCTACAAGTACCTTGAACCACTGTACAATGACTATCGAAAAATAAAAAGTCAGAACAGAAATGGGGGTAAGCACTCTTACCTAGCTGGGGCTTCTCAGTACCTCCCAGATGACCTCTTGTTGAAAAAATGTTTAATGCTAGATAAAAGTAAATATTTTGCTTAGTAATAGAAGCATAAACAATTGGGGTGTAACCATCTTCTCACCCTGTGGATAGACCATTCTTGGCCTGCTGACTTGTACAAATGAGAACTGCCTTGTTTATTTTGCCTTTCCCAAGTGCTTGTGTTTTCTGTTGGGCACTGAAAGGCAGTTCCACAAAGAAAACCAAAGAATGAGTTGAGTGCTGGTTTAAGCACCTGTGAATCTACTAATCCTAGCTATGCAGGAATTCCCTGTTTGCAAGGTAGGCCTAATGATTGCCCTCATCTGTGAGAATGATTTTGGAACTGTTCTTTGTCCAGCCCATTTGACGTTAATTGTCTTAAGTGCTGCTTCTTTATTCTACCTGCTAGCGTTAATTTTGTCTTTTAAATGCTAGTTTTTTTCCCCCCAGAATTTGAACTGATGCATGTGGATGAATTTATTGATGAACTACTCCATGAGGAACGTGTATGCGATATCATTCTGCCTCGATTACAGGTTTGGAAAAGTAGATGGTTATGTTATTCTTAACTGCATCAGATTCAGTAGTTGAATCTGCTGCTGGCTTGTTGTGTAAAGCTATGACGCAGGCCCTTCTGGCACATGATGTCTCCTTGGGTGTTGGTGCTTACTTGGTTATGTAAGATAGTGATAATTTCTCCTAGAAACGCTATGTTCTGGAAGAAGCCGAGCAACTCGAGCCTCGTGTTAGTGCTCTGGAAGAAGACATGGATGATGTAGAATCTAGTGAGGAGGAGGAAGAGGAAGATGAAAAGGTTGGTGAACTATTTTGCAATGTGATAGTTCCACTGCAGAACATTTAATGGCTTATGAGCTGTGTTTGAGGGGAGGCACTGGGAGCTGCTTGCAACTCCTGTCTCAGTTGAACATGTTTTTGTATAAGCTGCTTGTGAGAACTTGTTAAAGACATTGAAGCAGTTTTCACCTGTTCTGTTTGTGTCAAGCTTTTCTGTCTCCTGAAATTCACAATCTAGATCTGTTCTGTGCTACTTAAACATACTTCAGATAAATTTTTCATATACAGGTCTATTGGGAAGAACTAAAGGTGATGATGAAAGTTATGATGACAGTCATAGTTAGTTCTGCTGTAGTTAAGAATAAACGGTATGAGAGGTGGCCAATTGCCAGCTGGCAAACATGGGCAGTTCCACTCACTTCCGAATATAAAATACTTGAGGATGGAGAAGGTTGACTGCATGACTTGTGTCTTTTGTATTAATTGTTCAGAAATCCTTGCTGATAGACAAAAAACTTGATGAAACAAGACTTACAGAACTCTTCCACCCCTCATGTTGTTTCCAGCTGGAGCGAGCACCCTCTCCTGACCACCGCAGAAGAGGCTACAGAGACCTCGATAAACCTCGCCGATCTCCAGTTGTGCGGTACAGGCGGAGCCGAAGCCGGTCTCCTAGAAGGTGACATGGCTCTCCTTGAGCAATATTTCTACCTTTTGCAGTACAGATGGCTGGAGCAAAGCACAGAAGCGAAGACAACCATTCAGCCTGTCTTACACCTCCTAGTTTCTTTAGCCACTTCCTGAAGCAAAGGATTTGTAGTGCAGAGGCACAGCCAGCCCAGCCTGTCTGCCTGTGTCTCCAGCCCTTCCGTAACTCTTGAAGTAGCTGGCCAACTTTAGTCAAATTTGACAATACAGATATTAAGATATTAAGGAGAACCAAGTGCTTTGTGTTCGTGTAAGGCAGAGGCTGCAGAGAAAATTCTATTAATTGTTCTTGCTGATAAGCCTCCTTTGCTTGTTGTATGGGCTAGTCCAAAAGCAGGAGGCCAAAGACATGCTGACTGTGGACGTGGGCGAGTGCAAGGGAAACCTCAGTGCCATTGCTGAAGAATAGGAGAAGTTAAACTCTGGTTCTGCTAGTGATTTTTAATGACTTTTTCTATTCTCCCCTAATTACAGGCGAAGTCGCTCTCCAAAGAGAAGAAGGTATTTTTTTATTCTGTTATTTAATCTTAGAACATGTGCATTTTTAGTATGACTATCTTAAAAAGATTCCTTTCTCTCAGTCCATCACCACGCCGGGAGAGGCATCGCAGCAAAAGCCCAAGACGACATAGGAGCAGATCCAGGGAGAGGCGTCACAGATCCAGATCTAAATCTCCAGGTATTTTTGTCTTTTGCAGGTTAAGTCTGGCAAGTCTTTATCAGTGGAACATCCACTGAAAGAAAAATCTGTGTCACTGTATCAAGAAGAAAGCATAGGTGTTCACCTGACTTATAAAACTGCTGGTTGTATGAAAGCACAGCTGGAGAACTCCATTCTTACATGCAAAATTGCCTGCAGTGTGTTTTTCAGATATTTGCCAGGAAGTTAATTTGAGTGCCTAATTAAAGCTAGGGTTGTTCTGGCATTGTCTAGGATACCTGGTCACTAGAATCAGATTGCATTAGTAAAACAAAGAATTCCAGGGTCTATGGAACTAACTGTTGCCTTTTCATCCTTGTAGGGCATCACCGTAGTCACAGACACAGAAGTCATTCCAAATCGCCTGAAAGGTAAAGGCTCGGCTTGTTTCTTAAGGGTGGCTGTACTGCTGGAGGGGCTCTTGCTTGTCACTTTTATCTTGTAAGTTGAAGTGCTGGAGATGAAATCTTTCTCACGGTGGTAGTCACATCACACTGTCCATATTTCACCACAGAAAACGCCACTTACTGCTGTGAATCAGCTTGGTCTTTCAAAACCATTACTTGTTCTGTGTCTCATAGTGCTTTTTTCTGTTTCAGGTCTAAGAAAAGTCACAAGAAGAGTCGTCGAGGGAACGAATAACAGCCTAAATCCAGCATACAGTTCAAGGGCCTTGAACTGCAGTCTGAGACTGTCCTGTTTGCTTTACAGGACAGCTGGATGTGTACTGGCTGCCTTAGCAGTCCATTTCTTTAATCCTTTTCCTCTTGTTCTGTTTGTTTTTTGTAATTAAAAGAAAGCTAAGGATACTTTTTATGTAGTTACTCAACTGTGGGATAGAATTTGAGTATTGTTTTTTAAATTGTTTTTCTCAAGGCCTGTAAAAACTAGCAAAGAGCAATAAAAAAAGTGGGCTTTGTCTTTAAGTGTTCCTTGCTGTTTCATTCATACTCAATGGCACTGAGCTGGCTTCAGTCTCAGATCAGGGTGCTGTTTTGCCTAAAGCCACTGCATGGAGTTGCTAAAGTGAGTCTATTTGAGTTACAAATCCTGAAGAGCTACCGGCCTGAACTACCTCAGACCTCCAGCGTAGGAAAGGAAGTAGAACTGTCCTAAACACACTGCATTAAAAGAAGCAAGCGGTTACTGGGTTCCTTTGTAGAGCCACCCTGCTGCCCAGCTCTGTAGAGCTGCCCTGCTGCCTGAGACAGCTTAAAAGCTTCAGGTAGGACAAAGCACCACTTAATTCTTTTTCAGGCAAGAAGTTACTTAGTCTGTTTGAAGAGCATAGTTTGTGGCCCACCGGTGACTGGGGACAGTTATTTTTCATTTCCTGTTTTAAAAATTAAGAATAATTCAGCTATTAACTCAAGTTACACTTCATATCTTGGTGCATTTAATTACATATCACAGGGAAGGGGTTGTGTTAAACCCCTAATGTACCACTGTATGCTGTAATGTACGCAGCATTTGGGGCTGCAGTGTTTTCACATGCTGCCCCTCGAGTGCTGACAACATGAACTGTAGTACGTCAAGAGAATTTTATGGAAAGTCCTCTTCAAAATTACTTCATAGTAAAGCCTGATTTTTCTAGAGTATTAGTATTAGTTTGTAAAGTTTATGAACAGAAAGCAGGCGTGTGCTTCCCTCAAATCAAGTACTTTACACAAATGACACACTGGGTGTGAACAGCACATGCAATGACACCAGCATGGGGAAAGCTACGGTATACTAACTGTACGACTCGTAAAGCGCTCATCTTTCTTCTCTAAGTTATCTAAATTAAAGCCATTTTTATTATTCTGATTTCCTAATTACAGTTAAATGCAAGCATGCATGCAAATAGGGAAGAGGAAAAAGTCTTATGTCCTTTTTTTTGCAGTTTTATTTTTCTTTTAAAAAGTTTTTTGGCACTACATAGTTCTGTAAAGAATAAAAGTGACAAATTTTTAAACACATGAAATCCCCTTCTAATTTTACTTTTTTTTTTAGAACAATATATATAAAGTCTGAAGCAACCAAAGTATGAATACAGCTAATAGAAAATAAAGAACTTAATTTTAAAAATTCTCTCTCTTTACAGTTTATCAAGATAAAACAAAACACAATTCCCCTTAAAAATAGGGTAATAAAATAGATGAAATTTGTATCACTCATTTTTGTGATACTAGTAAAAACTATAGTTCATATCTATGTACAAATGATACAGTTTAAAAACAGTCTTAAATAATCTTGTATCTAAACATGTTGCATTAAGATTTTAAATCGGAACCTGAATTTTTTTCCTCCCCTCCCCCCACCCGCCCACGATCCCACTAAATTTCACTTTTTCTGTTGAATGTAATTCAGATTCAAGTGTGGGTGTCCTTGAGACAGAAGCGAGAACCGCTGGTTACTCTGCATCAGTGGACCAGCTAAAAGAAAATGGATTACAATTACTTCAGCAAATTAAATATATTCAACAGTGCTTGGCTATATTCAATATATTAATCTAAGAAATAAAGCTATTTACTAGACTGACACAAACGCTACCTGTATGACTAACTCATTCAATGCGACAATGCACTATTACTTTAATCCTAGCTTCAAAATTCCCTCAGAATCATCATCTTGTTTCATTTATTTAACAAGAATAGTTTCAGTATTTTCATATATGGGTCTCACTTGGGAGCCCTGCTACAGCCAATAGATTAGGTTTTAAAAAAGGGATCTGGTATCATTTCATCCAGGGTGACACAGCTTCTAGGTAAAATTTGGGCACAGTTTCTCTCTTAGTGGAGCCAAAGGCCTTTTTCCTACAGCCTTTCCCAATCCTGCCAGATGCTGAACCTCTATCACTCACTAGAATCAGAAAGAGTTGAGATAAAAGTCAGTCCTTCAGCGTACCCCGAATAGCTGAACCTGGTCTAACTGAGATCAGTGCTGCTTTGACTGCAGAGAGGTTGGATCAGACAAACCTTCTGAGCCCCCTTCCAACCCCACTTATTTTATGGCTTTGCAAGTTCCTATCAATGTCAGTTGTTCCACAAGGCAAGGTACAAAAGCCAAATCCAGTGGGAGGTGTCCCTGCCCATGGCAGGGGGGTTGTTATTAGACGTTCTTTAAGGTTCCTGCCAACTCAACCCATTCTATGATTCAAATAAAACGAACTGGGACAAAGACATGCTCATGGGCAAATCATCTTAACCTCTGTGGAAGCAGAGGTGGCTCCTCAGTGAGACAGCAGCAGTGAAGGAGTAGCTAGAAGCGCAACAGACTGCAGATTGGCTCAGATTTCAGAATGTGATTTCACCCCTTCCCTCCCACAAAGATTTTCATCCATCCACACAGGAAGCCGAAGCGTTGATTTGACTCTTGGATTCATTATGTTTCCAGGGAATCTAGCAAGTGAAACATGATTCCTTGGCTTTTAAAGCCTTTGAGACAGTACAGAGACATGTTGCATGAGCTGTTGATTCATATACTAGTTCTAGTACCTTGAGGGTAGAAAGGTTTGTTCGGTGGATAGCTGGCATTTCCCTGCTGCATGTAGTTCTGAGGCATATTGTAAGGCCACGCTCCTCGGAGGAGAGGAAAATGGGTAGGGGTCCCATGGTCCCAAGGGACAGAAGGAGGGTTCATTTTACCAAACTGTCCTTGGAAACCCTGATCTATTTTTCAATTGAAAGGGAAAAGCACATTGCAAGTTGAAATAATTAAACAGTAAGTCATAAATACAATTTACATCTTAAATAACAGTTTGCAGGGGACTTAATGTGATTAGTCTGATGTGCTACTCTTTTTTTTTTTTTTTAAATACACATCAATAAAAATTAGCAACCTAAATTACTTCATCATTCATTATAACAGAATTTACTGGGGGAAGACAGAGGATGAATCAGCATTAAAATCAAGACCTACAGCTTCACTACTCCTATGTCATCCTCACGGTGAAAAATACAAGGTATGAACAATACTACTAGTATCTGATCCCACAGAAGATATTCACTACCACTGACACAGCTGTGACATGAAAGCTATTATCTTACTGTAAGAAATACCTCTCAGAAGTTGTACACTAATTAGTGCAATTCCACTAATACCTGTATGCTTAAGAAACTTCATATATAGATCATCAGACCAACTTAGAATTGATTTTTAGAGAGAGAAAAAAACCATTTTGGAATAAGTACACAAATTGTAAGCTATTTCATTTACAAATCCAGTATTACTGCAGCATTAAGGATGAGAAATCAAGCAT